>NC_091784.1:36372984-36676014 GCF_029378745.1 Bos indicus | reverse complement strand
TGCCTTCCAGCGTTTATTTGAAGAAGCCATTTGCTAAGACTCAACAGTGACCGTAGGTGCAGAAGGGACCGATGGCCATCTTGCTAAGGCTGAATTCTGCTCCTAAAAGCCAGCTGAGAATCAGGCTATACTAACCTGTATACTAACACGTAGAAGAAACGGCAAGAGTAGCCCAGTTTTGGTTTTTTTTGTAAGAGAAGATAACAATTTGGGAGGGATTCGCTCTCCTTTTGCCTTAGTCTTATTATTACTGTATCTATAAAGCCATTCATAGAATAATCTACAGAGATAATATTCCAGTGGGGCCGATGTCCAAAAGAGAAGTCAGAAAACTTCCAAGGAGGTTGATAAGGTTGGTGACCTGAGCTGGGCAGGATGTGGTAAGTGCGTACCAATATCAAGGTATTTTGATCATCTCTCCCAAGCTTCCCTGGTGGCTCAGCGGTGAAGAGTTCACTTCCTGGGTCAGGAAGACTCCCCTGGAGAAGGCAACGGCAGCCCACTCCAGTATTCTTTCCCAGGGAATCCCATGGACAGAGGAGCCTGGTGGGCTGCAGTCCATGAGGTCTCAAGTCGCTAAGACACAACTTAGCGACTACACCAGCACCCAGGAGGGTTAGCTGAGAACTAAAGCCACCTGGAAGTTAAGTGGGAGGTTGGACGCAGGCGCAGAGTTCTGTCTGGGGGAGAAAGTAGCCTTGGACTAACTGGGGCAGGGAGCTGTGAGAGACACTGCTCAAGAAGTTGTTCCCCACAGAAGGATCAGGTTCAGATGTAGGCTTAGAAAGATAGGTAACTTGACCAAAGGCAGCAGATCAAGCCAGCCCAACTGGTTCATGAATATAGTTCAATTACATGAATCCAGATGGGAACAGAAATAGATTTAGAGTGACTGGAAGGGTGGAGAAGGCTCAGCAGGGTCTGGCTGACCTCACCCAAAGCCTAGGTGAGGAATCTGGGACCAGGCAGAGAAGGGCTGTAAAGGCAATTGGGAAGTAGTTTGGGGAGGTTTGGGAAGGCAATCTGACTTCTCTTCGGAGGAAGTTTCGAGCTGACTGGGTTAGCAGCCAAGGGAGATGGGATTGAAAATGGAACTGGGGCCTCCGAACCCTTGGTGTCGGCTCAGCAAATATTTCTTAGTTGCCACTGGCCTGAAGAAGCTATGTTGTAAACTCTTTGATTCCTTTGATTGTGTACTTTATATTCCCCCCCCCCGTTTCTTAATAAATTCCTTTGAAAAATGTGAACCTTTTCTCAGATGGTTCATGCGTGTGCGGAACGATCAACACCCAGGTAGGGAAGGGAATCAGATAGTATGGCCCTCCTGCTATAACTGCGAAGATGCTACCCGGAGCCCTTGGAGACAATCCAGGCGCAGGGTGATCGGCCCTGTCATCATCTGTGTTTCCCCCATCCTCGTCCCAGGCCACTCCTGCCTCTGTAGGACAGAGGGGCCCTCTAGGCAGAGGTCTGCATCTTCCAAGCTCACGTTTCGTGGGAGGGAGCCAGCAGGTGATCTGGCCCAGCAGGACCCCCGAAGTTGTGTGTAAAGGAGGTGAATAGAGGGCGCAGGTCAGGGTGGCTGTGCCCATCACTGGTCTCTGCTTGTTTTCTGGTTTACGGGCTCCACCTGACCTGCTGCGCCTGTGATACCACGTTGGCCCCTGCCCGGCTGGGAGGTATCCAGGCTCTAGGAATATCCACCTACTGGCCAAACCTACCCACTCTGACCTGCTCTCCAAAGTCCCTCCAGGAGTCCCTGACCCTCCTCTCTGAGTCCTGAGCAGGAAGAAGGAAGTTCTCCGGTCCTTACTTGTAATTCACTCAACCTCTGTCCTCCCAGTCAAATGCAGGGATCAAATAGCAGTTACCGAGGGTTGCCTCCCTGCGCTTCACATCCATCGACTGCCAAAATGGAAGTGGCCACCACCAGCACTGTGTTAGAGACGCGGAACCCTAGACCTGGGAGGTTTGCTCATTACAAGCAGATTTTGTTTCTGACCCCAGAGCTTCCCTTTCAAGCAGCTCTGAATCCTAAGCCCATGTCGTTTCCTCGTTCATTGATGAGAGAGCTGAACGAAACGAGATCCCAGGTTCTTCCCTGAGCTAACAGGCCAGGACCCATCCAGGTCCAGAATCTAGACACAGAAAGGGAAGCTTGGCAGTGCCCCGTCTTGTGCTCGTTGCCAGAGCACCCCTTCCCCCACTTGTCTGTTATGACAAGTGATAAGAGAATGCTCTAAGTGGCCCGGTTGGGAAGCAGGAGGTGGGGATGAGGGCCCACCACTGCTGCGGTGACAGCCTGAATAAGAATTCTGCAATTCATCATCTACTGACTCAGCCTGGCTCTGGACCGGCGCCTCTGTGAACCCTGGGGAGGGTGACTCAGCAGCTGAGGGGGCCGGGCGCGGGAGAGCCTGCGGGTCCATGTGAGCGCTGAGTGTTGGGAGAACGGCTTGTTCTAGCTCCAAAGCCCCAAGGCGGATTGTCTGCGCCTGTGGTCAGAAACACGTGGCCTCAGTCCCCAGCCATGCAGCCGAGCCTCCTCCCTCAAACCTGGGTCTCTCCTCTGCACTGGAGAAGTCACCGCCCCAGAGGCGGCAGGCCAGTGGCCTCTGCTCATGGCCGTGGGCCTGTCTGCAAGTGGCCAGGCCGCAGACTCTGCAGGGTGGGGAAGTGGGGCCGTGTCACAGGCCAGGCACACAGCTGGACAGATGGTCACAGCATCATTCTTCATCACTGAGGTCGGGGGAGCAGGGCTCTGGCGTCTTGCTTTTGCTTCCGGGTCAACTCAGAAAATGTCTCTTCCTCTTCAGAAAGAGCAGCATCTATTTTCTCTGCCTTGAACCCTACGTTAGGGACAGGCTCATTGGAAGAAAAGAGCCAAAGCAAGGAGCCAGCGATCAGGCCCCGAAACCCAGCGTGGAGGCCGGAGGTCCACGCGCAGGATGGCTGCATTCAGACCGCTCGCTTCTCCCCTCCAGCGCCCGCTTCCCACCCATCTCTGGTCGCCCTGACCGCTTTCTCACCTCGATTATTCACACACATCCTCACCTGCAAAACCCTTCAGGTCAAGAACTTCTGATTCACACGGAACATTCCATAATCAGGTGTTCTGTAAATACCGGTGAGTGAAAAGACCAAATGAGTGAATTTGTGCTAAAACCTCATCCCTATCACTCACATGGTTGGATGGAACAAGGGAAGGAGCTGGAAATGCTGGGGCAGGCCCGAAGGCAAAAAGAATTTATCCCTTTTCCTTAGGAGGAAGCGTGAGTAACAGTGAAATGATCCAAACTCTGGGAAAAAAAGATGGTAATCTCACTCCTCTGTACTTTTTCTTTGTTTCAGAGCACTTTGACCTCCCAACACGCTGTTTCATAGGATTATTTATCCTGCTTATGGTTTATTGTTTTGTCTCCTTCCCCGGTTTCTACCCCAGGTACAAAGCAAGCCCCACGACAGGACAATTTGCCTGTTTTGTGCACTAATACATCCTATGCCTATAGAATATTGTGTGAGAAGCAGTAGACTCTGAATGAACGAATGAATGCAGAAATGAATGAAGCTTATGTGTGGACATTTACTCTGAGAGGCAGTTCTCTCTCCATCCGCTCTGCATTTACCTGTATTAATAAAGTCCAGCAGGTACATTTTATTATCACCCTTGATTTAAAGACGGGAATGGTGAAGTTACATTATGTAAATGGGGTCACAAGGAGCTGGGCAGAGGTCAATGCCAGCCATGGCTGGCTTGGGGCCAACTCTCTACCACTCCCTGGCGAGGCGAGGCACACGGCACCTTCCTGGGAGTCACATCTATTGCTGGCCAAAATCTTGGCTTTCTCTGCCCACTGAAGCCAAATGAAAAATATGGAGACGGGCTTTGGAGGAAATAGAAAGGTGGTTTTAACTCTCAGCCAGCAGAGAGGGGAACCCAGAAGGCTCATGTGCCTCAAGAACTGTGCCCACGTTCCATGAGGAGTCTCTCTGTGTGTGTTAGTCGCTCAGTCCTGGCCCGATTCTTTCCAACTCCACAGACTGTAGCCTGACAGGCTCCTCTGTCCACGTGATTCTCCAGGCAAGAACACTGGAGTGGCTTGTCATTCCCTTCTCCGGGGGATCTTCCCGACCCAGTGATAGAACCCTGGTCTCCTGCATTGCAGGCAGATTCTTTACCCGTTTGAGCTACAGGGACGTCCTTTAGGGGAGAAGTCTAGGGGCTTATATAAGATGAGGGCTTACAGTTGGGGATCAGTGAAGAGGACCAAAGGTGTTTGGAGCTTGTCAAAAAACAGTCACAGGCCGATGTCAGTAACCCAGTAATTGAGTCCAGCAGTTCCATGGCTCTGTGGTCTCCTTTCTGTCATGTAACTACAAGAGGAAGGGTGTTGTAAGGGTAAACACCAGGTGCAGGATGCATTAGGCATAGAGTCAAAGGAAAATAGGTGCGAAGTGTAGCTCCTGCAGAAAAGCAAACTTAGTTATAGACATGCTGAGTTAGGAGCAGCATGGACTGTAGCCTGCCAGGTTGCTCTGTTCATGGGATTCTCCCAGCAAGAATACTGGAGTGGGTTGCCATTTCCTTCTCCAGGGGCTCTTCCTGACTCAGGAATTGAACCTGGGTCTCCTTCATTGCAGGCAGATTCTTTACCGTCTGAGCCACTAGCCAAAGTAAAAAAAAAAAAAAAAAAACTAGGAATATTCAGGCCTGCTCATTGTTCTCTTTATCGTCTTTGTTCTCAGGAAAGGGAAAGAAAAAAACAACTCATTTCTCTTTTTTTCCATGTAACTGCAAAACATCCCAGTCCATCTTTCCTGGGTGAGGCTTTTTTCCTTTCTCTCCATTTCCACCAACTTCCTGCACGACTCTATTCCCATCCAAAGCACAGCTTCTTGTCAGCAGATAGACTTTTCCTGGCCGGAGAACCATGGAAACATGGGAGCAGAGGGCGGGCCATGGGGGAGCCTGGTTCTGGCTCTTCCTGCCTGGGACCTGCAGACCTGACCCAGGGCTGTACTGTTCCTGCAGCTGGCCCCCACCACCGACACCCCACAGACCACATGGGAGGCTCCTAGGCCCAAGCCCAGGGCAGCTGGAACTCCCCGGGTCACTCATCTGTGGGAGCTGAGCTAGAACCTAGGAAAGGGCCTATGCAACCCTAGGCATGAGGGCTCCAGGCACTGTCTCCTTTCCAGGCCGGCCCTGCAGGGCTCAGGCAGGGGGAACCATGCTCCCCAGTTTCCTTCTCAGCTCCTGTGTCTCCGTGGTTCTCTTCCAGAAAAAGCCTTTTACAGCTGAGAAGACGCTGTACTCTGGGGCAAAGGTATCTCTTGGAGGGGTGCAATGGTGTCATGTGGGAAGTTAGTGGAAAGGGAGACAGAAAGTAAAACATCTCCCCGGAGAGGTGGACTGGGGGGTGGTTCCCGGGAAAGCATTCTGAGCATCATCACCCCCGGGGAAAGTGCAGGCAGCTGGCCCCAGGCCAGATGCTGGCTCCTGTGTGATCCCAGGAGAAGAGAATAGAGACCGCAGAACACCAGGCAGCAGGAGCAAGGCTGCAGAGACTTGAGAACACTCACATTCATGCTCAGGGAGACCCTGCGTCATTGGTCTCCTCCATCTGAGGCCTGGGGGAGGCAGCGGGAGAGGAAGGGAAGGAGGCTGGGATGTCTGAGCATCAGCTGTAAGTGGTCCATCGGGGGAGACAGAAGCTGGATTGGGGTTTGTTAGGGAGAATCTGTGCCCAGATGTTGAGAAGCAGTGAGTGCCACGCCCCACGTGTGGGTTTGTGCCTGTGGCTGGGCCCACCGGGCATCTGTGCTAGTTTGTTTAGGTGAGGTGTATGCCTGCTCTCTAGCAAAGCACACGGGTGTGGGGGACTTGCTGTCAGGGTGTTCCTGGGAAGGGCATCATGCCAACTTTTGCCTCATTAGAGAATCAAGCCTGGAATTTCCCTGAAGCTCATTTCCTACCACTTAATCCTTAGCACAGGATCACAGTGGCCAAGTCTGTCCCCCACCCCGAGGGCAGATGCTGGGCGTGGGCGAGCAGCAGAGCCCTCCAGGAGTGCCCTGATGTCCCGTCCACCTCTCCCCCCCACAGGCCCCTCTCCTAACACACAGTCACATGTGCCTTCCCCCCTGGCTTCTTCCTCCCTCTCCTAAAAGAACAGGAGTCAAGGCGAGGAGATCCCCATTTAACCCCAGCTGCACCGCTGGCTAAGCAGGTGACCTCTGCAGAGGCTCCTTCACCTCTCTGAACCGCCGTCCCTCATCTGTAAAATGGGTGTGGTAAAACAGCACGAGGGCTCTCGGATGAACAAGCAAGATGAAGAACGTGTAAAAATTAACAAATAAAATAGATGACCAACAAGGACCTACTGTATAGCACAGGGAATGCTGCTGAATAGTCTGTAATAACCTAAAGGGGAAACGAATTTGGAAAAGAAGAGATACATGTATAACTGAATCACTTTACTGTACGCTTGAGACTGACACAACATTATTAAATAGCTATGCTCCAATATAATATATTAATAAACAATTTTTAAAAATAAAAAAAGATGAAGGATGTAAACGCACTCAGACAGTGCCTGGCATGTAGACATGTTTGATCCAAGGCCACCCATTCCCTCCTTCTGTCACCCACCCCTTGGGATCACGGGTCTTCTCTCGATCCTTTTAGAGACAAAACACCCCTTGCACCCATCACTCAGGCCACCATGCAGCGGGAGGCAATGGCACCCCACTCCAGTACTTGTGCCTGGAAAATCCCATGGACGGAGGAGCCTGGTAGGCTGCAGTCCATGGGGTCGCTAAGAGTCGGACTCGACTGAGTGACTTCACTTTCACTTTCCACTTTCATGCATTGGAGAAGGACATGGCAACCCACTCCAGTGTTCTTGCCTTGAGAATCCCAGGGACGGGGAGCCTGGTGGGCTGCCGTCTCTGGGGTCGCACAGAGTTGGACACGACTGAAGCGACTTAGCAGCAGCAGCCTCTAAGTAACCAGTGCAAACAGCAAGTGCAAAAATGTCTGGGAATGGGATTTCCCTGGAGGTCCAGTGGCTAAGACTCTGCATTTCCAGTGCAGGGGGCCCAGGGTTCGATCCCTGAGGGGAACTAGACCCCACATGCCGAAACGAGAGATTCCGCATGCCCCAACTAAGACCTGGTGCAGCCAAAAAATTAGTTTAAAAAAAGAAGTGTCCGGGGAAGGCATGACCGGGGGGAAGGCTGGCCTGCCACCCAGACAGTGGCTTTAACTCGGTGCTTCATCACAGCCCAGCACCTGCTTCTTGGCTACACGTGTGCACCCTGGACCAGCCAATCTCAGGTGCCCGCAAGGCAGGAGACCTGGGTTCAATCCCTGGGTCAGGAAGATCCCCTGGAGAAGGAAATGGCAAGCCACCCCAGTATTCAAGACTGGAGAGTCCCATGGACAGAAGAGCCTGACAGGCTACAGTCCACGGGATCGCAAAGAGTCGGACACGACTGAGGAATTAACACTTTCACTTTCAACATAAAGTGGACGCGCAAAGAATAGCTCACAGACCCCAAATGCTGGCTTGGACATCCCCAGGCACGTGGACTCATCTCTCCCGGGAACCTCAGCATGTGGCTTTAGCGTGGAAGCAGAGGAAAGCCGGGGTGCCAGATGAGCTTAATGGCTGGATGACAGCCTGGGGCACCCTTGCCACCTCTGGGCTCACCCGTCCTGGGTCCTGGCCACTGCAGTTGTGGGAAAGTGAAAAGTGAAAGTGTTAGTTCCTCAGTCGTGCCCGACTCTTTCCCACCCCATGGACTGTAGCCCACCAGGCTTCTCTGTCTATGGGATTCTCCAGGCAGCAACTTTGGAGGGGGTTGCCATTCCCTTCTCCAGGGGATCTTCCCGACCCAGGGATCAAACCCGCGCTGCAGGCAGATTCTTTACTGTCTGAGCCACCAGGGAAGCAGTTTGTGGAATGTGACACCAATTCTCCTGCACGGCCTGGAGACCTGGCACCAAGCTGGGTCTCCTTGGACCTGCCTTTATATGAGAAGGAACTTTCCCCTCGTCTTGGCATCTTCCTTTGGGCAGAAGACAATGCAGTTACCTCGCTTAAATGCAATCACAACCTTATCTGCTCCTCTGAGGTTTCACCCAGGTCTCCTTAATTGGATTTGGGATATTCACAGACAGACAGTCTCCTAGGTAATTTCTACAGAGGGCTAATATCCTCTCCTAAACTGAGTTTCTTCCTAATTGAATTCTCAGAAGGCGATGTTAACTTTATGGTACTTGGCTGTCCGGCCCAAGTCCCGCCCACGTGCGGCAGTATCACAGGACACAGGCGGAAAGTTTATACCCAAACAGTCCCTACCTCTAAACGATGTACAAGCCTGTCGGGGAAAACAATGCAAACGCATGTGAATAATCCAGTGCTGAGTGTGTGGTTGTGTGGGTCCTATGAGGGAGCCACTTCAAAGGAGAGATAGCCCAGGGTGGCCTGGAGGAGGCTGGGAAGTCTTCGGGGAAGAAGCAGAAGCTGAGGCATCTTGGGAGTCTCTGTGGACAGCTGGCTTTCGTAAGAAAAGCAGGGGAGGTGGAACATTCCAGAGGCAAGAAATGGGTGGGAAGAATGGAAATCAGATGGTCTAGATGGAAAGGAGACAGATGTGGCCGGTTCAGATCCCAGCCCCCGAGACAAACGCCTTCCCGGCTCCCTCTCTCATTCCCATTGCTCTGGGTCCTCTTCCCCATCCTTGAGCTGGGCTTGCTGAGAGTGTCAGGGAGGCTGGGGGCGGGGGAGGGCCCTGGCTGAGGCCTATCTCCTCCCCCCCACCAACATACACAAACGCACGCGTGTCCAGACGCAGCAGAACTAACGGTCTGCCAGACAGGAAAGCCCTGTCAGAGGGCAGGGAACCTCCACCCCAGGCCCCGAGGGACAGTCCTGGGCCGTCCACCTGCTGCACAGCTCACCACCTGATTCAGCCCGGAAACCAGCCCCCGCCCCTCCCCCACCCCCTGGCGCTAGACACAACACGACCTCTTCGCCTCACCTACCAGCCCCTTGGGATTCTCAGAAGTGGTAACAGGGAGTTCCCGAGTCAGGGGCTTTCCATCTAGCTCCCACCTCCACCCCCATTTCCCTGAGTAAGCTACCAGCACAGGGAAGATGGAGGCCATTTCTGGAAAGAGGGAAGGCTGGAGGAGAAAACCCCTCGGAGCCCCGCTCTGTTGGTTCAGCTTTATGTCCAGACATTGACACACCCAGAACAGAATGGTTTCTAAAGCAGGAACTCAGAGGAACTTCCCTAGTGGTCCAGTGGTTAAGAATCCCCCTTCCAATGCAGGAAATGCAGGTTTGATCCCTGGGTGAGGAACTAAGATCCCACATGCCTCAGGAGCAACTAAGCTCATGCTCCGAAAGAGAAGCCAGTGTGCCACAATGAAGAAGTCAGAAAAAAAAAAAACAATTAAAAAAATGGGAGCTCAGGATGAGAAGGGATGCCACCTAATTTTCTGGTGTCCCCTCTGAAGGAGCTAGACCCTGAAACAAGACAACGGCTCCTCTGCTTCCCCAGACTGCCTGGTCCTTAGACAGAGCTGGCCCGTGTGGAGCTGAGGACTCAGGAGGAGGGCGAGGTCTCTGCCTGCAGGGCCCCCAAGGCTCCTGCCAACCCTGGCATGCCCAAGGCTGTCTGGGTCTGGGGCCAGCCTCGCAGAGTGGTGAGCTGGCAGGCCGGGCTGCATCCTGGGGAAGAGGGAATGGGCCCCAGGGAGCCAGTTGTCGGTCTGGGCTGTGAATAACGGAGGCCTCATCAGCACCCTGGAGCCTAGGGGCAGAAGCTCCTAGCATAGGGACTGACTAAGAGAGCAGGTCTGGGCAGGTGGGTGGGCAGGGATCAATCAGTGAGGCTGTCAGGCTACACACACACACACACACACACACACACACACACACATTCGTGCACACTTGAGCAAATCTCCCGCCCTCCTGTTTGGGGTCCTTCTGCCCAAATGACTCTCTGCTTCTCAAGGCTGTCACACTCCCCTACACCCCTCGGCTGGACTTCTCCTCACCTGCCCCAGGCCTTGGCTGTCTGCCTGGTTTCATGTGTCACTCAAGAGGCACTTGGCCCAAACTTCTTTGGAACCCCTTATCTTTAGAAATGCCCGTCTTTCTCTAGAACAGGGCCCTGAGTCCCTCCAGGGATAAGCCATATCTCCAGCTCCAGCACTTTTATATTCTCCCCGCGAGCAGAAAACACGACGAAAGCATCTCTCCAAGAATGCCAACAGAGGACAATTATGATAGTAGCCTTCATTCTTTACATTCGAAGCACCTTCTGGCTCCTCCAGGCCTGAACTAGCTTCCCATCTCCTCTCTCACTTCTCCACCCAGCTCAGAGTCGAACAGGAAGTGCAAGGTAGCAGAAAACCAGCTCAAACTGCTCCTGGAGCAACTGGGTCAAAGTTCAGCACGCCTGGCCTCCTCCCCAGCCCACCGCCAGAGGCTGCAGCTCCCTGTCACCAGGTGACCCAGCCTCCAGGCCTTGGGTAACACTGACCAGCTGTCAGGTAGACTCAATCGAGTGCAATAAAAGGAGTCTCTGCCTCCAACAACCACCCCAGGGCATCAGGTGCCTAACATTTCAGGTCCCTGGCTCATCAAGTTTAAAGGTCACAGTCTCAATTTCAAAGCATCCAAAGAGCTGGAAAAACAAAACAAAGTCCATTATTCCAGGATTCCAGTCCAAGATTCCAACAGTCAGGGTTGAGTCTGGATCTCAGGACTTTTCAGAAGCTCCTGGCTGGCCCTAAGGTGAAATAGGGAGTGAGAACTGCTGGATCAAGGCACAGAATGTCATAATTCGAAAGTGAGTGTGACTCAGAAGGGTTTAAAATGGTGAATCCTTAAGACCTGAGTGGGAATCAGTTCCTTGCTTGGTAGCAGATCTGAGGGGAAAAAGGGGATGAGACCAGGATCGGAAGAGTTCTAAAGGAAAGAGTCAAGGGTGATGAATTGGGATTGACATATATACACTGTTGATACTGTGTATAAAAGAGATATACTGTGTATAAAAGAGATAAGAGACCCTACTGTATAGCACAGGGAATTCTACTCAGTGCTTTGTGGTGACCTAAATGGGAAGGAAATCCAAAAAAAAAGGGATATATGTATATGTGTGGCAGATTCACTTTGCTCTACAGCAGAAACTAACATAACTGTAAAGCAACTGGACTCCAATAAAATTTTGAATATAAATAACCACCCCCCGCTTCCCTGGTGGCTCAGACGGTAAAGCGTCTGCCTACAACGCGGGAGGCCCGGGTTCAATCCCTGGGTTGGGAAGATCCCCTGGAGAAGGAAATGGCAATCCACTTCAGTATTCTTGCCTGGAAAATCCCATGGACAGAGGAGCCTGGTAGGCTACAGTTCGTGGGGTTGCAAAGAGTCAGACATGACTGAGCAACTTCACTTTCACTTCACTAACCACCCCCCCCCCCAAAAAAAAGTGTTAAGGGCAATGGGAAGGTGGCTGTGTGATGCACAGTGAGGGAAGAGCCTGGTCTCATTCTGGGTTGGGAGGTTTGGGGGACAGGCATGCAGGGGGAATGCTAGGGGGACATGTGAGGCACTGAAAAATAGGATGGAGGCTAGTTAAGAGTTGAAGGCTCTGGAGCCATCTCCTCTCTTTAGCTGAGTGACTTCAAGCAAGAAATTCAACTCATCTTTGTGTCAGTTTCTTCATCTGTAGGATGCAGACAGCATCATTGCCCGACTCTGAGCTGTAGGAGAATGAACTAAGATCATGAGAGTCAGACAGAGCCTGGTGTGGGACTTCCCTGGTGGTCTGGGGGTTAAGACTGTGAGCTTCCAATGCAAAAGGCATAGGCTTGATCCCTGGTGGGGGAACTAAGAACCCACATGCTGCATGGTATGACCAAAACAAAAACCAGAGCCTGGCAGACAGCAACCACTCAGCATACCTTAGCCTGTAGTTTGGGGAAGAGAGCATCTCCTAAAACCCTAACAAAGAGGCACACAGACCCCGGTGCTTTAGAAAGGAATTAATTTGCAGATCAGAAGCTGCCTCAACACACTAACAAGGCAATCACAAACCCAGGCTGCTGGGCACGAGTCTTCAAAGGCTCTGTATCTATCCTTCATCCAGGCTTGCCCACATGGGACTCTGGGATGCTAGGGGTTGGGTTGCTCCTTTCTGTCCTTTCCAGATGTAGGCTTCTTCTCCAGCTCTGGGATTTGCCACATTCTTGCTCTTTCTAAATGTCAGTCAGGTCCGGGTCCTGAAATAGGAAGGAACTTGCCCCTCTGGTATCATATACAGTTGAGGTTTCAGGAAGGGGGACCACTTCCAGGGCCCAAGGGGGGCTCTTGTCTAACACTCGGAAATGAATTATCCAAGGAGACACATGTGTTGACAAAGCAAGAAACTTCACTGGGAAGGGGCACGTGCGTGGAGAGCAGGACGGTCAGGGAACCCAGGAGAACTGGTCTGCCATGTGGCTCAGTCTTGGGTTTTATGGTGATGGGATTAGTTTCCAGGCTGTCTCTGGCCAACCATTCTGACTCAGGGTTCTTCCTGGTGGCGCATGTATCACCCAACCAAGATGGATTCCACTGAAGAGGATTCTGGGAGGTGAAGGACACATGGCATCTCCTTTTGACCTTTCCCGATCTCTTCCAGTTGGTAGTGGCTGGTTAATTCCATGTTTCTCACCAGGACCTCCTGTCGTAAAGTAACTCACACAGATGGTTACTATGGTGTCTGGCCAGGGTGGGTGGTTTCAATCAGCGTACTTCCCCTAACAGTGGGGAACTCAGGGCTGGCCTCCACCCTGACCTGGCTGTGACCTCGTCCATCCCCAGTGAAGCTCCTGCAGGTTCCAGCTTCTGCAAATCCTGCCTTAGAATCTAGAATTGTCTTACTTGATTTCCAGCAGCCACCTGGCCATGCGGGGGCTGTGGCTGTCCCTATATAGGTGGGCTTCTTTACCAGATGCTCCTTTGGTTCTTCTGGGATCCTCCTGACCTTGGCAGGAGACCCTGTATCCCCACCCTGGGAGCTCATCTGCCTAAAGCCAGAAAAAGAAACAGGGACCATTTCTCCCAGTTGCTCCAAAGCAGGAGCCAGACCTCTGGCCTTCTACTCCAGTGCCCACACCTGGAAGACAATTCACACTGGGTTTTCCCCAGAGTTATTTACCTGATTTGGGCAGGAAAGCCCAGTCCCTTTCCTTGCCCCCTTGGCCCTGGAAGGTGACTCCGTCCCCTGTGCATTGTTTTCTTTCCGGTGGAATTTCTGCTCTTGAGGACTCAGTGTTTTGCGTCCCTCCTGCCGCCGCCATTCCTCACATCCTGGTTTCCTCCTGTCCAGACAGCTCTGGCTACCGGCCAGGACCTTGGCCATTCATGGAGAGGACAGCGGCCGAGGATGCAAAGGGTGGAGGCAGGAAGTGGGAAGCTCTTTGGTCAGAGCCTCAGGCCTCTTCTGTGGGGCCTGCGGTGTGTATCCCATGGGTGGTGTGTCCACTGTGGGTGGCGTCTCCCCCATGGGTGGTGCGTCCACTGTGGGTGGCGTCTCCCCCATGGGCAGTGTGTCTACGGTGGGTGGCCAGTCCATGGGAGGACAAGCCCTCCCCACTATAGTGGGCAGTGAAGCCCAAGGAGCAAGCCTGGAGTGTCCACACAGATGGGGACAGACCCTACAACCTTGGACTTCTCACTCCCAATTTAGTTCCTCCCTGGATTGAGTACAAGACTCCCCTGGCTCCAAGAAAGGCAGGGAGCCCAGACAGTCAGGCTAAGCTGAGGCTAATCTCCAGGGTGGTCTCAGGATAGGCCTGAGGGGTGAGGGTGCGGGGGATGGGGGGCAGGCAGTTGCCCAACTTGTGCCAACTCCTCTGCCCATGGCACTTCCTGTGGGGTTGTGCAAGGTGGGGAGGTGGGGAAGTTGTGTGTAGAGGGGATGCCTCACACCTCCCCTCTCCTGCCCTAGGCCCACAGGCCAGTTCCAGGAAAAGAGCCCAGGTCTTATTCCTGAATGTTAAATGCAGCCCAGGTCAACCTGGCCTTCCAGCCACGAAGCAGAAGGGGCGCCAGAGCCTTTGTCAGGTCTGGGCCACCTCATATCTGCCACCTCAGCCCCCCTCACTCCAGAAGCCCAGCCCCTCCCCCCAGGCAGAGCTGCAATGTGAATAACAGTTACTCGCTAGCCTGCATCAGCCTTTACTCACAGGGCCCTGTTAATTCCTGACACAGATGGGAGTTGGGGGCATAGCAAGCATACCTCCCCACCCCCCACACAACCCCCCACTGCAAGGGACTCAGGAGGAAGCCGTGTTACAATTCTGGGTCCTGGTAATAGGAGAGACAGCAAGCATTGCCAGCTCTGAGCATCTGCTTTAGATCGAATTTCTTAACTCAGTAAAGATGCCTTTTTGGAGCATCTGCGGGAAGCCTGGTCCTACCCTGCCAGCGCCAGACATGGGCCTTCCTTGTCCCAGAGCCCCGGTCCCACCTGCTGAGTTTCAGGGCTTCTTCCCTGAAGACCTGATTAGCTAATCTCTTCTATCACAGAGGTCCTGATCTCTACCCCCAGGAAATCAAGGGGCTCAAGAGAAGACACACACACATTTTTTAAAGTTAGCTGAAGCCTACTGATTGCTTTCTTCCTAAGGATAGATACAGTTGCCCTTTTAATTCACACCATCTTTTGAAACTCTAATAAGATAGTTATGAAAGTGGATCATTTCCCTTTTTTGCAGAAGAGAAAAGTAAGATTCTGGAGAGTAAAAGAAGTTGCCCAGCCAGCCTAGATGGGAGGGGAGTTTGAGGGGGAGAATGGATACATGTGTGTGTATGGCTGAGTCCCTCTGCTGTCCAACTATCACAACATTGTTAATCGGCTATAGACCCAATACGGGGGCTTCCCGGGTGACAAAAGTGGTAAAGAACTCGCCTGCCGATGCAGGAGATGTAAGAGGCGTGGGGTCGATCCCTGCGTCCGGAAAATCCCCTGGAGGAGGGCATGGCAACCCACTCCAGTATTCTTGCTGGAGAATCCCATGGACAGAGGAGCCTGAATGGCTACAGTCCATAGGGTCACAAAGAGTCAGACACAACTGAAGCGACTTAGCAAGCACACCCCAATACAAAATAAAAAGTTTAAAAGACCAAAAATAAAAAATAGAAGTTGCCCAGAGTCTCCTGCTTTTCCTCAGGCCACGTCTGCCTCTCTCTATAGAAAGCATCTTGTTCAGACCCATGGTGTCTGTCTAGGGAGACCGAGGCATTCTGGAGGGAAAATGATTTGCTCACGACCACACAGACAGTTAGAGCCTGACTGTCTGGTCACAGTGATGACCACTGGAGAATCCTGAGAGCAAACACTTGTGGCTCATAAGAGTCTGATTGAATACAGTGGTCTCTGCAGGGCATGGGTTTCAAGGGCCCTGTGTTAGCTGTTCGGTCATGCCCGGCTCTTTGCAACCCCGTGGACTGCAGCCCACCAGGCTCCTCTATCTATGGGATTTTCCAGGCAAGAATACTGTAGTGGGTAGTCATTTCCTTCTCCAGGAGATCCTCCAGTCTCAGGGATTGAGCCCAGGCCTCCTGCACCGCAGGCAGGTTCTTTACCCACTGAGCTACCAGGGAAGCTCAAGGGCCCTACAGATACCCAAATCCGCAGTTACGCTGCTGCTAAGTCACTTCAATCATGTCTGACTCTTTGTGACCCTATGGACTGTAGCCCCCCACCCAGGGATCAAATCCAGGTCTCCTGCATTGTGGGCAGATTCTTTACCATCTGAGCCACCAAGGAAGCCCAAGAACATTGGAGAAGGTGGCCTATTCCTTCTCCAGGGGATCTTCCTGACCCAGGAACCAAATCCAGTTCTCCTGCATTGTAGGCGGATTCTTCACCAGCTGAGCTACCCGGGAAGACCTCAGTCTTGCTAGACCGTCATATAAAATGGTGTAGCCTCTTGATGAGGGTGAAGGAGGAGAGTGAAAGAGCCAGCTTAAGACTAAATATTAAAAAAAAAAAACTAAGATCATGGCATCTGGCCCCAGTACTGCGTGGCAAATAGAAGGGGAAAAGATGGAAGATTTCCTCTTCTTAGGCTCCAAAATCACTGCAGGTGGTGACTGCAGCCATGAAATCAGAAGACAATTGCGTCTTGGCAGGAAAGCGATGGCAAACATAGACAGTGTGTTGAAAAACAGAGACATTACTCTGCCGACAAAGGTCCGTATAGTCAAGGCTGTGGTCTTCCTGGTGGTCACGTATGGTTGTGACAGCTGGGCCATAGAGAAGGCAGAACGCCAAAGAGTTGATGCCTTCAAACTGGAGAAGACTCCTGAAAGTCCCTTGGATAGCAAGGATATCAAACCAATCTTAAGGAAAACAATCCTGAATATTTGCTGGAAGGACTGATGCTGAAGCTGAAGCTCCAGCACTGTGGTCATCTGATGCGAACAGACAACTCATTGGAAAAGTCCTTGATGCTGGGAAAGATTGAGGGCAGAAGGAGAAGAGGGCGTCAGAGGATGAGATGGCTGGACGGCATCACCGATACAATGAACATTAACTTGGGCAGATTCCGGGAGATGAAAGGGACAGGAAGGCCTGGCATGCAGCAGTCCACGGGGTCATAAAGAGTCGGACGCGACTGGGTGACTGAAGGACAACAGCAACCTCCTGCTCTGCCCTTTGTACACGCAGGTAAGGCATCTGCAAATCTTGCATCTGGGGATTCAGTCACCTGTGATGTGATTGGTTGGTTGCATCCGGAAATGCAGAACCTACAGATACGGAGCCCTGATTGTGCTCAGCAGGAGGGGAAGGGGAATCGTCCAGTGACAGATCTCCTTGGGACTCCTTTCCCAATCAGGACAGGCTCTCTGAAGTCAAGAGGAGGCAGCAACCAAGATCCAGGAGAGAAAAAGCAGGACTCCTGAGGAAGATGTGAAGGACAGGAGCAGTGGCTATGAGGAGCTGGGGGCTCTGGAGAAGGGAGTGGGTTCAGGAAACAGGGGCTCACAAAGTGAGGGGTGGGCAGAGGTGGGAAGCGTTTCTAGGTGGCCTCCAGCCTGCAAGGGGGTAGAAAGTGTTGCTTAGGACTGTGACTGCCTTGCAAGCTCTTTGAAGGCAGCTCTGAATATCACATCAAACATGTCCCAGAAGAGACCCAGAGAAGCTCCTGAATGAAGCTGAGCTGGTGGAGGAGAAGGCAGTTGTCCCCTGACCCCCACCCCCACCCCACCCCACCCCTGACCACGCTAAGGTCCTTCTGTTCCCCTTCCTTCACACTCTGTGCCACTCCCCGCCGGCCCTAGCCAAACGACCCAGAAGAGCATGGGAAGGGTTCTGGGCTTTAACTGATCCAAACAAGCCAACAGCCCCACTGCCTTCCTGCTCGCCAAGCCAGCTGAGGCCACCCCGGGTGACTCAGATAAAGAGACACGTAGAGAAGGCCTGCTTTCATATGGTGAGGAAGTAAGAATGGTCAGCGACTTGGGACGTCCCTGGCTCCCCAATAGCAAATTCCATCTGTGTAGCATCACTGGGCTGCTTCATTCCTGGGACCTCCGTCACCCACAGGTTCCCCACTGACCCAGGGTCACTGTCTCTCTGGGCATCTGCCTGGCTCAGTAAACTGGTTGTGTCCAGAGCCAGGATGCAGATTCCAGCAGGAGCATCTACTTCAAGAACCTTTTGGGGGAGGCTACAGAAAGAGCAGACCTAGAAGAGCACGAAAGCCCATGAAGAGAGTATGACGGAGAGAGGATGCCCCAGCAGAAAGGGTTGCTGCCCGGAGATGAAGACGGGTGGAGAGGGGATGGGAACACTGTCACCCCTTCCCGTCCTGGGCTCTGTGGCCTGCCCCCCTCTGACCCGCCCCAACCATGCTGCCCTCTGCTTCTCCCTCACAACCAGCATCAGTCCCTCTTCCTCCAGGAAGCCCTCCCTTCACATTCAGAGCTACACCCTGATAGCCCGAGTCTTACCGCTTTGTATACAGATGGTCTGACAGATGGTTCTAATTTAATCATTGCATATATGTTAATCTGTCCCAGGACGTGGGTCTGTGCCTTTGGGGGAGGAAGAATCCTGTGTTTCTCTGAATCAAATCATGGAGTGTTGATTGTCAATAACTGGGCATTTCGGGGAAGACTCACCTAGCAGGCAGGGTAAAATGAAACAGGATGTATCCAGAGAAAGTGCTAAGGAGAGGCTCAGCAATGCGGGGAATGCGGAATGAGTTCTGGTAAAGAGGAAAGAAGTGGATCCGAATTAGACCTCAGCGTACGTGGAGAAAGAAGTGGGAGGAGGTTGGGATCAGGCTAGGGTGGCCCCTGGTGGGGGTGGGGTCTCCCAGGCCTGAGCTACCTCATTCTGACTGCCACTGGTGAGCTCTGCTGAGACACCTACCACAGAAATCACCCACACCATCTGCCCCAGACTTCCTTCTGTGACTACACTGGGTCCCATTTACTCTCTCTGCTTCTTTCTCCCAAGAGAACACGTGCTTTCTTGCCCTGGGGGCCAGGAAGGGTCTCTGGGGCTCGCTGAACACATTGTAAGAGGCCCTTCCAAGAGACCACTGCCCCCCAGTGACCTTCCCCCAGACAAACGAGGATAAATGAGGCATGGCGATGGCCACAGCAAAGTGAAGGGTGAGCACAGAAATGCGAGGGAATTCCTGTAAAAGTGGTTCAGTTGTCATGGGGTGTCAGAGAGGAATCAACAAGACACAGGGGATGTGGGTGGCAGAGAAGGGGCCAAAGAACCCAAACTAGAAGAGTAGGCCAAACTCAGCCTAGCTTTTACCAGCTGATAAAACAAGCCCACCTCCTTCCTGGTATGCTGGAGTGTTCAAGACTTGGGTCACGTATCCGTTGGGTCCACATGTGACCCTGCAGCCCAGGGAGGAAAATCTTCCCAGGATCTAAAGACTGAGAAAGGGGGCTTTCCCTGACAGCCTAGTGGTTTAGAATCTGCCTGCCAATGCAGGGGACACAGGTTCGATCCCTGGTCCGAGAACTAAGGTCTCAGATGTTACAAGCCCGTGCACCACAGCTACTGAAGCCTGCGCTCTACAGCCCGTGCTTCACAGCAAGAGAAGCCTCCACAATGAGAAGCCCGCGCACCCCAACCAGAGAGTACCCTCACTTTGTCACAAGTAGAGCAAAAGAAGCCCGCGCAGCAGCGAAGACCCAGCACAGCCAAAAATAAATAAACACTTTAAAAAAATAATACAGCTTGCAAAATCAGTCAGTGGAGAGCATGTCAGGACTCACATGAAATCGGGGATCTGGCCTGAAATGGACAGAGGGGCTGGCAGCCTTTCTCTTGGGTAACCAGCCAGTCCACTTCCTAAGGCCTTCCATCCACTCTGCTTATCACAGAAAGAAGTCAAAATATGTAACCCAGGCGCTTGCCTAAGGCAAGAATTAACAGCTCAAGTTGTCTGGGTTTCTGTCATGCTTCTGCCCCAACTGGGAGCGGCTGCCTCTTAGTGAGAGACTGGAACATGCCAGACACAATATTTCATTTCATCTTCACAACAAGCCTGAAGGGTGGGAATCGGTGTCTGTCTAACGAAAAACTTCTGTCTACCTACCCACCTGCACATAAAAACCCTGATGCCTGCAAAGTTCAGTTCTGCCCAAAGACGCATAAATAGCTAAGTGTCAGAGCCCTGGCCAGGCCAGGTCAGTGGGTACTACTGCTCTCTCGTTTATGGGAGGTCGCTGTGTGGCCTCACACATATCACCCTGCAAATTCAAAGGACCGGACCAGATGGTTCTTAGAGCCCTCCTGCTCTGAGACTCTGCGACGTAAGTGGAGAAGAAAAGCTTCCCATGGCGGAGGCATTCCTATTTTCCTGTTTCGGGAATGTAAGATGGATGGCGAGAAGTGGGGGCTGGAGAAGGCAGAAAGGAGAGGGGCTCCATGGAATCGGACTAGGGGGGCAAGTCAGGCTTGGCGCCACTGTGAGGGGGGACCCTGGATGGGCCTAGGCTGTCCCAGGGCCGTGATCTTCAACAAGAAGAGGCAGACACAGAGCCCTGGCCTCTGCTCACTCTTACGAAGCAGGGAGAGGAGGGCTGGCGAGAGCCCAGCCCAAACATAGGCTATTTTGGGCCCTGTGATGTTTGGAGAGCAACCAGGCCAGAAATAGCGCTGTGAATTAGCAGGACCCCAGCCTCCTGCCACCCCCGGCTCTCCCAGTGAAATCACCAAGAATCGGGAGGCCGGCTCCAACATTCCAGAGAGCCTGTGTAACTGGCAGGAGGCCCCTCCTCTCCCCAAGGAAGGCCCGGAGCAGAGAGAGCCTTTGACTGTAAAAGGGATTCTGCACACGAGGACGAGGGCGAGGGAGAGAGGGACTGAGTCACAGAGAGCAGAGTGGGAGAGTGGGGAGAGATCTCGTGGGGCTGAGACTAGAGGAGACCACCGCGGGGTGGGGTGGGGGGTGATGAGGGTCCCCAGTGGATGGAGGAGTGAGCAGAAGAGGTAAGAGCAGGGGAGTCTCGGAGGCAGAGAAAGGGAAAGTGAAAAAGAGGCGGGTGGCTGGGACTCAGAGAGCAAATGGGGAAAGAGGAAGAGCAGAGAGCCAAGAGGGCAGCCAGAGGGCAGGAGATGAAGAGTTGGAGGGGAGACCCAAGGCAACAACGGAGCCAGGGCTGCAGGGGTGGGAGGGGCGGGGGCAGGCCTGGGGACAGTCAGACTCAACAGAAAGCGTTGAGTCTGGCCTTGTCACGAACCACCTGCAGTTGGAAACAGCTTTCCTAGTTAGCTACAACTGGAACTTCCCTGAGCAATCCACAGCCGTGTAACTCATCCTCTTATCTCTGATTCTCCGGGAATCAGAGATCCAGTTATTTCAACAGCAGGGACTTTTGACCTCTTACAAAAGAGCCAAGGCTTAAAAGAAGTGATGGGGTCACAGCTGTTAGCTTGGGGGGATCAGGGAAAGGATAGAAAGTGACATCCCCTGAGTCAGGCTAGGTTCTAAGGAGGATATTGCTGGGACGTCTACTTTAGGGCCTGCTTCCCCGGTGGCTCAGTGGTAAAGAATTCGCCTGCAATACAAGAGTGTTAGGGGATGCAGGTTTGATCCCTGGGTCAGGAAGATCCCCCTGGAGGAGGGCATGGCAACCCACTCCTGTATTCTTGCCTGGAGAATCCCATGGACAGAGGAGCCTGGCAGGCTCCAGTCCATGGGGTCACAAAAAGTCAGACATGACTGAGCACTCACGCATGTACTGCTTTGGGACAGCGGGCCATCAGGCTGCCCCTGCAGCGGGGAAGGTCTCCCCAGGGCACACCGGGGTGTGGGTGCGGGGAGACGAGGCCATTTCACAGAGAGGAGCGGCAGGGGCCACAGTCAAGTCTGAGTTGAGATCATATGGTGGCCCCAGCTGCTCAGAAAGATGAAAGGACACCATCAGAAAACCCAGCATGGGACCCAGTTGCCCTAGACTTTGCCTCCGCTTCTAATCCACACCCAAACACTTAGATGGGTTCCCTAGTTTGGGAAACAACCCCTTAGTAAGTCAGCCCTTTCTGTTTCCAAAGTAAAAATGTGCTCCTTCTCTCCCCAGCAGGACACAGAGCTGATCCCAGGCACTGCCCAGGGACAGAATGGCTTTTCTGGAATGACCTCAGAATCATTCAGGTCCAGGGATGGGGACAGAAGCGGTCACGTCCTTGGCAGGGCCCAGGTGATCCCAGAAAACAGCAGGGCCTTTGTGGCCGAGGCCACAGTAGCCCACGGAGGGAGGGATAAGATTCAGCTGAATGACTGGAGAGGCCAGGCAGCGGGGTGCCTGGAGGGCAGGTCCCGCAGACTCTGGACCCGCTGCTCTTCCAACCTGGGGCTTGGCACTCCCAACCCAGACTCTCAGCTCCCTGGTGGAGGGCAAGTCACTGGGGCCTTTCTGGGAGTCGGAGATGGCTGGGGGACTGGACTTCTGCTTTCTCCATCCGAGGGACAGCAGGCGTAACTGCTCTTCCTCCTCGCGGCTAACCACTTTCTCAGGGACTCTGAACCAGACGAAGAAAGAAAGACATAAACAAGAAGCAGTGACCGATGAACAGTCTGCTGGGAACAGGTCAGTGACCCTAACTTTCCAGCTGAGGTTTCCCTTCTCTCCCTGTTACCCGCACCCCCACCTGGATCCCAGGAGCAACGGAGAAAACAAAGGCGGGGGCACAGTGAAAGCGGGAAAGCCCTCCAGCTGTGGTTGCCCTTGGTATCTGTTTACTGAAAAAATCCAACACAAACATCCCCGACACATCCACCCACTTCAGCTTCCTGTGATGCTGCTGTCGGCTGTCTCCATGGATACCACCAGTTGAATCCCACCACCCACACAAAGCATGACAGTGTGTGGACCCTCAAGTCAAGGGCACGAGGTCCCCAGGACCCTTTCAGCCCCACCCTGTCCATGACATTCAGCTACACAGCCAAGGGTGCCTGACCCCACCAGAGCCCTAAACGCAGCAGCCCAATCCTACTCACTAGCCTCCAGCCAATACCCATCATCTGTAGAATTCTTGGGTCACTTTTCCACCCCAAACTCCAGTGCCTTAGCAGCACACTCCACACACCCCGCCATGAATGAACGCTCTTAGTCTCATCTCTGCTCTTGCCACTCCAGCCCTCCCAACGTCTGCGTCTGGAGGAAAAGGTTAGGCAGTATTCCTCCGCAGCCGCAGCAGGCAATTCAGAGAAGTGAAACCTACACCCTGAGCTCCCGATCCCCTGCCAAGGCTTTACCCTTCTGCCCCGGTAAGCCACCACCCCACCCAGCACACCTCAAAACCCAGCCAGACAGAGCTGTTGACACAAAGAGAGCCCTGGGGGCACCGGGAGAGTCTGGACACGTGGGGGAGTCAGCCGTGCCTCACCCGACGGCGGGCGGGCACTTGGCAGAAAAGAGAGAAAGACAGGAGGGAATCCTCATGTCCTAGACAGTCAAAACCCAGACAATCAACAAGGCACGCTGTGTGCCCTCTGGCTTCTGGGATACGGCCAAAAGGAGGGTGGGGTGTTCTTCCCAGTTTAACCAGCGCAGCGGGCTGATGGACAAGGAATTTGCAGGATCTTGAGCTTCTTTGATAACTATGCACTGATCTGACTCTCCCAAGAACAAAGAGGAAGTGTAAACTCTCCCCACGCTGAGGTCTGGGGAACGTAAACCCTGGGTGCCAGGGGTCAAACTGGCTTAACGTCCTGAGACCGAGGGCAGCAAGATCAAGGGTGGCCCTGGGCCCAGGCCACTAGGGTTGGCTCAATTGTTCCAGAGCCCTCTCTCTCTCTCTCTCTCTCACGTACACACACGGAAGCCTCAGCAAGTCCCACAGAGGGAGACGCTGAGAGGGCCAAAAAGTGGGCGGGGTCGAACCATGAGTTAATCGACTTCCGGCTCACATCTGGTATAAAGGGAGGCAGCAGCCTGCAGTGGAGCAGAGCTACTTCTGGTTGAAGGGCAAAGAGCACCGTCCAGAGAGAGCCACACCTCCTTTTCAGTGGAGGAAGGGCTACCACCGTCAACACCCGCAGCGGCAGCAGGAACAAACCGCCCATCCCAAGGCACTGCGAAATTCAGGTAAGAGCAAAGCAAACCCTCTCCATCTCTGTACCTCCGGCTAAGGCAGAGAGCTCCCGTCTGCAGAGTCCCTTCTGTCCGTGGTCCCCAGTGTTCCTCTTTCTTCCCTCGGCCCGGAGACCTGCAGCCCTGAGTTGACCCCCGTTACAGCGGTGATCACAGGGGAGCGGGGAAGATGGTCAGGACACCCCAACAATCCCACCACCCAGAAGCACGGGCCTCGCCTCTCTAGGACCCTCTCCATGGAAGACATTCCCCCCTTCCCAGCTCAAGAAAGGGGTTTTTCACGCCTGTTAACTTGAATAAAACAACAATTGTGAAAGCATTATAAAAGAATTAGGAAGCATCGTGTAAATCACAGATGCTATTATAATTTAGCCTTTCAGCCTCCTGGAAGGGAAGGGAGATGCCACCGGGCTCCAGATTGCCACAGGTGAAAACGCACTCAAGATTCCCCAGGGCTGAGACAGAGGGGGAAAGGCTCAGGATCTGAACCCACCGCGGTTTCTATCTTGCCCGCTTGTTCACGTTACATGCCAGCGACAAACATGGGAGCCTGGCCGTGGCTGGGCTGCCATCACCCCTACTCCCTCTCTGTCCTTTCAGAACTATCCACCTCATCCAATCTTTTCCCACTGGTTCCAGGATGCGGATGTCTCCGGTCTTTGCCTGCCTCGCCCTGGGCCTGGCCCTCATCTTTGGTGAAGGGTCTGCCTCCTACCAGCCCCAGTCTGCGGCGGCCAGCCTGGCCACAGACTTTGGAGTGAAGGTGTTTCAGCAGGTGGTGCGGGCCTCCAAGGACCGCAACGTGGTTTTCTCACCCTATGGGGTGGCCTCAGTCCTGGCCATGCTGCAGCTGACCACAGGAGGAGAAACCCGCCAGCAGATCCAAGAGGCAATGCAATTCAAGATTGAAGGTGAGAGACGACGGGGCAGAGAGGGAGGCGGGCACTCAGGGACTCTTCCCAGGACAGGGGTGTAGCTAACCAGAAGCAGAGGGAGGGCTGACCCCGGCTTAGTGAGCCAACCCCTGTCCTGCCAGCCCACAGGGATGGACCACTGCATCTCCTTCCCACCACATCTCATGTCACTTGGCTCTTGGCCAGTCACAAGGTACATGAGCCAGTGGATCTGGTGTAAAATGGCCCTGCCTCACTACTCCTGCACTTTGTGATCTTAACCCCTCTGAACCTCAGTTTTCTCATCTGCAAAAGGGGAACAGAGTATCTACCACATGGGGCTGTTGTAAGGATTAAATCCAAAATGATGCATGTGAAAGGCCTACCTAGCATAACTATTATTGTTATTAAAAGAAGAAGGTTAGGGTTTATAACTTAAAAACAGATAAAAATATTCTAAGCCAAAGCAAGGGTTAGGACCCGCGATTTTTGAGGAAAAGAGGGAGATGCAGGAGAGGTTAAGATTTGGAATAAAATCTCCCTTCAGAGACCCTTGGGGGAGCAGAAGAGTTCGTCCATGTGGGCAGGTTTGGGGGAAGTCGGCCCTGCTGGGAGCCCTGGGTTCAAGAGGAGCTTAATGTGTCTTTCCCTCCCTGTTTTGGCCCAGAGAAGGGCATGGCCCCTGCCTTCCACCGACTGTACAAGGAGCTCATGGGCCCGTGGAACAAGGATGAGATCAGCACAGCCGATGCCATCTTCGTGCAGCGGGACCTAGAGCTGGTCCATGGTTTCATGCCCAACTTCTTCAGGCTGTTCCGTACCACGGTCAAGCAGGTTGACTTCTCTGAAGTGGAGAGAGCCAGGTTCATCGTCAACGACTGGGTGAAAAGACACACAAAAGGTGAGCAGGCAGAGAAAGGCGGGCGGTCCCAGGGCCTGCAGAGACGGGGGTTCAAGTCTCAAGCGTCCTGACCCCTCCCTTCCAGCACCTTCTGCTCTGTGGACAGAAGGTCAAGTGCCTTAAGAATCAAAGCATCTTGTTTTTTCCATAATTAGACTTGCCCTCTGAACCACCTCTAAAGGCATCCCTAAAAAGTACTGTGAGATGTTATAAGAACAGTAATAACCCATGGCAGGAGGCAAACACAGCCCTTCAAGATTACAGCTTAGGGAACAAAGTAAGGGGAGACTTACATTTCCAGGTCTGATCCTAGACAGGATCCCAGGACCAAGGCAGTGTGGTGAGCTGGAAGGCTTTCTGAGACACTTAGGAAGATGGAACGGGTTGACAGCAGCTAGACTGGTTCACTAAACCTTACCCAGTCCATCTTCTGATGGGATCCCTTCTGACACATGTCCATTTGAGGACTGGGAGCTCAAGGGAACCATCTAAAAAGATTAAAACAATATCCAGCCTCCTGATCACCTGGATTTCCCATAGGCATGATCAGCGACTTACTTGGTGAAGGGGCTGTGGACCAGCTGACACGCCTGGTCCTGGTAAATGCCCTCTACTTCAACGGCCAGTGGAAGATGCCCTTCCCAGAGTCAAACACCCACCACCGCCTCTTCCACAAGTCCGATGGCAGCACCATCTCTGTGCCCATGATGGCTCAGACCAACAAGTTCAACTACAGTAAGTGCAAGACTCTCCCTTCTCCAGGTCCCACAATGACTGAACCTCATCCCTGGGGTGGTCCACTCCAAGGGAGGAGAAACCCTAGAACACACCCCAGCTGCAACAAACACTCCCCAAGTAGGAGACACGGGGATTATCGGAGCAGCAGAAAGTAGCTGTATCTTGTGCAAGATGAAGCTGAAATCCAGAAATTACCTTAGGATCCCACTTGACCACTTGATACAGTCTCTCATCTTCATGTGGTTCTGGTGTGATAACCTGGGCTTCCCAGATCCCCCCGGGGAAGAGCTATGTGAAGGCTGAGATTCAGGAGGTGGGGATCGGAATGCATTAATAACTGGAGATTGGGGAGAAGGGTGTGAAGGTAAAGAAGGCCAACCAGAGACAGAACGCCCAGAAGACACTGAACGGGCAGAAGAGAAGCCAAGTGGAAATAAAAACACTGAACAGGAGAGTGCTGGTGGTGGTGGTGGGTGCGTGGGGAGCCTCAAAAGCCAGGATGGAGAGCTGGCTTCCAGAGAGGATGGAGGGGCCGGGAGGACTAGTGGGAAAGCCAGTGCTGGGTTAGAATCAACAGGAGCTGGAGTTATTGCCAATGCTCCATCTTGATGTCTTTCCCAGCTGAGTTTACCACCCCCGACGGCCGTTACTACGACATCCTGGAATTGCCCTACCACGGGAACACTCTCAGCATGCTCATTGCTGCCCCCTATGAGAAGGAGGTGCCGCTCTCTGCCCTCACCAGCATTCTGGATGCTGAGCTCATCAGCCAGTGGAAAGGGAATATGACCAGGCTGACCCGCCTCCTGGTTCTGCCCAAGTAAGCCATCCCTTGCTCTAGTCCCCTCTGCCTGCCCCCTCCCCCCTCCTCTGGCTCCCTGCTGTTGCCACACACGCACCCCCCACCCCACGTGGAGTTTCCCAAACCTCCTGACGTTTTCAGGGCAGCGAGCTGCTGCGTGGGTGCGGATGGGGCACACTCTGGCCTGGGTTTGATTAAGATTCCGCTCATCTTCCCTCTTGCGGTGGAGGACAGCGGGGGTGGGGGTAGGGGGCAGCTTTTCGAGACCATGCCACGTCCACCACCCCCTGAATACCCAGCAAAAGCTAGCCAGAGGAAGAGCCGGAGAGATGATGGGAGGTGGGGGGCTGGGGAATGCATTGGTCCTCACCCTTTTATGAACACCCCTCACTCCCACCTCCATCTCTTCAAGTCGACATCCACACAATGGAGACAAAAAGAATCACTTGTGCAGATGAAACAAGCCTGAACTCTAGCTTCTAGCTGGCTTGCCATGAAGCAGATTTTTAAAATTCTTCTGCAGAAGTGAAGAGGGTGCTGGAGGCTGAGGCTAGGTCCATCTCAGAATCGTGGGGAAGCCTCCCACTATGCCGACCCCACATTTCCAGATGCCATAATGCCAGGCTTAGGGAAAGAGGACAATTTAGTTGGTTAGCACGCCCTCTCTCTCTCTCAAAGAACGGAGGTAATTAGTCGTGCCCTGGTGGGAGGCAGAGCGAGCTCCCCAGAGCCTCGCTGCTGGAGTCCTCTTTGAGCTCAACTCTCAGAAACACAAGCTACAGACCAGATTTCTGTTCAGCTAGCCTTTGCAGGGGAATTTGCCCTTCCCCACTCCCACCCCAGTCAGACTGAACACAATTGTGCTGCAACCACTGCCTCATTTGAGGAAAGTAATTAGTCACAGGTTTGAGGGGGTGGGGAGCTTGCAGAAGAAATGTTCATTAGTATCAGAATCTTCCCAGCAAGAAGAGAGACCTTGCCAACAGACCTGAAAGAAAAACAAGCCTCCCACCTCTGCGTTCACATCAGTCCCCCTCCTGCTGGTCTCTGTGTGTGTAGGGGGCAGGGACACCCGGTAAGGCTAGAGGTGGCCTGAGCTGGAGCCATGTCCTGCTGCTGTGTGTAGGTTCTCCCTGGAGACCGAAATCGACCTCAGGAGGCCGCTGGAGAACTTGGGAATGACCGACATGTTTAGGCCGAGCCAGGCGGACTTCTCCAGTTTTTCAGGTAAGAGGTTTCCCTTTCCTTTTCTTCCCCTGGTGGACAGTGGGGTCTCCCGAGGACAGAGGAGCTTCCCCCCTCACCCCCGAGGACCAAGGCTAATGCGCCCTGGGGTCCACCTCCATTTCAGATCAAGAGTTTCTGTACGTGTCGCAGGCGCTGCAGAAAGTGAAGATTGAGGTGAATGAGAGCGGCACGCTGGCATCCTCCTCCACAGGTGAGTCAGGCTCAGGTGAGGCCTGGCGAGTCTCAGCCCCAGGCTTCCATGAGGGGCCATGATCTGGTACCCACACCCGGGGTGCACTGGAAAGACCCCACTGCTGCTGCTGTTAAGTCGCTTCAGTCGTGTCCAACTCTGTGCGACCCCATAGACGGCAGCCCACCAGGCTCCGCCGTCCCTGGGACTCTCCAGGCAAGACCACTGGAGTGGGTTGCCATTGCCTTTTCCAATGCATGAAAGTGAAGAGTGAAAATGAAGTCGCTCAGTTGTTTCTGACTCTCAGCAACCCCATGGTCTGCAGCCTACCAGGCTCTTCCGTCCATGGGATTTTCCAGGCAATTCCATGGGATTTTCCTGGTAGAACAGGGCTTCCTGTGTGGAGAGCATTACCATTACCTGATCCCACTAGAAAATGGGCCTGCTTTCCCCAGGACCCCTTTCCCTCCCCACTGGCTCTGAAGTCCCCCTGAATGGGAGGTCCTGGCTTGCTCTCAGAGTGGCCAGTCGACTTAAAGGCGCTTGCCTCCGAAATGCTTGAAAGAGTTTAGATAAACCCACCTTTGAGTGAGTGGGCTTTCCTTGTGGTTCAGCTGGTAAAGAATCCGCCCGCAATGCAGGAGGCCTGGGTTTGATCCCTGGGTTGGGAAGATCCCCTGAAGAAGGAAAAGGCTACCCACTCCAGTATTCTGGCCCGGAGAATTCCATGGATTGTATAGTCCACGGGGTTGCAAAGAGTCAGACATGACTGAGCGACTTTCACTTTCACTACTCCAGTGAGTAGCTGCTAGATCTCTACCCAACTGCCTTAGAGGACATCCTGACACTTCTGGCTTCACATTACGGGCTCGGTAGTCGTGGCACATGAGCTCAGTTGCTCCGCGGCTTGTGGAATGCTCCCGGACCAGGGAGCAAACCCATGTTCCCTGCGTTGGCGAGCAGATTCTTATGCACTATGCCACCAGGGACGTCCCTGCTATGATTATTTGGCTTCCCAGGTGGCACTGTGGTAAAGAACCCGCCTGCCAATGCAGGAGACGCAAGTTCAATCCCTGGATTGGGAAGATCCCCTGGAGTAGAAAATGGCAACCCACTTCAGTCTTCTTGCCTGGAAAATCCCATGGAAACAGAAGCCTGCTGGGCTACAGCCCACGGGGTCACAAAGAGTCGGATATGACTGAGCACACACCACCAGGAAACAACGGAGCCTCCCAAACCACCCCCCAACCCCCAGCGCTGGTGTTACTGGCTCACTTGTGATCGATGCAGGCGCCAGCGCCCACACCTTCTGCTCTAAGATTCTGTCCTGTCTCTTCCAGCCCTTGTAGTCTCAGCCCGAATGGCCCCCGAGGAGATCATCATGGACAGACCCTTCCTCTTCGTGGTGCGGCACAATCCCACAGGTGAGCGGGGACCTGAGAGACCCCGCCACTCTCGGCGCCCCCTCCCCATTCTCCTGGACTCGGGTACCATCCAGGCAGGTGTAGACGCCCCCACTTCCCCCAAGAGGACTCCAGGCAGTGAATCACGGCTGTGTTCCCCTTCCACTTCTTGGAGGGGAGTGCTCTTTCTCCAGACAGGGTGCTCGTCTGTCCCTCAGTTCCAGCTTAGTCACTAGAGCAGCTGTGCCTCTGAACACTCACTCTTGTCCCCATTATCTCAGTTCATCCATAAACACCGAGCTGGGTGAGCTGTCCCCCGCCTCCCCCCACTTCTCATCTCCTGTGATGCTTCCGTCCTCAGGAACTGTCCTGTTCATGGGCCAAGTGATGGAACCCTGACCATGGGGAAGGCAGCCCTCATCTGGGACAGAATGGAGATGTCCAAGAGGAAGAAAGTCCGGAGCAAAGAATTTTTATTAATTCATTTTTCTGGAAAAAGAGAAGATGTTTATTTATTTATTTTTCCATGGTAAATTCTTTTGAATCTGCCTCTTAGACCTAACTTTGGGCTCTCTCAGGAGGGGCAAAGAGGACCTTTGAGTTAAACCCTCCAATGGAGACCCTGGGAAAGACTGGGAGGCATAACACCCAGCCGGCCTCCCAACTGGACTGTAGGACTCCCAGGACTGCTGGCCCAGCTGCTTCTGCCCATCGTTCTGCCTGGTTGGGTTTTGGGTCCTGGATCCCACCGAGGCCCTGGTAGGATGGCACCACAAGGCCTACATGAAGGAGCTTTTGTGTGTTCACTAGAAATGTGTGTTCCGGTCACGTTGCTGTCATTCTTGCACTGTCTGCCACTGCTGAGAAGGCTGGCAGCAGGCCCGAGAAGGCCAAGGCGAGAAACACCCTTTCATGCCAAGGTCCATCTGTCCCCAGCTCCGAGGTTTGAGACCCACCCAGGCCTGGCTGCTCCCTCCCCAGGAAACAGTGTGTATATATTATTTTAGAGTGTAGATGACTTGTTTACTCAGAGAAGCAGGTTTCTGCTTCCCACAAACTTTATGTTGCAGAAACGCAAGGAGAGACAAGGTGTGTGCCTGGTTCTTTGGCTCCCATCTCCTGGTGGGGAGGGTGAGATGCCAGGGGTGTGCCTGAATATTTATCACATCCTTGTCCTTGTGTGCTTGGGAGAGAGAAAGGTCTACTGAGAAAACAGATTATTTAGCCTTGTTCACCGTGTTCCCTTTGGGGGGTCTGTGTCGCCGCATCTCAGGAGAGGCCTCTTGACTGTCCCTCCCCTCCACCAGGTGGCAAGCCTCCCGGGGCCCACACTGCCACCTGGCGGAGGCCCAGCGCCCCCGCGCCTCTCCTTTCCTCGATTTTCCACCCGATGGAGCCGCGTCCCTGGCAGGACCATCCAACTTCGGCTCACTTTTAGGGACCGAAAGGATGTGGTGGGTGAAGGGAGACGGAGTGGTTTCAAAATTTTCCAGTATATTTAGGAGCGGGAGTGCAAGGGGCTCCACGACCTAGCAGGACAGAACTTTCCCCAATTACAGGGTGACTCACAGCCGCACTGGTGACTCATTTCAATGTGTCATTTCCGGCTGCTGTGTGTGAGCGGTGGACGCGTGAGAGAGAGAGAGAGAGAGAGAGAATGAGAGAGACGGCGAGCTCGGGCTCAATTACCTCCGGCAGATAATCTTTCTGACAGCCAGCTAGCTGAGGGGGTACAGAGAGAGGACTGATTTACTGAAGAATTGCACAGAGATGCCGAATGAATGTAACCTAATAGAACCCTAATCACCCCGCTGTGCCCTTCAGCGAAAACTCTCCCTTCTTTGTGTGTATGTTTTGTTTTGTTTTTCTTTTTTCTTGATGCACTGGACAGTGACAGCCACACTCAGTACCCCCACGTGTGGGGTCCATGGCTCTTGAAATTGCTTTTTCACTTTTGATATAGAAGCAAGTAAAAAAAAATGTTTTTTAAAAATTAATAATAAATAAATAAAAAGAATATTCCAAAATAGTCCTTGGCCATGACTTTCCTTGTTTCACACAGCACAAAATCCAGACCCTATCAGTTTACAGACTTGATGAGCTGGGATCTTTATGAAACACACACCCGCAAGGGGCAAGGCACACCGACCTGCCGTGGGTGAATCTGCAGGGCTGGCCACCGGACCCTGCAAGAAGACCCCCGGGGGGGACACATTGTGTAGGATGGGCTTCTCCCTTTGGGCCTCATCCTTGAAAAGAAAAGAGGGACTTCCTCGGTGGTCCAGTGGTTAAGACTCTGTGCTTCCACTGCAGGGGGCGTGGGTTCCATCTCTGGCTGGGGAAGATCCCACATGCCGCCTGGCATGGCCAAAAAAAAAAGGAAAGAGGGTTCCCCAGACACCTGCCACCCACCCAGACACCCCTTTTCACTGTCCCTGTCACTTCCCATTCTGTTCATTTCTTTCCCCACCAAATGTTCTCATCCTCCCCGTACCTACCCCACTCTCCATTTCTCAAAACACAAACCAAATCCATTTCCTCCACCCTGGATTCCCAGTGGATCCAGTCAACATCGTCGCTCTCTACTTGGCAAGTACTCACCTTCCTTTTTCCTGGTGTGTAATGGTGCTTGCATGTACGCTCTTTAATTTGGGGTGTGTATGTTATCCTCCCCACCCCCATCGACATGTCAGGTTCTTTGAACGGAGGCTCTTTTGTTACATAGATTGTTAATATCCTCCTTAAAATGTTATCCTGAACAGTCCTTTATTGTCTTCTTCCAGTATCTTGAAGGCTCTTGCCACGGGACCTTCTTCCCCCAATTATTTTCCATTTATATATTCCACAGGAATTTTTAAATGGAAAAAATACCAAGAACTAGCTCTCAAATCAGGTGCTCTCCAGCTCCAGAGCCCTAAAGATGGGACTGATAGGCCCAGCCCCCGGGAAACTTGGATCATGTCTTAATAGGAACCCATTCTTGTCCCAGGGCTGTTGGTCAAAATATTGTCTGGTAGTTAAGCAGTAGTGAGCTTTCCATCACTGGAAGTGTTCAAGGACAGCCAAGATGACCTGCTGGTGGGCATCATTCAGCAGTCAGGGTAGAGGAGGTGAGTTTTTTTTTTAATGATAAGGAATTCCTTCTCATACTAAGACATTTGAACAGTTTGAAAGGGTAGAAGTGGATTGTTGATTGACATTTTGTTTCCTGGCTTAAAAAATATGTCATTGCTGTTACCAAGAATGCAGAGATGGACATCCTTGTACCTTCATCCCCCTGGATGTGTGCTCCCATATCCATAAGATAACTTCCTAGCAATGGGATTAAGTGTCTCTTAAGAACCTCCCAATCCCACAAGTATGTGATTCTGGTCACACAAACATCTTCAAATGGTATACAAAACAATTTAAAGTGACCATTTTGCCTGGTATGAATCTTACCTTTTCTGAAGCTTAAAAAAGCCTTCACAACTCTCCTAACTAAGTGCACCGCCATGAATAAAGACAGACTTTAGGACTTCCCTGGTGGTCCAGTGGCTAAGACTCCGAGCTCCCAATTCGAGGGGCCTGGGTTCGATCCCTGGTCGGGGAACTAGATCCCACGTGCCACAGCTAAATTTGCCTGTTGAAACTAAAAAGATCCTGCATGCCGCAACCAAAACGTGGCACAGCCAAATTAAAAAAATAAAAAATAAAAAGATAGACTTCAGATCTTGAACTAAAAGAAGCTTCACATTATAATTTTCCCTAAAATTATGTTAGCCTGCCTTGGAGCAAACTTTGATTATAATGTTCTGGAGAGTAAATCCAGAAAGAGTCTTCATTCATCGCCTCCCTCCTCAATCATTCAGCATGTACTAAGGCTTTCTTACTACCCGTGCCATTCCTGTTTCCCTCCCAAGGGTCAGTCCAGGGGCATCCTTGGGTGCCTCCAACATGATGTACCAGGATGTTCCGAGGAGATATGGTTGTCACATCTCCTTGTGGATTCCTCTCTTTACATTTCAGGCTGGCTTGTCTCCCATGAGGCTGTTGCAGTAAGAGGGGCCCCACAGTGGAATCAAGCCTGGAGGGGGAAGTCTTCTTTTCTCCTTAAAAAGCCAGTGGGAATCAGGGCAAGACCCAGAAGAAAGAGGCCAAGGGTGAGCAGCTCCCCAAACCTACTCTCAGCTTTATTTTTTTTTATTAAAATTTGTTAATAATAAGTTTATTATTTCTGGCTATGCTGGGGCCTCGTTGCTGAGCTTGGGCCTTCTCTAGTCGTGGTGAGCGGGGGCTACTGTCTACTTGCATAGCACAGGCTCTAGACCCTCACTTAGTAGTTGTGGCACATGGGCATACTCACCGCAAGGCATGCGGGATCTTCCCGGACCAGGGATCGAACCGGTGTCCCCTGTACTGCAAAGCAGATTCTTAACCACTGGGCCACCAGGGAAGCCCTTAAAATTTATTTTGTCATTTATTTGGCTCCATTGGGTCTTAGTTGGGACTTCCCAGGTGGCTCTAGTGGTAAAAGAAACCATCTGCCAATGCGGGAGACATAAGAGACGTGGTTTTGACCCCTGGGTCAGGAAGACTCCCCTGGAGGAGGGGATGACAACCCACTCCGCTATTCTTGCCTGGAGAATCCCATGGACAGAGGAGCCCGGCGGGTTATAGTCCATGGGGTCGCAAAGAGTCGGACACGACTGAAGCGACTTAGCACGTACGGTCTTAGTTGTGGCACATGGGCTCTAGAGTGGGCTGGCTCAGGAACCCCACGATATAGAGGATCTTAGTTCCCTGACCAAGGATCGAACACGTACCCCCTGCATTGAAAGGCAGATGCTTAACCAGTGGGACCGCCAGGGAAGTCCCTACTCTGTTTTGGATGAGAGATGCTCTCTTTTAACCTCAGTGGCTTCTCCATCTTTCCTTTCCTATTCTCACCGTGCAATTGACAAGCCTGGAAGGGCCAAGATATGACTGCAGAACTAGTGAGGAGGAAAGGCCATAGAGGTTACTTAGCCTCTTCCGAGCTGGCTTAGACCACAGACACAAAGCCTAGACGTGGCGTCATTTAGTTAACAAGATACTTCTATAATGAGACCTGTGCCCAAAACTTCAGCTGGTGCCAAGGCATCCCTCCTACTTCCTGCCTCCTAGACAGATCCTGCTTTAGGCTCACAGCGGGTAGCTGCTCTCATGAAGGCAAAAGTCCAAGAATTCAGGGCACCAGCATCCAGATTTATCTTTTGTCCTCTTTATACCCTGAAAAGATGACCGATATCAGGTGCTAGGCTAGTTGTTGAGGAGTTACCCATCTGAAACAGATCTGCTTAGAAACCACAAGAGCCTCCTTTTTCTGCACAAGATGCTGCTTTCAAAAGCAGGACACATTGTAGCCTTAATTCTGCAGGATGTAGTTCAAACACTGTCCGTACACGCTGAGAAGGCTCAGAAGAAAAGAGTCCTTCAGAAAGGACCTCTTCACCACCGAGGGAGTTCGCTCCAGGAAGTGCCCCAGTTAACAGCCCCTTTTGCTCTTCTTGGATATTTTGAGGACAAAGACCGGGATGCAGCCTCAGAGTGCAAAGCCAGCCCTCCTTGGCTTCACCTGGGCCCCCTCCGTGGCTCTTCCAATCCACCCTTTCTTTATTTCTAGGGATGAAAACCCCACAAGACCTGCCCTGCCTCCATCGTAAAAATGCCGATTTCCTGTTCATCTCACCCAGTGGAAATTTTGTCTGCCCTCGTATAGGCAATGGCTATGGATTCTATAAATCCCTCAATAGTAAAATGACTCTATCAGAGGGAAACTCGTCAAGGAGACACCATCTGTTTTCCAAATCATTTTTTAAAGGCGGTTCCTCAAATGAGTTTCCTTGTGCTAACTGTAGCAGGCACTTCTGTAGAGACACAGAAGTTGAATCACTCGCCCCAGGCTACCAGGCATTACACTGTACCGCCCTCTCTGTGACATCGGTGAGCCCAGGTCACCCTGAACATACAGGAGGGCTCAAACGCAGCCAGGGTCAAGGGTGCTGCCCTCATGTGTCCATCACTAGGACATCCCGCCTGCACACCTGTGCCTTTCCAGCTTGAACACCAGAGTCCTGAATGCAGCCTTTTGTCCCCTGGCCACCAGAGGGCGCTTTGACTCCAGTGGAAAGTTTCTGAAGCAAAGCAACTGTGGCTTCCACCATCATCTTGCCAAGTTTGAACTCCAATAAATTTAACACGTTTTTCTTTAAACGTGTCTGTATACTGGGGGCTATGAAGCACTTTTTTTGTGTGCAAAGCACTTTTAAAACTGAGCGTAAAGTGATGTTTCTTATTATCAAGTACAGGCATACCTTGGAGAGACACACCTTTGGTTCCAGAATCTCGAAATAAAGTGAGTCACACAGATTTTTCTGGTTTCCCAGTGCATGTAAAAGTTATATTTATACTGTGCTGAAGCCTATTAGGTGTGCAATAACATTATGTCTAAAAAAATGCATGGACTTTACATAATAAAGGACATCTTGCTGTCTGTGACAACACGGATGGCAGGAAGTTGAGGGTATTCTGCTACGTAAAGTAAGTCAGAGAAAGGCTAACACTGTATGGTTTCCTTGTTTGTGGGATCTAAAAAACAAAACCAAGAATAAATGAAAGGAAAGAAAACAAGACAGCACTCACAGATACAGAATAGATTATCTGTTTATGAGAGGGGAAGAAATTCGGAGGGGAAAAAGATTTAAGGGGGTCAATTTTATGGTGGTGGGGCATTAACTAGACTTATTGTGGGGTCCTCTGCAGTGAGTGCCAATATCAAATTATTAGGTCGTACACTTGAAACTAATATAATGTTGCACACCAATTCTACCTCAAAATAAATAAGACACATGTATGGACTTTATTGCTAAGAAATACTAACCATCATAATTTTAATCTCTTTGCTGGTGGAAGGTCTTGCCTTGATGTTCATGGGTGCTAACTAGTCAGGGTGGTGGTTGCTAAAGGCTGTGACGGCTATGACAATTTCTTAAAATAGGACAACAATGATCAACTGCATTGACTCTCTCTTCCCTTCACGATTTCTCCATAGCATGCAGTGCCGTTTGATAGCACTTTACTTATAGCAGAACTTCTTTCAAAATGAGAGGCAATGCCCTCTAACCTTGCCATAACTTTATCAACTAAGTTTATGTAATGCTCTCACTACTTTCTCGTCACTTCAGCCTTCTTCACAGCAACAGCACCAGGAGTAAATTCTATCTCAAGAAACTATTTTCTTTGCTCACCTGGAATAAAAGACTCTTCATCCATTAGTTTTATCTCGAGATTGCAGCAATTCAGTCACATCTTCAGGCTCCACTTCTAGTTCTCTTGCTTTTCCCACTGCATCTATAGTTACAACAGTAATGTCACAGGTCACTGATCGCAGGTCGCCATAACAAAGATCATAGCAATTTCAGAGTTTTAAATTTTGCAAGAATTAGGAAAATGTGACACAGAGATGCAAAGTGAGCAAATATTGTTGGAAAAATAGTGTTAATAGGCTTGTTCAATCTGGGGTTGCTAAAAACCTTCAACTCGTTAAAAAAAAAAAAAACAAAACTCAGTATCTGTGAAGCACAATAAAACAAAGCATAATAAAATAAGGTCTGCCTGCTTCTACAGAGAATAGACACCAAAAAGCTGAAATGCTGTGGGTGGACTGTGTGCTCAGTCACTCGTCATGTCTGATTCTTTGCAACCCCATGGACTGTAACCCACCAGGCTCCTCTGTCCGTGGAATTTTTCAGGCAAGAATACTGGAGTGAGTTGCCATTTCCTACTCCGGGGGATCTTCCCAATCCAGAGATGGAAGCTGAGTCTCCTGCATCTCCTGCATTGGCAGGTAGCTTCTTTCAACTGTGCCACCTGGGAAGTCACTGCAAAAATGGTTGAAAGGAACATTGTAGAAATAGTCACTGGGGTCCAGACTGGAGTGCCAAGGGTCATCAGGACTGGCTGCTTGGTTCAGACTTACAGGATGGATAAGAGGGATTTGGGTCTGTCGGGAGGCCATGGCAGGGCATTCCAGAAAACAATGCGAACAAAATCACGAAGAAAAATAAATAGTAGCAAGGCAGGTTCAAGTCACCGGAGAATGAAGTCCCAAGTCACCAGGGTGGTTTCCAGACTGCTGTCTCCCTCCTCTGATAACCTAGCCAGTGGATCCCCCTTTTTCATACACATTCTCTTAGTCTAACCAAGCAGTCTGATCTTTGTCCCTTGAACAGCCATGCTTTTTGTTACCCTTCATGTCCAAGGCTTAGAGTCTGCAAACTGAGAAAAAGGTAGCTGGGAAACCAAGATATGGGATGGTTTCAGGGGAAGGGAGAAGGAAGGTCCTCATTTTTGGCAAAGGAAGTTTGAGATGACAGTGGAACTTTCCAGTCGGGGAATCCAGTACGTTTATTCAGCCAATGGCGGCACCTGCTGTGTGCCAGGCCCTGTGCTCAGCACAGGAGAAACAGATAATGAAGCCCTGGTGGTCCAGCGGCTAAGACTCCATACTCCTAACGCACGGAGCGGAACCGAGGTTCCGCCTCAGGTTAAGGAACTAGATCTCACCTGGCCCAACTAAAAATACTGCCTGCCATAACAAAGACCCGGTGCAGTCAAATCAGCTATTTTTACAAGAAAAACAAAATGAAGACAGCTTGTCCTCCAGCAGGAATAATAGATATTGGATAGGTACTACTATTTAGAAATTAGAATTTAGCATATTTGGGGTGAGAAGTAAGATTTCAATATCTAGGACTTCCCTAGTGGTCCGGTAGTTAAGAGGCCACCAGCTGCCAGTGCAGGTTAGATCCCTGATCTGGGAAGATCCCATGGGCTTCGAGACAACAGCCCGTGCACCAAAATTACTGAGCACGAGCTCTAGAGTCTCTGAGCCACAACTACTGAAGCCATAACAAGAGAAGCCACTGCAGTGTGCACCACAACTAGAGAAAGCTCCAGCACAGACAAAAATAAATGAATAAGCTAAAATTAAAAAAAATCTAGATGAGGTAACCATGCACACCAGTCATAACTGAAGTCAATCACCAAGCACCGTGAGAGGTGCTGTAAGGAAATAAAAGATGAGTAAGACACCATCCCACGAGGCGCTTCCAAACCAGCTGAACAGGTGGGGCCAACTCGCATGTGTGGCCAACGGACGGTACAACCTGATTACCAAGTTTACCAGTCAGAGTCCTGAGTTACTGGGGACTGAAACCAACCCTGGCTAAATGAAACACAAAAGGAAACTGGGGAGCTCAAGGAACTGTCAGGAGGGCCAGAGAACCAGCAGAAGGTCTCATGCTAGAGACAGTGGCCCACATCACAGATCATGGGATGCCTACAGGGTAGACCTTGCTAGCACAGGACGCTGCCATTGGTGCCACTCCACCTGCGCCCTAGGCTTTGTCTTCTGACCCTCTGCCAGAATTCAGAGGTATTCAAGACCCTTCAGAATTCAAATTCAATACTTTGAATTCAGAATTCAAAATATTCAGGACCCTTACCTGTCCTCATTACCCCATCCCCACCTCATTCCCTCCTGGATCAAAGTCCAGGTTGGTGGATGGACTAGCCGAGTCCCATGCTGTGGGCACAAAAAGCAGATTCAAATGCTACACTTCGAGGTTGTGCTACTTCCCCCTGGTATCATCATGTGAGGATTCCCAAACCCTAGGAAAGGGGTTTAGAGCCAGTGAAGTGAAAAAGAATGGCAAACATCTACCACACAAAGTATTCAGGACTCTTAGGAACAGCACACGATAAGGTCCTAATTGCTTAGTTAAAAAAAGAAGAAGTTAAAAAAAACCCGAGATGACTCCAAATGACATCATCAGAGAACAATGATTACTTACAGAATGAGCCAAAAATGGTTGCAGGGAGCATCATCATGAGAGGGAGAAAGACAGATCACAGACTCAGAAATGAAAGGCTTCAGGGGCCATCTGGGCCCCCCTTCTACCCACTGCAGGAACTGCTTCTACAACCAGATGAGGGAAGGCTCAGGGAGGTGTCAGCATGGGCATTGCCAGATAACAATACAAACACCAATCGTACCTATGAAGAAGAATCTCACCTCTTCTATTTTTCCATTTATACAAATGGCACCACTAATCCTTCAGACTCATCTTTGATTCTTCTTCCTCCTCTACTTAGATGAGTTCACAACTTCAATTGATTGGCCCATTACAGGTATCTCTCAAATTTGTCCAACTCCATGGGCTTCCCTCGTAGCTCAGTTGGTAAAAGAGACCCTGGTTCTCAATCCCTGGGTTGGGAAGATCCGCTGGAGAAGGGATAGGCTACCCACTCCAGTATTCTTGGGCTTCTCTTGTGGCTCAGCTGGTAAAGAATCCACCTGCAATGCGGGAGACCTGGGCTCAAACCCTGGGATGGGAAGATCCCCTGGAGAAGGGAAAGTATTCTGGCCTGGAGAATTCCATGGACTATATAGGCCATGGGGTCCCAAAGAGTCAGACATGACTAAGTGACTTTCACTTTCACTTTTAATTTCATCTTTGTGTCTAGATTCCCAAAACTGCCTCCTAGACTGGTGGTCCCCAACCTTTTGGGCACCAGGAGCTGGTTTCATGGAAGATAATTTTTCCACAGATGGCTAGGGGTGATTTTGGGATGATTCATGCACATTATAATTACTGTGCACTTTATTTCAATTATTATTACATCAGCTCCACCTTAAGTCATCAGGCATTAGATCCTCGAGGTTGGGGACCCCTGTCCCAGATGATCTTGCAGCCTTCCATTTGTTCTTTCAAATTGTCCGCATATTACTATAAGATTAACCTTCTGAAAATGTTTTCCACCAAGTTATTCACCAGCTTGGACAATCATAATGACTCCCAACTTCCCACTGCATCAAATCCAAACTTACTTGCAGATACAAGTTTATTGGAGCCACTAACTCATAGATTATCTATGTATATCATTCACTAACAATGAAGAAATGTAGTCCACCATCTTCTAGCTAGTTTAAACCACTTAGGTCTATGATTCTACATGAGCAAAACCCATATTTCTAACAATTCTATCATGAATCTTATCTTCTCTGCAGCTAGGCACAGCATATTGAGATAAGGAATTCTAGAAAATGCCATCTTTTCAAGGAGTGTGGGCGCTTACATCTCTGGATCTTCCGCACTTCTTCGGGTTGTTGCCTAGATCTCTTCTTTGCCTCACTTCTCATTACTTCTTTATAAACAACCTTCTCCTCTCCCCCATGAGCACATTTTATTATTTTGCCTTCTGTCCTTCTTACACACTCTGATTCCTTCTTTTCACTCTGTAACAAAGTACCCTTTCTAACTCTAACAAATTACCTTATTGATATTATTTCTGACCTAAAAAAATAACACCAAGATAGTTCAGCCAACATCTATGCCATTGGCAAGCCTATGACATAGGCAGAGGAGAAAAGGACATGAAAAAAAAAGGATGAAGAAAAAGTACTAGAAGAAAGAAGTTGGGAAAAGCAAATAGTAGTAATTACTACTGATATTGCAATATCAACTGTTGACAATGTTTCAGATACTTTCTGCTATTGCTGCTGCTAAGTCACTTCAGTCGTGTCTGACTCTGTGTGACCCCATAGACATCAGCCCACCAGGCTCTCCTGCCCCTGGGATTCTCCAGGCAAGAACACTGGAGTGGGTTGCCATTTCCTTCTCCAATGCATGAAAGTGAAAAAGTGAAAGTGAAGTCGCTCACTTGTGCCCGTCTTAGTGACCCCATGGACTGCAGCCTACCAGGCTCCTCCATACATGGGATTTGCCAGGCAAGAGTACTGGAGTGGGGTGCCATTGCCTTCTCCCTCAGATACCTTCTATCCAGCCTCAAATCAGACCTGCAAGGTTGGTATTGCTATCTTCATTTTTTAAATGAGGAAATGGAGGTTTAAATGATCCACCCGAGACTGTACATCAGGTAAGGGTCAGAGACCAGATTGCATTGCAGGTGAATTAAGCCCACCCTCTTGCAACTAAAGCATATGACCTCCATAAAAAAGAGTAAGAAGAAAAGAACACAAAGGGAAGACAGGTAGGGCCTTACCAACAATTTCTTCAAGTGCTACTCAAAAATAATAGCATCATTAGTTACCAACAATTGTCTAGAAATATACCATTAAGCTTTTGGCATGACAAACTTTAAGATTTCCTCTTATCCATTTATATGTAAAGTCCTTTAGCTAGTCCTTTAGCACACACTCACACTTGCAAATCCTCTCAAAAAACATGTATTGCAATTTACCTCCGTCTCATCTTTACACTCGTGTCTGGGTTACACTGTCCCTTTTTAGCTTTGACCCATGCTAACTTTTCAAGATTTTCTTTATTTCTTCCTCTTTCTTTCCTCTTAATCATGTTTCTCCTCTTCCTTACATCACTTTTCTATCAGCTTCTCCTCTTCTCTTTTTATTTCTTGTCTGCCTCATTACCTACACCTTTCTCTTACTTTGAGTGTTGTTGCATCCAGCAGGTTCTCAGTAGGTATCTGTTTTGAGCTCCATACTTTTCTCATGCCTGCCCCACCACCACCCTTTGTCTTTGCCTTCCTCGTCTTTCCTCCTTCTCTACAGATAGTTTCCACCCTGCTCCCTCTCAATCGCCCACACCCCTTCCATTAAATCACCCTACTTCCTCACAAACTCCAGGGGTCATCTTATCCACCTCTCACCCCTTTTCCCGCCTTTTCCCCCCTAGGTTCTAAAGCGCGAGGACCTCATTGTCCTCCTCCTTCATCTTCCAACCAGCCCACAAGACAGCCTTGTTACCATGACGACAGGGCTACTCAAAGCTGATGTCAAAGACCTGGTTGCCATGGCCACCGCTTCTCCGCCTCCGGCCCCGCCCGCGCGCCGCGCAGCGTCGGCGCCTGCGCAGTACGCAGCGCATAGGTCCCCGGCGCCCGGGCGGACGGGGCGGGGCTTCAAGCGAGAGGGAGGGAAGGAGGCGAAAGGGTAAGAAAGGGAGTGGAGTTGGCGCCTACGGTGGCCGAAGAGGGACGCGCAGGGCCGGAGGCTGCAGGATGGTAGGCTGTGTGAAGAGGGAGGGGAGGGGGGACCGAGGGGCGTGGGCTGCACCTGCAGGGGTCCTTGGGGGCTGCCCTCTGTGAGAGCCGCTCTATTCCTTCCTCCAGTTCTCAGAGGCCCTCACTTACTGGGCGTGTGGGCGAGCCGGCCTCGGAAGGAAGAGCAGCTGGAAATGGCTTTCGGGAGAAGCGGCGGGGAGTGGGCGCATTTGTAGGGCCAGAGGGAGGTGACTAGGGGGCGGCGGGACCGTCCGGAGCCAGGGGGAGCGCGCGGGTCGCGATCTCAGGGGTCCGAATCACTGCCGCAGGGAACTCGCGCGAGGAACGGGGGCTCTGGGGCCTGCTGGAGGACGGAGGCGGCGGGGGTCTCCGAGACCAGTCTCCGAGACCCTCCGTCCACGTGCAGCCCAGAGTGGAGCGGCGGCCGGCGGGGAGGGCGGTGTGTGGGAGGGGATCGTTCAGGGTGCGAGGAGTGGACGTCCTGCATCGGTTTGTCGTCCTGCCCACCTGGAGGCGGGGATGAGGTGGGGGAAGCCAGGTGGGCTCGAGTTTTGCTCTCTGGGACCCAGGCTTTGGCTTCCCGGCTCAGGTGCTCTTGGCTCTCCGCCCCCCTGCCCCATCCTCTTTCCGGAACGCAGGCCTTCCTTCTTCCTGCTCCCTGGCCCACCCTCCCATCCTAGCCTCCCTTGCACCACTCTTTTGCCCTCCGGCCACGCTAGCAGCGCTTCCCCTTCCCCGCTAGCAAAAAATACAGCTCTTTTGAATTCTGATCTGTAGCCGTCTAGACTAGTAGTGTTCCTCACACCCAGGACTCCAGCCCCGGTGGCATACACGGAGAGAAGAGCTACAGGGGAAGGGAGATCACTCCAGGATGTGGCCTGAAGCCCCCGCCCCCTGGAAATGGGAAACTGGGCGTGCACGGGGTAGTGAGAGCTCTGCACTTCTCCCCGCTCCAACTCCTTGTGCTTGTTCCAGGAACATTCCCTAGGCGAGCCACCCACAATGGCTGTGTCCAAACTGAAGAACTGAAACGGAAATTGATCACCTGATATCTGGGGAGGTGTGGGCATGTTAGGGAGGCACCCTAAAAGGAAGAAAAAAAGGAATACCTCTGGCTGTATGCCTGGATGGCTGAGTAGAGCGGAGGGTGGTGGAATATAGGGGGTCCTGGTATCATGTTATGGACTTCCCTGGTAGCTCAGACGGCAAAGCATCTGTCTACAATGCGGGACACTTGGGTTCGATCCCTGGGTCGGGAAGATTCCCTGGAGAAGGAAATGGCAACCCACTCCAGTACTCTTGCCTAGAAAATCCCATGGACTGAGGAGCCTGGTGTCCATGGGGTCGCAAAGAATCGGACACGACTGAACGACTTCACTTGGTATCATGTGCTAACATAAAGGATACCCCTGGGCATAGGAATGGAGGGCAGTGTGTTGGGGACATTGGCTAGGGTGTATGGCTAGGATGGGGCAGAGGGCTGAAGTAGCTTCTTGGAAAGAAAATACCTGATTTTAGGATGGTGGTGGGTAGAAAGAGCAGGAAAGAAAGCAAACATCTCTTTGCCATCAACTAAGGGGCTGCTCATCACTGTGCTAGCATTTTACCCACCTTTGGAAACCAGGTTTAGGAAACAGTAAGTCAGGGAATAATAATAATGTGTTCCAAGGTGTTATAGCGCTTACTTCACGCCAGGCGCTATTTCCTATGTCAGTTCCACCTAACAGCTCTGTAAGGTAGGTACTTTTATTATTTCCATCTGACACACGGGGGAACTGAAGCCCAGAGAAATGAAGTAATGCCCAGGGCAAATTTCTCAACTAGTAGAGCCAGGATTCGAATCCACACGACAGACTCAGAAGCGCTGATGCTCCCTCCAAGGAAGGCACTTGCTGATGGAAATACCCAGTTGACCAGAAGGGCTGATGTTTTGAAGAAAGTAGGATCTGTGAGGGAGAAGGCAATGCATCCCACTCCAGTACTCTTGCCTGGAAAATCCCATGGACGGAGAACCTGGTAGGCTGCAGTCCATGGGGTTGCTAAGAGCCGACACGACTGAGTGACTTCACTTTCACTTTTCACTTTCATGCATTGGAGAAGGAACCCACTCCAGTGTTCTTGCCTGGAGAATCCCAGGGACGGGGGAGCCTGGTGGGCTGCTGTCTATGGGGTCACACAGAGTCGGACACGACTGAAGTGACTTAGCAGTAGCAGCAGCAGGGTCTGTGAGGAGAAAAGAGTTGAATGGGAGGAGTTTGGGACTGTGTGGTTTTGGAGGAAACAAGCTCAGAGAATCAAAGCTCTAAACCTTGGCTCTGACTCCTCCTTCCTCTCCCTATCCCCCACCCCCAGATGCGATTCATGCTGCTGTTCAGCCGGCAGGGGAAGCTGCGGCTGCAAAAATGGTACCTGGCCACCTCAGACAAGGAGCGGAAGAAGATGGTTCGGGAGCTTATGCAGGTGGTTCTGGCTCGCAAGCCCAAGATGTGCAGCTTCCTGGAGTGGAGGGACCTCAAAGTTGTCTATAAGAGGTGACTCCTCACCTACTTTCAGACCTGCCTGGATCCTGCCTGACTGGGGTCTGGGATGGGTTCACCTGGCTGGGAAATAGGCAGTCCCTTAGTCTGGCAGAGGTTCCCTGGTGGCTCAGACAGTAAAGAATCTGCCTGCAGTGCAGGAGACCTGGGTTCTATCCCTAGGTTGGGAAGATCCCTGGGAGAAGGGAATACTTATCCGCTCCAGTATTCTTGCCTGGAGAATCCCATGGAAAGAGGAGCCTGGCAAGCTACAGTCCAGAGAGTCGCTAACACTAACTAACTAGGTCTGGGAGAGCCGAGAGCTAAGGACTTCTGGAAGGCAGTGATGAACTCCAGCCAGCCTTTACTTTCCAAATTCACCTTGAAGAGAGTCTTGTTCCCTCTTGGTTTTGCTCAAGCCTGGTGCCTACTTCACGCACCTACCTCTGTCCCAAAGGCCCGATCTTACCGATTGCACACATCTCTTGCAGCCTCACTGAACAGTCGTAGACCCTGGGCCACTTTCCCAATACACACACCCACAGACACACAAACCCTTTGTGGTTCCTTCTCTGAGCAGGTGAATTTGTTGGCTCAGGTTTTGCTGAGTCAAACTGAATGGGTCAGAGGGAAAGAGCTTGTGTCTTTGCCTGTGTTTATGAGAGGCACTAAGAGACAGTGAGTTACTATTTGCTTACCCGGGAGCCACCCCACCTGTGTCCAGTAAGGACACAGATCAGGAATGGAGGAAATGGGAGATTCGGGCACAGAATGCCTGGGTCCCAAAGCAGCCCCAGCAGCACTCCCAGCCATCCATCTCTCTTGTGTTCCCGTCCTCAGATACGCCAGCCTCTACTTCTGCTGTGCCATCGAGGGCCAAGACAATGAGCTCATCACGCTGGAGCTGATCCACCGATACGTGGAGCTCCTGGACAAATACTTTGGCAGCGTAAGTCTCTCCACCCACCCCAGTTTCCGCGCCCGGCAATCCCCTTTTTCTTCCAGACTCTGGGACCCTTCCAGTCTCTGTCCTGATTCAGGAAAGGGGAAGTTGGAACAGTGAGAACAGTAATTAATCTCCCTCTTTAAGCCTTAAGCCTATTAGCCATGCGTCTTAATCAGCCCTCCGAGGGAGAAGGGTAGGAACCAGAATCTGCCGCTTAATCATTCCATCTAGAGCTCAGCTCAAACTTCCCACACAAGGACAGAGGCCATGTTCAGATAGTATCAGTGGTTCCTGACCTTGACTTTGCTTTGGAGACTTCTGGAGAGTTTTTTTTTTAAACAATAGCGATGCCTGGGAATCACCCCCAGAGATTCTGAATGAACTGATCTGGGCTACAGCCTGGGCACCGGCAGTGAGCTCATATCTTAGATGGGGAATAGTAATAACTCCGTAATTTGTGTTTCACTTAACAGTTTACAAAGAGCTTTCAGGTTCTCCTGTTTGTTCCTCATTCCATGAGTAGGTGTTGGTGTCTCCATTTTTGGAAGAGAAAATGGACTCAAGAGAAGTTAAATGGCATGTACAGTTAGCTGGTTTCCTTCTAGGCTTTCCTGGCTCGGTGATAAAGAATCCACCTGCCAATGCAAGAGGCGTGGGTTCAATCCCTGGGTTGGAAAGATCCCCCGGAGAAGGAAATGGCAACCCACTCCAGTATTCTTGCTCGGGAAATCACATGGACAGAAGAGCCTGGTGGGCTACAGGATATGGGGTCACAAAAGAGTCATACACGAGTTAGCGACTAAAACAAGAGTTAGCTGGTTAGTGTCAGAGTGTGGCCTAGAATTGAAGTCATTTACTCTGTGATCCAGAGTCTCCTTCCCTGCCCTGTCACAGCGCCTGGGGGTGCGGGGAGTGGGGTGGGGATGGGCAGAGAAGCTGACCCAGCCTCTGGTAGGATTTGTGTCATAGATTTAGGGGAGAAGGCAACAGGAGTCAGGGTCAAGGGCAACTAATATCTCATGATCAACTTGAGCAACTAATATCTCATGATCAGAGGAAGAGGCAAGAGAAGGAGAAGGAAAAGCCGAACCCAGGACGAAAGCCTAGGGGTCGGGAGGACATAGAGCTGGGGCAAGAACCCAAGGTGGAGAGTGGTCATGAAGGCCACGGAGCCAAGGTGGGGAAAGAGCTGGGGAGGCTGGGGCGCAGGTGAAGGGGAGAATGCACCTTGACCCTCACATCTGCCTCCTCTCCCACCCCCCAGGTTTGTGAGCTGGACATCATCTTCAATTTTGAGAAGGCCTACTTCATCTTGGATGAGTTTCTGATGGGGGGAGATGTCCAGGACACCTCCAAGAAGAGTGTGCTGAAGGCCATCGAGCAGGCGGACCTACTGCAGGAGGTACGGGTCCGGGACAGTGAGGAGGAGGAAGAGGACCGTGGCCGAGGGCACCCTCCCTACCCTGGAGCCCTCACCTGTGGACCCCAGCTGCCCTCTTCCCGCCGATACCGAAACGGCCCCCCTCCCTGTGGCGTCTGGCCCCCACGCTGCCAGGTTGGCCAGCTGGCCCTCAAGCCCTGACTGCTCAGGGTAGGAGGCAGTGGGGATGGCAGACAGCCCGCCTGGACCAAGTCTTCCCCCTCCTTCTCCTGAGACCCAGAGTGTCTCATCCCCGCCAGATTGCCTTTGTCCCACGCTTCTCTTGGCGTTTAGTGTTGCCCGGAGAATTGGAGAAGGGGCACTCAATAGGTCATTCTTTTTCTTCCCTGGTGTCTTCCCTTTTTTTAAAACACACACACATACTCAAAGCCTCTGCTGCTGAGAAGCAGAATTTTGCCCTGGGGATTTGGGGGTTGGGGTCGAGGGCACCTGGTTGTTGATTCTCTCTTCTGTCCAACACCCCCGCCCTCACCCTGTTACTGCCTGCCCCCTCTCTGCTGTGCCACTGCTGAGCCTTGGTGCAAGGAGATGAGTCACCGGAACCTGCAGTGATGAGCAAGCGGCCTGAGCTGGCTCTGAGGAGGGGGAGAGGGGAGGGGGGCTCATCCGTGCAGCAGGAGCAAGGGTAAAATCCAACTTGCTACCTCACTGGTCTAGCTCCCCCATCTCACACACACACACACACACACACACACACACACACACACACACACACACACGTGCCCTGGCACTCGCACACCCACCCTGTTACTAGTGCTCTGCTCAGACCCTTATGACTCATCTCTCTGCAGTCTGGTCCACTTTCCTCAGGGACCCTTTGCCAACTTCTTAATGCCTCCCCCGACTCTGGAGAAAAAAAAAAAGGTCCCACCCAACCATCTGCCACCTCCAGCCCTGGGAAAGCAGGTTTCACAGCTCCCAAGCCCCCATTTTACACCCTTCCCTTCAGCTAGTAAGGTCGAGCCCCCTGCTCACCAAGCTCCTGGCTTTGGGTTCTCTGGGTGGTGGTGGACTCGATCTGGTTGCCTCAGTTGGCTCTACAGGGTGGTCTCAGGAGGCTGGGGAGCTCCCCTAAAGGGTCCCCAGCCATTCCAGCCTTGGGCTTACTTGGGCTTCTCTCTCCCCTCTCCCCCGTGTCTCTGTGTCCGCCCCCCCCCCGCCAACCCTGGTCTGCCCCTGTGATTGCTGCCCTCCCCGCCCCCCTTACCCTTACCCCGTCTCTCCTGGTGTCTCCCCATCACCCTCTGTCTGTCTCTGCCTTAGGAGGATGAGTCGCCACGCAGTGTGCTGGAGGAGATGGGTCTGGCATAGCCCTCGCCCTGGGGCCGAGTGGAGATGTGGGGATCTGGTGGAGAGGTGGGGCATCGGTGGCCCTTTTCCTCTTGGTGGGACCCAGCTGCGCCTGCTCTGCTGCCTCACCTTTTTCTGCAGTGAGCTGTGGGCTCAGGACCCTCAAGCATTCCCTCCTTCCACCCCCTACCTCCTGTTTCCCCTTTCTCACTGAAGGTTTTAAGGAGCTAGGAGGCAGGAAAATGTGACCAAGTCGGGGGTGCTATTTGGCTTTCATTCCCTGCCTTTGAAGAACCAGTGTCACCCCAAACTTCCCCCACCCACCCTTATAACTGTAAATATATAAATATGTCAGGTTAAAGGGAAAAGGTTTTCAGGGCTCTTCTCTTCTCCCTGCCCCATAACCTACCTCCAGCCCTCCCCGCAGCCAGCTGGGGGCGGCCTCTCTGCCTGGGAGGGGGACTTCTGTGTCTCCAGAGGGAAGTCCTTTTCCCTCATCTGCCCCTCCCCTTCCTTCTTGGCTGCAGTGGGGCCTCTGTCCAGTGCCAGGGGAGGAACAGCATAGTTAATTTTTTTCTAACCTTGCTACTTTGAGGGAAGGGAGGGCTGGGGGGAGGGCAGGCTTTACAGAAGACTGGGCCCTGTCCCTCCTTCACTCTTCTTAAATTCTGGGTGAGGCAGGAGCTAAGGGGGTGGGGTGGGGGAAGTGTCTGATTCTTTTTCCTTCTCTCTGAAATAAAAGGAAAAGCATTTCTGGACTTTGGCTTGCTTAGGCTCTGTGAAGGAAGGCAGGGCTGCTGGAATCAGTGAGGACAGAAACAGAACCCTGCCCATTCCATTCCACTCTTCCCTGGAACTAGGATTGCCAGATTTAGGGCAAAAAAAAAAAAAAAAAAGAGACACCCAGTTCAATTTCTTATAATAATGAATAATGATTTTTTAGGATAAGTATGTCCTATGCAGGGCTTCCCTGTTGGCTCAGTGGTGAAGAACCCGCCTGCCAGTGCAGGCGACTCAGGTTCAATCCCTGAGTCACGAAGATCCCCTGGAGAAGGGAATGGCTACCCACTCCAGTATTCTTGCCTGGGAAATCCCATGGACAGAGGATCCTGGCAGGCTACAGTCCACAGGTTTGCAAAAGAATTGGACACGACTGAGCATGCATGTATATGCTTAGAAAAGGTTTGACAAGCAGCTAAAACCAGGATGTTTCTTTAGCTGCCAACACCTCCCCATAGGAGGTGTTGATCATATGAAGAAGGTAGGACCAGGGAATTTAGGGAGCAGTTAAGGAAGGTAGGTGGGTAAGGTGGAGCAGGGGTGGTGGGGAGCCACCCATACTGCCTAAGTGGCCCTGAGATGGTTCAAAGAGCTTAACTAAGTGGCTCAGAGCTGCAGTTCCTTATTCACTCTGCATCTCTCTGCCCAGGGCCTGGGGTCTTCTGACTAACGGTCAAGCTGGTAGTGGAACTTAGCGCTTTCTAAAGGATGTGAACCCATTCTACCGCCGCCCCTCAAGTATGGTTGAAAGAGGTTCTATCACTCAACCCTCGCTTTTGAGCAGGAGGTGGCTGGCGCTTCCCTCACCGCCCCTTGGGAAGGACCACACAGGCCCAAGGGGACGGGTGAATAACCGAGAACAAAGTCCTAATAAAATAGTCACTTTTATTTCTTAGCAAAACTATTTCCTCCGTGAGGGGTATTTACAACAGAGTAGGGAAAGAAGGGGTAAATTCACAGCGATCCAGAGAGGGCAGAGTGGCTCTTGGGAGGCCCAAAGGGCGGGAGACAAGACATTTCACATAGTTAACTGGAAATGCTTTTTCCGGTTTCAGATCGGGACATCCCGAGAGAGGGACTAGGTGGGGACTGGGTCCCGCATGGGGAGTCGGGGGGGTGGGGGGCAGGGACTCGCACAAACTACCCGTCCGCCCATGCTGGCCCCGAGATCCCCGCGAGTGAGTTTGAGGATCTCGGGCTTCCCACCAGCGAAGAAGTCTTGACGGGTCTGTGCGCAGCGCGGGGGCGGGGCGGCCCGCGGGCAGAGGGGGGGGGCGGGGGCGGGGCTGAGTGGCGGCCGAGGGCGGGGCCGGGCGCATGCAAACACCAAGGGGTAAAGGAACGACACGGAGGGGGGCGCGGGGGGCGGGGCCGGGGCGTGTCACGGGCGCCGGAGCAGCACGTGCTCGATGTAATTCTCCAGCTCCTCCTGCTCCTGCAGCCGGCGCTCCTCGGCCTCCGCCTCCTCCTGCGCACGCCGCGCCTGGGCCTCCCGGTCGGGATAGTGGCGCGAAGGCGGCAGGGCGTGGTGGTAGTGGCGGCGGCGCGAGGCGGCTGGCGGCTGCAGCGTCCGCGGCCGGATGTAGTTGGGGAAAGGGTGGTAGGGCCCCGGGGAAAACACCTCGTCCTCCTCCCGATCCCACGGCGGAAGCACCTCGTTCCAGTCGGGCAGCTCTTCCCGGGCGGGGGCGGGGGCGGGGGGCGGGGGCTGCGGGGAGCGGGTGTGAGTGGGGGCCGGTGCGGCTCGGGGGGGCGGCACAGGCTCGGGAGGGGCGTTCTTCTTCCGCTTCCGCTTCTCTTCCACCTCCTCGATGATGCTGACCACGTCGTCCGCGGGCAGGTGGAGTTTGGTGGACAGCTCAATGAGGCTATCGATCGTCTGCGGGTCCATCTCTTCGTCGTCGTCCTCGTCCTCCGCCCCGCCCTCCTCTGCCCCCTCGGCCTCTTTGCGTCGGTGGCCGGGCGTCTCCTCCTGGGAGCGCTTGTCTTCGGCTCCGGCTTCGCCTTCCTCCTCCTCGGCGAACAGGAGCGCGTTCTGTCGCGCCCTCTCCGCCTCCTCCGCCTCCGCCTCCGCCTCCGCCGCCTCCTCATCTTCCTCCCCCACCCTCTCCTCCCCGCCGCGTCTCTCTTGCTCCGCCTCCTCCTGCTGCCTCGCGGTCTCTCGCCCGCCCCCCTCCTCCTCTTGCAGCCCCCGACCCCCCAGGCCGCGCTGCCGAGCCCCGCCCTGCAGCAAATACTGGAGCAGCAGGTCAGAGGCGAGGTCGGCCAGCCGCTCTTCCTGCGCCGCCGCCTGCCGGGTGGCCTCCGCCTGCCGCCGCCCGGCTTCTACCTGCGCCAGCCCTTGCTGTAGAAGGCGCTCCCCAGCCTCAGTGCCGCCCAGGAGGGAGGTCTCCGGCCGGCGCGCCTTGGGAAAGGGAGCAGCCAGGCCTTGGTACGCCTTGGACAAGGGTGCCAATGCCTCACCTAGGTGTGTTTTGGGGGAGGACCCTCCTTCTCCGAACTGGTGGGCTTCGGGAAGGGGTCCGCTCTCTGGCACACGCGCCTGGAATTGCGGGGGAGCAGGGGGCGGCAGGGGCGCGCGCTCCGGGACGCGCGCCTGGAACTCTCCCCAGGAAGCGCGCCACACACGCTCCGGCCCGGGGCTCTCCAGGTTGACTCGGGTCAGCGTGTGCGTGCGGGTTTCCGTCTCTGCTGCTGCCGTCTCTTGCTGGCGTTTGGCGCTACTCGGACTGAAATCTCTCAGTTCCTGAAGCAGGGAAGCTAGCGCCTCGAGCTCCTCCGAGGGATCGGGCGCCTCGGCACCATTCTCCTGAGTCTGAGGACGAGGAGGGGCCGCGGGCGCCTGGGTCTCTGGCACTGGGAGACTGTGGGTCTGGCTGCGCACGGTCTCGGTCAGCAGAGATTCTGCTGTTTCTTCCTCTGGCCGCTGCTGGGAGCCGCCGGGCGCCGGGGGCGAGGCCGGGCGGTCGAGTGCCTGCAGCAGCACCGCGGCCAGCGCCCGGGGATCCACGCCCTGGAAAAGCTCTCCCTCGTCCTGCGGCTCTGAATTTCGAGCGGCTCGGACCTCTAGGGCGCTAACATCCTTCGACCCGAGCACTGCGTCCCCAGCTACCGGCTCTTTATGCTCAGAGCTGGGAGGAGGTGGCTGAGCCTCAGGGTGCCCGGGGGGCGCTGCTCCCAACCCCTTGATCAGTAGAAGCAGGCAGAAGAGGACAGTAGCCGGCAACCTGAGCGATTTCATGACCGAAGGACTGCCGGAGACTGTGGGGGAAAAAAAAAAAAAAAATAGAAGGGACCAAAGAAAGAGAGGGTTTCTGTAAGAATTTTTCCGCTCTCTGATTTTATATCCCCTTCCCCCATATTTAATCAGGAAATCCGGGGCTTCCCTTGTCTCCCTGACCTTACCCAGAAAAGGGACGTTTAGGAGCAAAGGAGGACGATGTTGTGCCGATCTCTGGAATCGTGTAAATGGGGAAACGCCTGCAACCCTTGCTCCCCCAGTGCCTCCTCGCCCCCTTCCCTGAGCCATCTCACTGCCAGCGCCCACATACTAAGCAGCAAGGATGCAGGGGAAAAAAAAAAATCTGCTCCCTCCCCGCAGGACTCCCCGGATGGTGCGTGGGCGACTTCAGCAGCAAGAGAAAAGCGGCGACTCCCCCATTTACAGGGACCCTTCCCGGGGGCTCCCCGCTGTGTTTTCAACACTCCCATCTGTGGGGAGAGAGAACCCTCCCTTCACGCCCACGACTGCCGAGGGTTTGAGGGACGGACAGCAGAGTATTTACCAGCTGGTGCCACGACGCGGGAGGTGGAGAAGAGGGTCGGGGCGGGGTGGGGACAGGGGAAGATCGGGATGCGTCCGCCTCGGCTCCGAGCGGTGGCTAGGATACGAGCGATGGTCGAGGTCTGGCGTCCAGTGCGCTGGGCTCAGCTGGGTCCGCGCGGCTCCGGGAGACTCGCTCGCTCAAGCTTCAGCACGCTGGACAGCGCCCGCGCCGCCACCGCCTTATAAAGAGGAGCGCGCGGGGTCACGTGGGAATCGCCCCGCCCCATTGACGTCAATGTTCATTCATGGGGAAGCGGGCGGGCGCCTAGAGGCGGGAGGACGCCCAACGATTGGAGGATGCGTGCCTCTCCCGGCCCGCGCCTGCGCGCTGCAGGCCTCGGTTGGAGGGGCGTGCGCTAGCCTAGCACCGGGGAAATGAATGAATGAAGGAATGAATGAATGAAATGCTGAGGCGGGCGGGGCAGGGGGCTATGAATGAATGAAGGAGGGACAAGGAGAAAAGGATGAATGAATGAATGGAAGAATGAATGGAAGGGTGAATGCAGAGCCGCTGCAAGGCAGGAGGGTGGGTTACAGAGCAACCTGCAGCGGCGGGAACCCGGCGAGTGGAATAGGGTGGGGGCACTCTCAGCGTCTGACTGGGCCCCAGTAGGAGATCCATACTGGGAAGGGGGAAGATAAGACTCCAGAACTGAGGAGGGAGCCAGACTCCCCGTCTCCTGACTGCAGGGTCCATGGGAAACACGCCCAAGGACGGCGTGAACCTGAAGAGGAGGGATGGTTCTGCGCGCCTGCGGGCGCTGTCCGCGGACCTGCGGTGCGGGGTGCGTGCCCTGGGCTGGGGCACATGGGTGAATCTTGCGGTTTGAATGATCTGGACGCAAAGGATCCGAGTTGGAACAGACAGGGGAAAGACTGAGGATATGTGTGCCTCTGTGTCGTGTCTGTCCGTGGTCGGTGCGTGTCTGGAGAAAAAGGTGTGTCTGCCCTTCTGTCCAGTTGACTCTGTAGCGTGTGTTGGCGCCCCCGCTGTGCCCTTTTCCAGACCACCTCTCCTCACCACCTTCTTGCTTCTTCCCCTCCCGCTGCTACCCCCCAAAGGACGTTTGGAGGACGAGAGCAGACCTGGTGGGGAGGGGGTTGTGCAGGTGGGGGGGTGGTGACTCAGTTCAATCTCTCTTCGTTGCTTAAAGGGAAGATTTGAACGCGATGCGGGTGGGGGGTGGAGGGTGGGAGTGCAACGTCAGAGATCACCTCTCTCTGCCACCAGACCCCTTGTCCGAATCTCCTGTCAGAGGGGTTGGGGTTGGGGGCTTGGATAGTTAGAGGTTGCGGCGGGCGGGGGACGGTGGGGGGCGATGACGCACAGATTGCGCAAAGAGAATCCATCAGCGAGCCGGGTCCAGTGAAGGGAGACCAGCCGTAGGCGGGGGTGCGGAGGGGGGACGGAAATGAGGAGGGGGCAGGGAAAGGGGAGGAGGCGAGGGGAGCAGCCACTGCAGGAATGAAGGGGAGGGAGGGGAGCTGGAGGGGGCTGCGGTGCAGGCAGAGAGCTGTGCGGGGGTGTGGGCAGGGAGAGCGGGGAGTGGAATGACACATGCCAGACACACAAGAACTGCGGACACAGGGCTGCCCATGGGCACATACAGGGCACCCTCGCCCTAAGACTCTGGAAACCAGGATTGGGGCTGCCTGCCAGGAGCTCAGAGACTCTTTCAGAGCCAGTCCTCACCCCCTTCCTCATCTTCCTAGTATTGACCCTCATCCTCTCCTCTCTCTCTCTCTCTCACACACACGCACACTCACGTGCTTTCCCTCTATAGCCAGCAGTGGCTTCTCGGGTCCATCACTGGCTCCACTTTCCCAGAAGAAAGCCCATCAGCTCTGCGGGGAAAAAGGTGGGGAGGAGTAGAGATAGAGGAAAGAGAAGAGATGGGGGCAGGAGAGGGAGGCAGGGAGGCAGGCATCTGGAACAGGTAGAAGGATCAGGCTAAAGGAAAAAAAAAAGAAAGGAGAACCAAGGTGACTGTGAAGATGCCAAAGAAAGGAGGGAGAGGAGGGGGCAGCAGACCTGAGACTGGGCTTCATCCCCCTCCCCCCAAACTATCTCGGGCCTCCCCCTACCCCTGTGGGTTCCCCTTATTCCTCTTCCTCTTCATCCCACCTCCCCTTTATCCTCCCTGCCTGGTTACTGAGAGCAGTGGAATGGGGAGGGGGGGGTCACGTTACCTTCTTGAGGAGGATGAATCAGAGAGAGATGGCTCAGACATCTGGTGGGGGGAGGGGAAGCCATCCAAGAGAGAAGGAAAGAGGGAGGGAGGCAAGGGGGACAGAGTGAGAGGCTGATGGGGCTAAGAGACCAAGTATGAGATGAAGGAGACAGGCATCTAGAGAAACTGTGTTCTCGCGGGCTTGTGTATGTGCATGTACATATGTATGCATTGTGTTTGTGTGTATAGAGATTAATGAAACAGGGGTGGAAAGAAAGGGAATGGGGAGGTCAATTATGCGTTTAATCAGATAGAGAATGGATAGGCATGGGAGCGTTCCAATTTAAATACGTAAATTTTCTCTTTCAATCTGTGGGGCTGTGTTTTTGCCTGTTTCCAGGTGTCTGTGTGTGACTATTAGTGTTTGTGGGTCTTGATTCCTCTGAGTGCCTGTATACCTGTGCCGTTGGGAGTCTGAGTGCATCCACTCTGGGCATCTGCTGGTGTCTGAAAAGCATCAACTGGCTTGGTGCGTCAACAATGTGTGTGTACCCCTGTGTCTGTGCATTTCTCTGGATCCTTCCGTGCTTATTGATATATGTTGTTCTGTGACTTCCACATGCCTTTGATCTGTCCTACCCCTCCCCCACATTTACCTTCATCTCTAAATTTCTGTGCAGGAAAGTCTCAGTGTCTTAGCCACTCTTCTGCAGCCCCCAAGTTCAAGCTTCCCCCCCCTTTCTTTTGCGTGTTCCCTCCTTCCCTCATTCTTCTCTAACCTTTTCTTCCTCCACTCAGCCCAGAAGTCCAGGGGAGCTTCAGTCATTATGGCATGGGGGAGGGGACAATGAGGGAGAAGCCAAGGGCAACAGTGTTGGTGATTCCACCATCTAGAATATGTCTGCATGGGCTCTGAATCTCTGGGTCTGATTGTGCCTCTCTCCATCCCAGTTCCCTGCCTGGGGTCAGTTCATTCACACGCACCCCACCTCGCAAAGATGTGCTGTGCCTTTCACATCCTACTGCCTCTAGGGGCTTCTGGAAAAGAGCTGGACTAGGGACAGGTTCCTGGAATTGGAGAGAGGAGGGAGATGGCAGGAAAGAAGGAGCAATGAGAGAGACAGAGCTGGAAAAGGCAAAGCTGAGACGGGGAGTAGGAGGAGATGCCTGTTTGCTCTGAGATACTTGTACAAATCCATCTCTGTGTCTTTGTTTCTGAATCTCTCATACTCTCCAGGTGGGTGCTAAGAGAAGATGGGGTCCAACCAAGTAGAGATCCAAGCTGAAGGTTTGGAAAACCAAGGAAGAGGGACAGAGCACTGGGTCTTTTCCCTGAGAAGGTTTGGGAAAGAAGAGGGTAGGGGGTTGGGTCCCCCTCCCCACAGTGCAGCTCACTCCCCTCTCTTCTTCCCTTCCCCCCAACCGGTGACTCACCTCTGCAGCCTTTAATGCGTCATCGATGGAGGGGGGGGGGGGACCGGCAGGGAGGGGCACTTTATGAGGGAGGCTGGGGTCTTCACTTTGAATTGAAAGAAGGTGCTTTAGAACCCCCTGGAAATGACCCCATTAGAATGCATCATTGCCTATCCCCTGCCCACCCCAGTTCAGGAGGGTTTGGAGTCCTGGGAAGGGGACTGAAAGAGGGCTAGGGGCTACTGGTGGGTCTGGGGAAGATGAATAATAGGAAGGGGGTCCTCACCCTGATTTTTAATCCCAGGGTCCTATTACCTCATACCCCCACCCACTCCTGGGTGGGGGAGGGGAGACCCAGCAAGCCGGAGGAGGGCAAAGCCGCAGAGATGAGTCACCAAGACAGGAAAAGAGAGAGAGGAAAAGAGACAGAGATGAGGAGAGACACAAAGAGAGACAGCTACTGGAAAGACTGAGAAAGGAAGACACACACACACACCATCACACCATCACATCATCACACCATGAAGATGGTATCCACAAACTAACAAGAGAAAGGAGACTGTGTGTTTCCATAATCCTGAGCCAGACTTCTCCAACATCCACTTGCCACACACACCACTATCATTCACAGTTACACTGATATCCTGAGACACACCCTCTTACACAAACACAATGTCACACCTAGTCTAGCAGAGTCACCCAGACACATGTTGAAGATGTAACCAAGACAGTGGAATGGAGGTTCAGGTTGAGAGCCCTCGATGTCTTTTACACGGGATGATGGGAGGGGGTAAAAGCGCTAAAGGGATATAACTTCAAAAATCCAAGGCTCACAGGCTATGCCTTGCACACGCAACAATACAGAGTCCCCCACCTCCCCATGCCCACATACATGGTAACCTATCAAGAATCCTCCTTATCAAGAAGCCACTTGAAGTGCCTGGTTGTTGGGTACGCCAGGCGCGTAACCCCGAATACATCCCACCCAGACACCCCCTGACTCGTACACACATGTACAGAAACACAGACACACAAAGACGCCCATGGACACACTCACACGGACGGAAACCACCTTGCGCTGCCTCGCCCGCGTCCGCGCAGGTCCTGGCGCCCCCGCGTGGTACTTTTCGGGATCGCAGTCCCCGCCGCTCCGGAGCTCGGCTCCCGCGGGGCGGCGCCCAGGCTCCCTCCACCTCTTGCCCCTCCGGTGCGGTGCCCACCCAGGAACGGGGAGAAGGGGAGCGCACTGGCCACGAGAGAGCCGACAGCTGGGAGTTAGACCCCTGAGTCGTGGGGATGAGGCAGGCTGGTTCCGGATGCCACGGGGAACTTGCGAGAAGAGCAAGAATTTGAAACAGCAGTGGACCACCCCTCCACCGCCCCACGCCGGCCAACACACACACACCCGCCCCCGGTCCAGGGGAAAGCGAGGCCAGGGGCCGGTCCAGGCGCCGCGCCGCTGCCCGCCTCGGTTCTGAGCAATCACTTCTTTCTGCCGCTTGGTTGGGGTGGGGGTGGGGGCGCGCCACGGCCAGCAGCCCTCCCCAGCTCCCCTCCAGGAAGTCATTAGCCCCGTTGCCACAGGGCTTAGAGATCCTCTCTAATACAGGCTGCTGGGGAAGTGGGGGAGGACAATGCATCTCAGCCCTCCTCACTGACAAGAAGTGAAACACACACAGAAGGTGGGCTAAGGGGCCCGTTTTATTGCAACACAGCCACGGTTGAAGTGGCAAGGAGGCTCGGCAGCTCGACCAGGCACAGGAAGCCGAAACGGGGGAAAGTGGGGAACAGAGGCTGTCCCCTTGGTCCACCCCCGTGCACCCCCTGTCGCCCTCCTCTGTCCATGCCTTAGATTCCATCCCCCCCACTCCCCCACCCCGCCGTGCCGGCTCTCAATGACTCCCTTTGGACAATGACTGTCCATTGTCCAACAGGAAGCTCCAGCTACAGTGAGGTTCTGACATGTGCTCTGGTCTGGGGACACCTGGTTTCTAGTCCCTGCCAGGCTCCCAGCTATTGTGAGCCACTTGGAAGTCACTCGGGTCTTTCGGAGCCTCCGTGTCCTCCCTCTGCGGGAGACGTCAGAATCCCGTGTTGGAGACAGCGCTGTGCAAGTGCAGCTGTTACTACTTGCATTTAAATAGAAGACTGTCAAAGTCCACAGAAAGCGTAAAGAGGATGGGAGGGGTGTCCAGAAATATCTGGAGGTGGGGGTTCCAGTTGTGCTAAAAGGGAGCCCCGCTAGAAGGACGAGATAGCCTCGCACCAGGCTCTGGGACCTGCCCTCCGCTATACCAGACCTCCCCACCCGGAACTCTCTGATTCACAGGCCTGGTTCAGGCTCCCGGTTGGTGGCATAGGGAAGGGAGCCAGCAAAATCCTGCAAAGCTGGGGGAAACCCCAGTCAGGGGAGGCAGCCTCAAAACGGTGCATCGCCAGAGCATAAGCAGGGGCCAGATGGAGGTGGAGCATTATAAATTTATTTCCTTTACAGAGTCTTTCTCCATATTACACACAGAGGGTGAGGAAGGGTTCATGGGGAACGGCAATGAGAAATGGAGAACTAAGAGAGGTCCAGGCACAGGAGGCTAAGACTAGGCGAGGCAGGAGCGCGAGGCAAGCTCTGAGGGCCTGAGAAAGATGGGGAGGAAGAAAACAGTATGAATTGAGCTGTCGGCTGGGCGCGGGGGCGTCGCGCGTACTTCTGACAGCTTCCCTCCACGAGGGGGCAGAAGGGAGAAGCCGGAAAGGGCAAAGTACATTCCTAGGCCGGGGCATCGACTGGGAAAGGCTCTGAAGCTGTGAAGGAACTCATTCTTTGGCCGGGAAAGGGGATGGGTGGACAATAGCAGTAAGTGGCTCCCCCAAACTCGGCGGTTCAGATCAGGGTGTGGGCAACTGCGTTTGGGGGCGCTAGAGTCCAGATGGCAGAGAGGTAAGGGGGATAGGGAAGGGAGGAGCAGACCGCGGGTAAGTGTAGGCGTCAGAGCAAGGAAGAATTGATGCTTTGAACTGTGGTGTCGGAGAAGACTCTTGAGAGTCCCTTGGACTGCAAGGAGATCCAACCAGTCCATTCTAAAGGAGATCAGTCCTGGGTGTTCATTGGAAGGACTGATGCTGAAGCTGAAGCTCCAATACTTTGGCCACCTGATGCACAGGGGCGACTCATTGGAAAAGACCCTGATTCTGGGAAGATTGAAGGTAGGAGGAGAAGGGGACGACAGAGGACGTGATGGTTGGATGGCAAAACCGACTCAATGGATGGACATGAATATGAGCAAGCTTGGGGAGATGGTGATGGACAGGGAAGCCTGGCGAGCTGCAGTCCATGGGGTCGCAAAGAGTCAGACATGACAGCGACTGAACAACAGACTGAGGACCAAGAGCAGGGCTAAGGGGCGGAACTTGAAGCAGTAGGGCCAGGGCTTGGTGGGGGCGGGGATCCGCGGAAGGAGGTGGGTCTAAAGTGCATCTTCTCTCCTCTCCAACTCGACTGGAGAGGCCTTAGTTGTCGGCCTCCAGCAAGTACTGTTCAGTATAACCCTTGACCAGTGCAAGCCCCCAGCCAGCCTGGTGGAAGTCAGCCACCAGTTGTGACCACAACTGGGGCGCAGGGAAGAGTTGGCACACGACGTTGAGACTGAAATGGGCTCTGGAGCTGCAGATGCTACAGAAGCTGGCTCTGCCTCTGCGCACCGTCGCTGCTGAAGGCATCGATGCGGAGGTAGCGCCACGTGCTGTCGCCGCGGTGCGGGATGTGGAAAGGGCGCATGCACAGCGTGAGCACCTCGCGGTTGCGCGCGGCTGTCCATGCGCCACTTCAGGCCTTTGGCCGCCAGGAGGCGCAGGTTACTCTCACTCGGCCAGTAGGGCGGCCACTCCTGGGATGGTTTCTCCTGTCACGCTGCAAGGAGGGCGACAGCAGAAGGCGTGCCAGGTCGCTGCCAGCCTTCCACACGGCCTCCCCAGGCAGCTGCGAGAAGACGCCGGAGGCCTAGCAGCGCCTACGAGTTGAACTGGACCAAAAGGATGCCCTGCGTGGGGCACGAGCAAGCACGGCTCTGGGCGGTGGGAGAGCTGAGAGCCTGGCGCCTCTTGGCATCTTCACTTCCACAGTCACACGCATGGGCTCCCATCTGCGTCCCTGGGGAGGGCCGACGGTGCGAGGCTGGGTGGAGTAAAGTATGTGAGAGCATGGAGGAACCAGGGGCAAGGCCTCCGAATACCTGGATCCCCGAGAAGAGCGGGGATCGACGTGGAGTAGTCAGGGAACTGGGGATGTGGGCGTCAACAGTGGAAGCAGGGGAAGCTGATCGCGGTAGGCCCCTGATCACGGTAGGATGGGGGAGGCGGAGGTAAAGGACAAAGGCTCAGATTAGGATGTTTTGGTTCCTGGACTGAGGCGGGATCCATGTAGGGGAGGCAGGGTCACGAAGCCTGGACGCCTGGTCTCCAGCCTCCCAGAGTAAGGATCCAGGGCTTAAAGATTGGAAGTGGAAGCTGTTTGATTTTCCCTGGACAACAAGGTCTGGGTAAGGACTGAGATTCCCAGGGCAGGGCTCATGGGCGCCTCCACCGGGCAGAGCGGGCAGTGAAAGAAAGGCGGTGACTGACTGCAGGAAAGGGGGGACAAAGCCCGGAGGCCCCTTGAGGAGAGGCCCGGCCCTCCGAGCTCCTTTGTTCTGCTTGGTAATTAGGCGGAATTTCTTCAGCTCCTGGGGCCCTAGCTGATCGTCCCTGGTGAGTTGTGCCACTTTGATCCCCCAGGTGCTGTCTCTTACCAGCTGCGAACAGAAGGGCTCTAGCAGCCGGGCCACCCTCTTGCAGCGCTCCGGGGACGCCACTGCGCAGTCCCTCCGCCAGCGGCGTCTCCCCAGCGTCGATCCGGTGTACCGACTCCCTCTCGATCTGCGACCGAGGCCATTGTGTGTGGGGGGGTTTGCTCTCCGACGGGGCTCTCCGTTCAAAGGACTCGCCTCTTCTCACACACTGAGCACTCCGTTGTCATTCCCCCGGGGCGCCAGGCCAGACCCGTGACCTGCCCAAGGAGCTCTCCTCAGCACCCGGGTCTCGGATTCGAAAGCCTGCAGAAAGATCATTCCCGGGCGTCTCTTCCACCGCTTGAGATGCTCCAGACCCGGGGCGCGTCAGGTCCCTGCCCGTTCGCCACGCCCCCTCGCATTGGCTCCACCCCAGGCGCTTGCCACGCCCCACTGCCTCTTAGCCCCGCCCCCAGCCATCTCTGAGCCCACCCTGTATCCAAGCAGGCTCTGTTGCTGGGAGAGTTAAGTCTACTCAGGGGTCTGGACCCCATTCTAGCTGCTCCCATCCCCAGACTCCTCCTTCTTGACTGCTCCCCTCTTTCTGTGTTCTTACCCCCAGAAACTCCTCAAAAGAATCCTAAAATACTGAAGCTGTCATCCTTCTCTTGGGTTCCTCCGCCATTTCAAGCTCTACACACCCCTCACCCACCCTCACTGACCAGGCCCCTGGAGTCAGACGCCCTACTCTTTGGTTCCAAAAGCCGATTCTATTTCCTCAGCAACCGGACCAGGGCTGAGGAGAGGCTCCATTCGTCCTCTCCCAAAGACCCATGCACCCAAATCCCTTTTCACCTGCCTCCCGAACCCTCGGCTCTCACCTGTTCCTCTGTTGCACTTGGCCGGCACTGCTCTGTGGTTGGGATCCTAGAGCCAGCTGTGGAAGCGGCTGGGAAGGTAGTCAAGGTCACGGTCGATGCTCTCCCCGCCGCCCCACCCCCAACACACACACACACCCAAGACGGCCAACACCTGTTCAAATTCCCTTTCTGTGGCCACTATGAAGTCCAAAGGGCCGGCCTCGGCCTCAGGCCCCGATCCAGAACTGGGCTTGGACCCAGGGACTTGCCCTTGGCCTCAGGTCCTGACTCGGTCCCAAGCCCTGGGAGCTTGAACTCAGTCTCAAGCCCTGATCTGGGATTGAACTCGACCCTGGCCTCCTGGGATCTCTGAGCATACCTCTGCATCTGGCTCCATGTCTTTTTTGGGCTTAGAAACCTCTGAGGTGGCTCCATCACTGCTGGCTTCCAGCTTCATGATCCTGAAGAAAAGAGAAAACCCAGCGCGGGGGTCAGAGCACCCCATTTCCACAGCAGGCCCCCTCCACGCAATCCACACAAGCCCTTCCTACTTAAAAACCCCTTCTCTTCTCACAGACCCTGGGAATAGAGGGCTGGCAGCTCCCCTCCCACCACCAGCTACTAGAACTCCCAATCTTGTGCTGTTCCACCCTCTGGGATGCTCTTCACACACTCATTACCCCTTGAATTCCTTCATCCCTGATCACCCTGGTCACCCCCAGAACTGAGATTAAGAACAGAAGGCCCCTGGGGGGATAATAGAGGGACCCCACCCCCTTCAAGGGCTGCACCAACTCTCTGCAGAACGACAGGTGAAGAAATTCCCATCACCTCCACTCCCCCCAGGAGGGTTCCCAGAGCCCTCTTTCCCAGCTGTCAGAAAGAGGGGAAGGAGAGGGTTCAACTGCCCGGACTCCTACTACTGCTCATCCCAGAACAAAGAGTGGGGGTGTAGACATCAGATCTCTCCATATCGCTGCCCCAGTGCCCTCCACCCCACATATTCAAACATAAACTAAGGAGTGGACAGATGGACAGTTCTATTAGAAAATGTCAAGCCGTTCCTCTCAGGGTAATCAAAACCGCCCTTTCCTTTTTGAGTCTGTTCCCTCCTTTTCCAGAGGGAAACTTGGCTTCATTCCAGGGCTAGGTGATTATTTTGAAAAAAGCTCTGTTGGAGCTTCAGCAAACATATATCCGCCAAGATTACCTACGCCCTCTCCCCACTGACTTCACCTGTAGAGATGCAGTCCCTTCCCTTCTCTCTCTCTTCTTTTTTGGAAATTTCTTCCTGTAATCCTTGCTTCATGTCCCACTCAGGCTGCCCCTGCTCTTCCCATTCCTCCAAGTCTCCTTTTTGGGTCAGTACCCTGTGTATCTGCTACCCCTTTGGCATCCAGTTCTTTTCCCCTGCTGCTCAGAGACAGGGCCAAAGAGAAAGCTCCCTGACCAAGCCCAGATGACTCCTCATTTCTAGACCTCTCTTCTCCAGATCAACAAAATAAACCAATCAAATCCCCTCCTCTCTCTTTCAGCCAGGTAGAATTGTTCCCTTGTGTAACCTACATAAGCCTCAGTAACCAACATCCCAGGGGACACACATGCCAGCTATTTTGTGGGCGGCAATATTAATTTGAGGTTGAGAGAATGAATACAAGGATGATAAGGAAAATGCTGCCCCCTTTCCTGGAACCTGGCCCAGGGGGTGCTTGAACTACATCTCCCATAGTGCCCTGGGGCACAGGGCTGCCTCAGCCTTATAGAACATGACATGGGTTTGAGAGATGGGACCAGCAAGGGCAGCAAGGGGTGGCTTAAGGATGATTTCCTGGTGGCTCAGCTGGTAAAGAATCCGCCTGCAATTCAGGAGACCTGGGTTCTATCCTTGGGTTGGGAAGGTCTCCTGCAGAAGGGAACGGCTACCCACTCCAGGTATTCTGGCCTGGAGAATTCCCTGGACTGTATAGTCCATGGGGTCACAAAGAATTGGATAGGACTGAGCGACTTTCACTTTCAGTTTAGTTTCCATATCGCAAACATGGCTTATGTAAACACAATGTCCTTCCTATACCAGCAAGTTTCAAACAAGGGCTCCATCTCCCTTTTTTTTTTTTCAGTCTAATGTTGATTCTCAAGGCTCTGCCACATAAGCTGGGGTGAGGTCAGATAGTTCAGGCCAGTATCATAAGAGGGGGAGGGGAAGCACAGGCTCAGAGGATCTTAGGCTCTTAGGGCCATCAGGGACCATCTGGCTCCATCCTTTCATGGAGATAAAATCAATCAAGGCCCAAGATGGTTAAGATCTTGCCTAAGGTGACTCAGCTTGGGCAAAGCCAGGCAAAAAGTTCCATTTTCCTGACTCTGAGGCCAGTGGGGAGATCTCTGACCCCAGCCTGAAGAATAAGAATAGGAATGACTGGGTCCTTGGCAGGAGTCAAAGGTTCCAAGTGCTAAGGGCTAAGCTGACTCAGAACCAGAGATGAACTTGCGAGAGGAACCCCCACTGCCATCTCTCCACTGTCAGCAATTTCTATGCCAAAAATGAGCTCAATGAGACTCCTCGTGCCAGGCTCTAGGAATGACGGTCCCAGAGATAAGTAGGTTAGCTTGAGGCTCCCATTTGGATTTCCAGACAACCTCACTAGCAGTTCCTGAATCCCTGGAAGATACAAGCTGGCAGTTCAGGGATAACTCCAACAATTCTCCACTGCTGCCCAAAGCGGGCAGAATGTGAGCAACCTGAAGACTGCCACACATGCAACTAGATGTTGGTTTCCCTCTCTCTTTCAAGATGGGGAGACTAGTTCCAAAGAGTGTGTCTACATCTCAGATATGGATAGGTATAAGGGGAGGGGATTCCCAGAGCCACAGGAAAGAAGAGGGAGCTTGCCAATTCACCCTGTGTCTTTTCTTCCCCGGCACTCTCTACTCCTATTCCCTTTGCAGGAGATGGAAAGGTTCCAAGGTCTGTAAGCCCTGGGAGAGGTGGGTGCTGGGATCAAAGTACGTTAGGGGTTCCAGGCCAAGCCAAAACAACCAGCTGGCCCCCACAACTCTTGTTACACACTCTGATCCATTCCCACCCTCCAACCTGGCTCCTTGAGTTACAACTTCCATTAGGTGTGGAGGCAGAGGCGGAGGCAGCCCTATGCCCCAGGGCACTATGGGAGATGTAGTCCAAGCACCCCCTATGGGCCAGGTTCCAGGAAAGGGGGAAGCATTTTCCTTATCATCCTTGTATCCATTCTCTCAGTCTCATAAATACGAATGATCCACTCTGGTGAGAGGGTAAGTGTAGTCATCCCTGGGCATGCCGGGAGCCCAACTCTCCCCTCCTCCCTCACCCCACACACCTGAAATATTAATGCCCCTGAGGTCGCAGCTTCTCTGAGCTGGAAGACAAACGGAGAGAGGAAAGGCAGGGACAAAGAGACGGCGGCTATACGAAGCACCCAAAGAGAGAGACAATGATCAGAACTGAGGCAGAAAGGAGACAAAGGCCATCAAGAGAGGATCTGGAGGGCATGGATAATAACAGACATGACACCTGGTGATTCAGAGCCCAGTAGATGCCAAAAAACCCCACAAAACTTCCTAGCTTGCACCCCCTCCCCAAGGAGGCCAGAAATAGAAAGCAGAGTGACACACCCACCCCCTTCTCCCAGCGGGTGTGTGGTGGGGAAAGGGGTCAAGGAGGGAGAGGAGAAAACCAGGGAAGAGGCTCAAAGAGAACGGACTTGACAGAAGAGGCAGGGGAGACAAGGTCAAGTGGGGCAGAGGCAGGGGATGAGGAAGACCGTGGAGCTGGGGAGACGGGGGTGCCCGGGGGCCCCAGAGGGCCAGAATCATGGAGAGGGGGTGCTGGAGGGTCGTCCCGGTCTGTTGGGGAAGCAGGAGGCAGGGAGATCCCAAAGGAAGCTGTCTACTTGGCAAGGGTCTCCCGGGACACTGCCAGACTCTGGGGAACGGTGGGAGCCAAATGATGATGGGGTGAAGGAGGGAAGGCGCCTCTCAACATCTGAACAAAGTCGGGTCTCAAGTTACTATCATCCCCGGGACTTGCAGGGGTTGGGCAGTAGGGGGCGCGGCGGCTTGCTTCTCCTGGGGGGGCGGGGGCGTGGCCTTCCGCTGTCCCCATCCCGCGGGGGAGGAGCACTCCAGCCTCCCGCCCCCAGGCCCCGCTGCATCCCCCTACCTCTCCCGAGCCAGGGCCAGGGCCGGGATGCTGAGAAGCCGATCGAGGCCGACAGCGCAGAGAGGGGTCACCTCGGAGCTCCGAGGGTCAAATTCCGATGAGGCGCGGGGACCCGGCCGCGCCGTCCGGTCCCGACTCGGAGTTCTGATAGAAGGCGGGGTCAGCACCGCCGCTCAGACCCGCTCGCGGGCTCGGGCTCCTAGTGCTTCGGGATTCGGGAGGTGCGCGTGGCTCCCGCCGCTACGCTCCGGCTCGGCTCCGGCGGCGGCGCTCGGAGGGGCGGAGACCCCAGCGATGCGAAGGAAACCTGGCGCGGATCTGGAGCGGACTGTGCTGTGGCCGGGGGCTGGCTGGGACGCGGGGCAGGAGATGGGGTGGCGGGGCGCGGGGGAAAGCGGAGCTGCCGTGGGCGGTGAGGTGGGCGCAGCTGGGTGGCCTCTAGCGTTGCAGATGAGACCCCTCCCCTTGTCCCCGGTGGGGAGCGGGACTGAGGGTGGGGAGATGTCTTGAGTTTTGGTGGAATGGAGTGACAGAGTTATCGCATCGTGCCCGCAGCGTCTTTTAAGTTCGGTCCCGGGAGTTCGCCCCGTCGCTCAGTTCCCCTTCTCCAGGGCCCCTAGCAAAGTCAGCCAGGCTCTCCGATCTCCGGCCGCCAGATTAGTAAGAGCAGCTGGAAAGGGGACACGGAGCCGAACACCCTGCCCCGGTCGGAGAAACTGATAGGGGAAACGGGAAACCCAAGACGGTTGGGAAGGGAGGAGACCCCAAGAGGCAGAAGCGGGACGCTGAAAGGAGCAGAGCGAGGCCTACTCTGGGCCAGATGACTCCCGCGCCCCGGGGTCGCCGAGCAGACTCGCTCAGCTCCGCTCAGCCGCGGGCATCTCACCCGCCGTCAGGCCGCAAGGCCCCCGCGGGGCAGCACGAGTGCACGGGGCCATACACCTGTGAACTTCCAGGGACACCTATGGGCATCCGAGTACACGAACACAGACCTCTGTGCACACGCCGGGCTCCTGTGCTGACCCCGGTGGGTGGAAGGAAGGGCCCAGCGCGCCGACCGGAACTGGAGGGACTGCAGGGCCGCCTCTGACTCTAACAAGCTAGTGGCCCAGACTCTTAACTCCTGGTGGGGGCTCCCCACCCCCATGAAGTGAGGTGAAACACCTGCAGTTATACCTGCAAGGAGCCGGGAAAGTGATGGATGTGAATGTCCTTTAAAACCCGCAAAGTGCTACTGAGGCTGGGACACCCTCCCTGTCCCCCTCTCACCTCCTGCCCAGCTCCCATGCTCCCTCTTCCCACCAAAGCTGACCTCTCACCTACCTCTTTCTAGTTTTATGCTTTCCAAGGTGTTTGCTCCACAACCTGATAATCGGATCCCATTGGCTGAGCTAATGTGACACGATGGAGGATTTGAAGTTCCCGGACTCCCGCAAGCAAAGCCACCCCAAGAGTTAAAGGGATCAGAGCCATCTCTTCAGTTCAAAGCCAAGCAGGCCAATAGGTAAGTTCCCCATTTCTGATTTTTGAAACTGCTAATACACTATGCATCTCATAAAGCTGCGGTTATGGTGGAATATGTTCATTCGTGGGAAAAGACCTCAAAAAGCTAAAAGACGAGGAAAAAGTCACCAGTGGCCGAAAGGAGAGGCAATTGTACTCTCATTCCTCGCCTTTCTCCCGAAGCCTCCCCTCTGTGATCAGAAATGCTTGGATTGGTCCAACTTTCACCCACCTCCAGTTCTGTCAACCAATCAGAATGGAAAGTTTCCCAAAGTTCCAGTTCTCTCCTGTCCAGTCTATAGGTGGTGCTGCATTCTTCTATAAAAGGCTCAAATATGGTTGCATTATTGGAATTTTCTCAGATTTGAATGCTCAAGATTTAAATCCAATCAGTTGTTAGGGGCTGCAATAGTGATATTCTTGTTCTTTCATTTTTTTTTTCTTCTTTTTTCCCTAACTGGAATATGCCTATAAAAGGAAACTTGTTCTCTTTTACTATGATTACTCTCAGAGATAGTTTGTGATGCAAAGACCGGATAAATGCTTGAATTTCCCCCATTATTTATTAACTTTTAAAATAATGTGATAGTTCCCCAGCATCCTTCAATGGTGATCAATTATTAACTTTTAGGACCATTAAGAACTCATGGATTTTAAACAAGCTTAATGTAATGCATTAGGACTTCCCAGGTGGCTTAATGGTAAAGAATCCACCTGCCCATGCAGGAGATACGGGTTTGATCCCTGGCTCGGGAAGCTCCCCTGGAGTAGGATATGGCAAACCCACTCCAGTATTCTTGCCTGGGAAATCCCAAGGACAGAGGAACCTGGTGGGCTACAGTCCATGGGGTTGCAAAGAGTCAGACATGACTTAGTGACTAAAACACAAAATATTGTGATGCAACCCAACGCAGTTATTGTTCTTCTTAACGCTGAAGCTATCCAATTCTTTTGATAAATTGATATTTTAAAGCGACATAGAAGACAGTGCTAGGTCTTCAGGAAGTGCAGTGTGGATGCAGAGGGGAAGGTGTCCTGGACCAGCTTGGCAGGTTGGCAGGTACAACGATATATCCTGGAAGTGAGACCCAAACTGAAACTCAAAAATTCCTCACCAGATAACAAAGGGCAGGGTCCCTCCTGTGGGTGGGGAAACCTGAGCTAAGCCCAGAGCTAAGAAACAGCCTGCTTTGCAAGAACAAGCAATGCTGGGTTACTCCCATCCTGTAGACTGGGACTGGCCAGTCAGCCAAGGGCTTTAAGCAGGAAAGTGACAGATTTGCCTTGTGAGTAGAGGTCGCCCTCTGGTGGCTACACGCAGAATGGCAGGGAAGGAAGACGTCCTGCCAAGAGGCTGTGCTTACAAGGCAAAGGGATCAAACCAGTCAATCCTAAAGGAAATCAACCCTGAATATTCATTGAAAGGAATACTGCTGAAGCTGAAGCTCCAATACTTTGGCCACCTGATGCAAAGAGCCAACTCATTGGAAAAGACGCTGATGCTGGGAGAGACTGAAGGCAAAAGGAGAAGGGGGCGGCAGAGGATGAGATAGATGGTTAGATAGCATCACAGGCTCAATGGACATGAATTTGAGTAAACTCTGGGAGACAGTGGAGGACAGAGGAGCTTGGCATCCTCCATGTAGGACATGGAGGATATGGACTGGCATGCTGTAGTCCACAGGGTTGCAAAGAGGCGGACGTGATTTAGTGACAGTACAACAACAATAAGGCTTAGATTCACAAGTTAGACTCTTCCAGATCAGAGGAGAACTCACACAGTTCAGGGAGTCATTATTGAGATACATGGGAGGAGAAATGGTGCAGGGAAGCTCCTTAATGGCTCTGAGAATAGATCCTTTAGGAAGTCTAGTGATCCATCTTCTCTCCATGCACCTGGCATGTACATTTCCCCAAAGAAATGCTCACACACCAAATGTTTGTTATGCCCAACCAGGAAAATTCCTTTTCTAGTTTGCACAAAGACCACCTCTCAGTGGATGCAACCCCAGACACACGCAGACAGTACTTTTGTGTGTCTGGGTTGGGCTCTGTTTGTGGAATGTCTCATATGCTGTGCCCAAGAGTTCATACCTTCTAACAATGAGGATCCAGCGCCAGTGAGTGGGAACAATGACATGATGAAAGCAGTGTTTTAAGAAAAGCCATCTCTCATCTTGCCAGCATGAGAGAAAGTTAGATGGGAGATGAGAGGCAAGACCTCTGCTCACTGAAGAGTGGTCACAGAGGAAGTCCACGGGAGGGATGGGGGCCTGGAATAAGAGAAGAAGTTAAGAAGCACATAGAAGGAAGCCAGGAGGCCAGGAAGTGTGACTGGGGGTCTGGAAGGTGCGGAGAGAGGAAGGAGGTGAAGGTGATTCTGGCATCCCCAACATGGAACCAGGGAATGATGTTGTCTGGTGGCAGCAGGTAGTACAGGATATAGAGCTCGTTGGATACAAAGATTCTAGGCTTTGCCAGTAGATAGGTTGGCTTTTTCAGCTTCCTTGATGGCTCAGATGGTAAAGAATCTGCCTGCAATGCAGGAGACCAGGTTCCATCCCTGGGTCAGGAAGATCCCCTGGAGAAGAGAATGGCAACCCACTCCAGTATTCTTGCCTGGAGAACTCCCCAGACAGAGCAGCCTGGCAGGCTGTAGTCCTTGGTATCACAAAGAGTTGAACATGACTGAGTAACTAACACACACACACACACATATGCACAGGTTGGCTTTTCAGGGCCAGAGGGACGAGCAGTTGGGGAGGACACACAGGGGCTAGAGCTCAGGTGAAAGGACCAGTAGAAGAAGTGGGGAGAAGCCCACATCAGGATCTGCATGCACAGTGGTTGAGTGGGCATGGCGCCGGCCACAGGGCTGAAGTCTGACCCAGTGGGATTCTGTCCGGGGCTGGAGCTTCCCAAACAGCTGTAAAGATGCTCTAATCTCCCTTAACCTCCTCCAGCCTCCTGGGTCAACTCCTCTACCATTTCTAAAGGCTCCGCCCCAGCCAAGCCCTTCCCTGTGCTGACCCATCTCTGCTTTCTCTCAAAAGTCTTCCAGATGTTTGTTCCTGGCTCCCTGCTGGGTGAATGGGCAAGCACCCAGCAGAGAAATCCAAGGGTTGTGTAGCGGGGGAGCCAGTGGGTGACAGTTTCCTCAATCCACACACAAAGACGCCAGAGCTGCTGTCCTAGAAGCTTGAGTACATCTCATTCACTTCCCAGGACTATCCTGTGTAAGTTCAGTTGATGAAAAACTCGACTAGTGCCCTTGTGACTCAGGTCACAAGGTCTCCCTGGTGAGGGGCTTCCTTGATGGATCAGATGGTTAAAAAAAAAAATCCGTGTGTAATGCGGGAGACCCAGGTTCGACACCTCAGTTGGAAAGATCCTTTGGGGAAGAGAATGGCTATCCACTCCAGTATCTTGCCTGGAGAATTCCATGGACAGAGGAGGCCTTGCGGGCTACAGTCCACGGGGTCTCAAAGAGTTGGACATGACTGAGGGACTAACACTTTCACTTCACTGTGTTATATTTCAGTAAAAAGTTTAAAGATCCCACAACTCTGAAGTAAGTAGCTCCACAGTACCAGGGGGAAACTGAGGCTTGGAAGGTTAAGTGGCTTGGCCAAGGTCATGCTCAGTTGCTGGTGCAAGGTCTGTGGGACTCGCTGCTGGATGCTCTTTCTGTGCTGACCACTCAGTGGCCCTTTCTCCCTAGTGCTTCCCCATCGATGCTGAGATGGTCCGTGGCCCACTCTGGGTCCACAAATCCAGGTTCTCTGTCAAGCCTCTCCTTGGAAATATATGTCATCCAACGTTGTCCTATCTCTGCTCCCCCAAAATGACCAGTGTCACAGCACCAGGGCAGCCATGTGGCACACTTCTCTTTGAGGACCCAGGATCTGGAGGCTGGAACCAGAAGGAACAGGCTGCCTCCTCTGAGGCCTGAGCTCAAACTCGTCCTGTTTCGTCTCGATTCCTGTGAGGGCCTGGGTCTGGGTCTGAATCCATCGGCCAGGCTGACAGTTGAGTTGAGGGGCTTTAGTTCCAAGTTTGGAGCCCACATGACAGCAGCTCCTGGGACTGATGTGCAAAATACCATTCTGGGGACTCCCCTGGTGGTCTAGTGGTGAAGAAGCCACTGTGCAATACAGGGGACACAAGTTGGATCCCTGGATGGGGATCTAAGATCCCACATGCTGCAAAGCAACTAAGCCCACACAACTCCTGAGACTTGCGACTCTGGCCTGGCAGAGCTCATGTGCCACAGTTGGAGAGCCTGAGCGACAGAACTGCTGAAATCGACATGCTGCAACTAAGACCCTCCACAGCCAAATAAACAAATAAATATGCATATTTTTTTAAGAAGACAGTGAGCACATCCATCACTCCCCAAAGTGTTCTAAAAAGAAAGGCCATTTAAAATGATTTGCCTGGTACCTCAGTCCAGCGGGCTGTGCCCCTTGCCCGGATGTGGTCTGTGGTCAGCATGGGCCAGAGGGAGATTGTGCCAGGGCCCTGCCACCAGGACTCTCTACCCTTCTCCCTGCCAGGCTGCGGCTCCTTAGACCAAGTCTCACCCAAGACAGATGTCTGCTGCGGAAGGGCTAGAAAGCCAGATGACAGTAGGGAAAAGGGAGGGAGGGGACATTTCCTGTACCCTTAGAGAGGCTGGGGTCAGAGCATGGCAGCAGAGCTTGCCTGGGGAGGCTCAGCAGTGGGTGAGAAGCATGGCCCATGGCTTCCTCCCAGTTTTGGATGGCTTCCTGCAGAGAAGTGTACCCTTAGAAGGGGGATGGTGGTGAGGGAGGCTGCCTGTGGCCGGTCACATGGAACAGGAAGGCTGCCAAGCTGACAAGTCATTAGCAAGTGGGATTTACCTGACTCAAGTAGGCCCTGGAGGGACATTAATGGGAGCGGCACACCTGTCGTGTTTCCAAGTTTTGCGACCCAGCGCACTTCCCACAACCCTCAGCAGTAACAACACCTCCTCTTTGGCCCACTCACCTCTGGATGCCAAGTCTCCCTTCCAGACCCAGAAGCCTCATCTTAACCTTCCTGTGCTTTTCTGCTTCATGTAGCGGCCCCTCCCCAACCCAGATGCTTTCCATGGGGGGTCATGTCCCCTTCAGACTCTTGTCTCTCCATTGGGGTCAAATCTGGCCCCTTTTCTAAGAAATCTGCTCAACTGGCATCACAGGTCTTGGGAACACTTTTCCCCTTTGATTACATCTCTGCCTCCGGGGCTTGTCTCACTTTCTCACTGGACTCCTTGACTTCTTCTACTCCTCTCCAGACTCGGGCCATTGCCACCCCCCCCCCATGCCTGCAACCCCAGTTTTGTTGGGCTTGGATTTCAGACAAAGAACTGATGGGAGATGAAGTCCCCGCCTCCCTCCCCCACCCCTACTCCTATACAAAGGTCTCATTACTCACCTACAACCTGGCACAACCCCACTGCTCCAGAGAAGGGCATCTACTGCTCACAGGGAAGAAGGGCAGGGGGCTTCTTGGAGGAAGATCTGATCCTCGCACCCTAGCTCTTGGTAGCTGGTTCTCACTGATGAGAGTCCATTTGCCCCTCAGGGTAAGAATCCAGGGAAAAACACATATAATGCTGATCTTGAAGTCTGGGCTCTTCATAAACATACAATAACTAGGTCCTGCTTTCCAAAAAGGGCCAGACCAGATCACATGCAGCGTTTTCCAAGCCAATGGTTGAGAAAGCAACTCTTAAGCCCCTTCCCCCTCATAAGATCAGAGTTGGGAGAAGAAAGAGAAAGAGGTTTGGGGAGGACTTTTAGAGCCCTACCTGCAAAGGGGAAGTCAACCAGGTTGGTGGTGAAAGGCTTTAAGACTCAAAGGACCTTGCGATGTCCCCAGTGTTTAGGGGCTGTGCTTGTGCGAGAAATGGAGTGACTGACTAGATATGCCCATCCATGAAAGAAGGGTGGACAAGTGGATGCCCTCCAAGTGTATCTAGGCCAAGGATGCCCAAGCCTGGAGCTGTTTTTGTTTTTTTTCCCCATCCCTCTCTCCCATCTCTCTTTTCATCCTCTGACCTGGGAGAGTGATGGAGTTCCTACAGGGAAACCTACATGGAATCCATGGGCAGAAAACCAGGGCCCAATGCTGAGGTATGGAAGTTCCCAGGGGACCTTAAGGGAAAACTCCAAAGAAGCCATGAGAAGACTCACAAGGTAAAGAAATTAGCTTCAAAGACCTGGAGCCCAGAGAACACAGGACAGAGCAATCAAGAACTTGGGGGCTCCCTTTCCACTGGTGAGTGAGGGGGTGGCGTGACATCCCTCCACTGCCTCTATTTCTGGCCAAGCAGGTGCCCCCCCCTCCAACTCCCACCCCCTGCTTGCAGCCAACTCACCCTCGCTCTAGACAGGAAATTTCTGTCTGTGATGAAGATCGAAGTGTTGATTGCTAATCCCACTGAGCTTTTCTAGGTGCCAACATTAGTGAATGTAGAACTCATCTATCACCTGAGAAGGGCCCAGATAAGTTACAGGACTGCCATATTTTTATCTAGCGACAAAAGAAAAATTCTTCCATTGAATAAACTCTGAGATGGCAGAAGACAGAATTGCACTGTTACATTTGAACAAGTTCTTCTCGTTTAAGTTATGGATCCAGACAAAGCCAGTCAGCAAATAGGATGGACACAAGTCAGAGGACGCTATGACCTCGTAAGGTCACTCAGACTGTTTCAGTTGGCCATCTCCTTTCCTTCATGCCCTGACTGTGATGATGAAGGTGATGATCATAATAAATTCATTGGCTCATATAACCAACCTCTGTACTAACTCCTTAAATCTTAATAATTTAATCCTCACAACAGTTTTCTCTATTGGAGCAAATGATTTTACGTGGCCCTAAGGCTAGGCTTAAGGACCTAAGGAGCGGTGGCTGCACGGGTGCAGGAGGGCCGAGAGGAGCTACTCCATGTTCAAGGTCAGGAGGGGCGGCCGTGAGGAGATACCCCTCATCCAAGGTAAGAGAAACCCAAGTAAGACAGTAGGTGTTGCAAGAGGGCATCAGAAGGCAGACACACTGAAACCATAATCACAGAAAACTAGTCAATCCAATCACACGGACCACAGCCTTGTCTGACTCAATGAAACTAAGCCATGCCGTGTGGGGCCACCCAAGACGATGGGTCATGGTGGAGAGGTCTGACAGAATGTGGTCCACTGGAGAAGGGAATGGCAAACCACTTCAGTATTCTTGCCTTGAGAACCCCATGAACAGTATGAAAAGGCAAAATGATAGGATACTGAAAGAGGAATTCCCCAGGTCGGTAGGTGCCCAATATGCTACTGGAGATCAGTGGAGAAATAACTCCAGAAAGAATGAAGGGATGGGGCCAAAGCAAAAAGAATACCCAGCTGTGGATGTGACTGGTGATAGAAGCAAGGTCCAATGCGGTAAAGAGCAATATTGCATAGGAACCTGGAATGTTAGGTCCATGAATCAAGGCAAATTGGAAGTGGTCAAACAGGAGACGGCAAGAGTGAACATTGACATTCTAGGAATCAGCGATCTAAAATGGACTGGAATGGGTGAATTTAACTCAGATGACCATTATATCTACTACTGCAGGCAGGAATCCCTTAGAAGAAATGGAGTAGCCCTTGTACAGAACAAAAGAGTCCAAAATGCAGTACTTGGATGCAATCTCAAAAACGACAGAATGATCTCTGTTCGTTTCCAAGGCAAACCATTCAATATCACAGTAATCCAAGTCTATGCCCCAACCAGTAATGCTGAAGAAGCTGAAGTTGAATGGTTCTATGAAGACCTACAAGAACTTTTAGAACCAACACCCCAAAAAGATGTCCTTTTCATTATAGGGGACTGGAATGCAAAAGTAGGAAGTCAAGAAACACCTGGGGTAACAGGCAAATTTGGCCTTGGAATACAGAATGAAGCAGGGCAAAGACTAATAGAGTTTTGCCAAGAGAACACACTGGTCATAGCAAACATCCTCTTCCAACAACACAAGAGAAGACTCTACACTTGGACATCACCAGATGGCCAACACCGAAATCAGATTGATTATATTCTTTGCAGCCAAAGATGGAGAAGCTCTATACAGCCAGCAAAAACAAGACCAGGAGCTGACTGTGGCTCAGATCATAAACTCCCTTATTGCCAAATTCAGACTTAAATTGAAGAAAGTAGGGAAAACCACTAGACCATTCAGGTATGACCTAAATCAAATCCCTTAGGATTATACAGTGGAAGTGAGAAATAGATTTAAGGGACTAGATCTAATAGACAGAGTGCCTGATGAACTATGGACGGAGGTTCGTGACATTGTACAGGAGACAGGGATCAAGACCATCCTCATGGAAAAGAAATGCAAAAAAGCAAAATGGTTGTCTGGGGAGGCTTACAAATAGCTGTGAAAAGAAGAGAAGTGAAAAGCAAAGGAGAAAAGGAAAGATATAAGCATCTGAACACAGAGTTCAAAAGAATATCAAGGAGAGATGAGAAAGCCTTCCTCAGCAATCAATGCAAAGAAATAGAGGAAAACAACAGAATAGGAGAGACTAGAGATCTCTTCAAGAAAATTAGAGATACCAAGGGAACGTTTCCTGCAAAAATGGGCTCGATAAAGGACAGAAATGGTATGGACCTAACAGAAGCAGAAGATATTAAGAAGAGGTGGCAAGAAGTTCTTCATGACCAAGATAATCACAATGGTGTGATCACTGACCTAGAGCCAGACATCCTGGAATGTGAAGTCAAGTGGGCCTTAGAAAGCATCACTATGAACAGAGCTAGTGGAGGTGATGGAATTCCAGTTGAGCTATTTCAAATCCTGAAAGATGATGCTGTGAAAGTGCTGCACTCAATATGCCAGCAAATTTGGAAAACTCAGCAGTGGCCACAGGACTGGAAAAGGTCAGTTTTCATTCCAATCCCAAAGAAAAGCAATGCCAAAGAATGCTCAAACTACCGCACAATTGCACTCATCTCACACGCTAGTTAAGTAATGCTCAAAATTCTCCAAGCCAGGCTTCAGCAATACGTGAACTGTGAACTTCCTGATGTTCAAGCTGGTTTTAGAAAAGGCAGAAGAACCAGAGATCAAATTGCCAACATCCACTGGATCATGAAAAAAGGAAGAGAGTTCCAGAAAAACATCTATTTCTGCTTTATTGACTATGCCAAAGCCTTTGACTGTGTGGATCACAATAAACTGTGGACAATTCTGAAAGAGATGGGAATACCAGACCACCTGACCTGCCTCTTGAGAAATTTGTATGCAAGTCAGGAAGCAACAGTTAGAACTGGACATGGAGCAACAGACTGGTTCCAAATAGGAAAAGGAGTTCGTCAAGGCTGTATATTGTCACCCTGCTTATTTAACTTATATGCAGAGTACATCATGAGAAACCCTGGGCTGGAAGAAACACAAGCTGGAATCAAGATTGCCAGGAGAAATATCAATAACCTCAGATATGCAGATGACACCACCCTTATGGCAGAAAGTGAAGAGGAACTAAAAAGCCTCTTGATGAAAGAGGAGAGTGAAAAAGTTGGCTTAAAGCTCAACATTCAGAAAACTAAGATCATGGCATCTGGTCCCATCACTTCATGGGAAATAGATGGGGAAACAGTGGAAACAGTGTCAGACTTTATTTTTGGGGGCTCCAAAATCACTGCAGATGGTGACTGCAGCCATGAAATTAAAAGATGCTTACTCCTTGGAAGGAAAGTTATGACCAACCTAGATGGCATATTCAAAAGCAGAGACATTACTTTGCCAACAAAGGTCCATCTAGTCAAGGCTATGGTTTTTCCAGTGGTCATGTATGGATGTGAGAGTTGGACTGTGAAGAAAGCTGAGTGCTGAAGAATTGATGCTTTTGAACTGTGGTGTTGGAGAAGACTCTTGACACTCCCTTGGACTACAAGGAGATCCAACCAGTCCATTCTAAAGGAGATCAGCCCTGGGATTTCTTTGGAAGGACTGATGCTAAAGCTGGAACTCCAATACTTTGGCCACCTCATGCGAAGAGTTGACTCATTGGAAAAGACTCTGATGCTGGGAGGGATTGGGGGCAGGAGGAGAAGGGGACAACAGAGGATGAGATGGCTGGATGGCATCACTGACTCGATGGACATGAATTTGAGTGAACTCCGGGAGTCAGTGATGGACAGTGAGGCCTGGCGTGCTGCGATTCATGGGGTCGCAAAGAGTCAGACACGACTGAGCGACTGAACTGAACTGAACTGAACTGAAGGCTAGGTGTGCAGTAGGGCCGCATGCTGGTAAAATAAATTCGTGCTTCATCTGGTCTTCCATCCCCCAGGGAACATGAAGGATGGAAAGAGATACAGAAATAAGCTATGTACTTAACTCTATCTTTCTGTCATGGGGGGTCAGTCCAACACTCCCTACAGTCAGGCACCCCTGACCTTTATCAGCTTTTGTTTATAGTATTTCACCATCTACCCTATTGACTCTTCCTACCTAACCTTGTTCACTCTTAAAAGCCAAGCCCTCTGGGAGCTTTCCTCCCCAACAGCTCTTAGCTAAGTACATGCCTTTATTTATAGAGGGAGAAGGGACCCTGCCAAAGGAAGAGACTTTAGCAAATTCATGCAGCAGAACTAAGTTTCTGGGAGGAGAACGTATGGGTCTGATACTCGGTCAAAGGCAGAAACTGTATCTGTTAGAATGGAGGTGGATTACATGTGGACATGCTCACACGCAGAGGGAGAGCTTGAGTTCTGCAGGCATCTGACTCTACCAAGCAGTGGAGAGAGAACTGGCTCTTATTGGCACAGTAGCATGGCAGTAGGTGGGGGTCTCAGGCACTGGGATCAGGGGCTGGGGGCGGGGGGCAGGCTGTGAGGTGGGGGGTGGTGAGGCCAGGCCTAGATGAAGGTGAGGTGAGTAGAAGCCGGGAGGCCGCAGCTCTCCTCGTGCTCCTCAAACAGTTGCTCCAGAGCCTTCATGTACAGCGTGTGATAGCGGTCCACCTGCTCCTCGGTGGGCTGTGGACACTGGGGCACTGGGATGGGGCGGCCCACTGCAGGGACAGGGAGACACAGGTCAGGGGAGGGGTCTCGGCTGCCCATGCAGCTCACATTGGCCTTCTTCCCTGGACACGGGCGCTCACCCACAGTGGTGATGGGTCTGCAAGGGTACCAGGCCCCAGGACTTGGCTGAGAAGAGACCACGGCGCCAGAAGATGTAAGGAGAAATGCCCACGAACTTCTTGATGGTGAACTGGTGACCTGGTGACCTGGAACGGACGCTGCCAGGAGTCTGGGGCAAAAGCCTTAACTCTGAAGATGTCAAGAGACGAGAGAAGAGGGCTAGTCACATAAGGGGCTCTGGGAGGGCCCCCACATTCTTCCTCCACAGGTTCCCACTTCCCAAGGCCATTTGAAGCACTTTGTAGGCCAAATGATGTTACTACAAGGAAAGATCTGGAAGAAGGGACTTATGTTTCTTTTTAAAAAAAAATATTTTTATTTAGTTATTTGGTTCTGCCATGTCTTTGCTGGGGCATGTGGGATCTAGTTCCCTGATCAGGGATCAGATCCAGGTCCCCTGCATTGGGAGTATGGTGTCTTACCCACTGGACCACCAGGGAAGTCCGGGACTCATGGTTCTTAAGACGAATGTGTACTGGGCCACTGTATATACATTTTCTCATACAGTCTCAACTTCAACGCCGTGGCAAGGTGGGTGTTCACCCTATTTCACAAGTAAAGAAGCCTGCAAGGTCTTGCTTGAAGGATTTCATAAAGCAATGAACTATGGGCATCCAAGACACTGGGTCCAGCGATTTGCACTGTGATCCCGTCTCTCTCTGCGTAGGAGGAAGCCCAGGGAATGGGCACCAGGGCTGGGCACAGAGGAAACACCCAAGGTCTGCCTAGAGCGCCCTCTAGCGGTGGTCACGGTGGAAGCTCTGGGGACACACAGTCCACCTCCAGGGGGCGGGTGTGTAGGCATAGAGTGTAGATCCCCAGACATACAGTGAGGTGGGCCACCGCTCACCCGTGCCTCAGTGCCAGCCGGACAAAACCTTTACAGTTCTGGAGAATGAGGCAGTGCTCCCCTGGGATGGCATGCAAGGCCTCATGGGCTCCCCCAACCATAATGATCACAGCCTGGCCGAGCTGGGGCTGGGACAGAATAAAATCCAGGCTCTGATGGGTCATGGAACGTGCTCCTGTGGACAAGAGGGGGTGCAGGAACAGATCTTACCCACTCTTGGCTCCCTAGGCTCTTCTCCCTTTAGCACAGGAAGAGTGAGATCCCACCCCTTTCTTTCCAAACTCCCTACCCCTGTCCCCCTGCCCCCCAGTCCGTGAACCCTACAGCACCTCTCCCAGCAAGGATCCGGGACCCTTGCTCCAAAGCCACTTCCTGACCCTACACTGTGAGTTCAAGCCGAGTGCCTGTGGTAGGCTGTGAGTGGGGACCACTCCAGCCAGATGGAGTTGCCTTCTGTCACTTGACTCGAGACTTACCATAGGACATAACATAGTCTCAGTAGACTGGGAGGCAGAAGAGCCTGTTCAATATCACCACTGAGAACTGAAGCCCTGGGAACTGTTGGGAGGAGCCAGTGCCCTCCGTGAGGAAGTTACAGAAGCTTCCGATGGCCAAGATCCCATGTGGGTGGGTGACAGGTACATAGTCCCATCTGAGGGCAGCTCTGCTGTTTTTATCAGCTGTGGGGGGCAGGGGACAGGGTGAGGGAAATAAGCAGAGAAGCCTTACGGGAGAAGACCTCCCTCCGCACTAACAGACGTCAGAGTTCAGAATCAAAGATGGGGTCAAGGGCACACGGTTCACTCTTGAAACACCACCACACTCGCTGCCCCATTGACTGAACTGAAGCAGCCGTCATAGGGAGAGGTGAGGAGGGGTGATGAGGTGGCGGGGTAGGGGAGAGGGAGGGGGAGAGCATCCATTGGAGGGTGTCCTGTTACCTTAATGGGGAGATAATCACTCAGGTGTTTCCAAAGAGCCCAGTTCCTCGTCCACTGACAACGCCTTCCTCCTTGAGCAGAGCGATAAGGGCGGGGTAAGAATTCCTACAGACAGCCTTTATCACCTCTTCTGCCCGGGCCCTTGTTTAAGCACTCACCTCGGTGGGGTGTGTCCCGGTCCAGGAATAACCACACCGAGTAGAGAACAGAGAGCCACCAGAGGGAAGTGAAGAGGAGAAAGGAGGCAAGAAAGGAAAAGAAAGGGCCTGGGTACAAAGGAGAAAGGAGAATGATTTAGATTCTGGAACTGCAGTGACTTCTCCACCCTCACCAATGAGACCCCTGCCGGTCTCCCAGCTGGACTTCTGGGCACCCCCTCCCTGGCCCTAGAGGTCCGAGTGACAGTGGGCTCCAGCCTTTCTCTTCCACCCTCCCCTCTTTCCATCTTCCCTAGTGGACCCCAGCTCGGTTCCCCTCACCCATGAAGAGGAAACAGAACACGTATTTGTAGATGCTCAGTACTTTAGGGTTTTCATGCTGGGGGAGGGCAGTGGGGTGGTGGAGACTCCCAGGTGCTCCCCTTCTGCCAGCCGAGCTCCCGGACTGGATGCTGGAAGCCTTTCTGGTCTCAGTGACCAAGCCCTTGTGGCCTCCAGGGATCGCCTGTGGATGTGGAGACTATGTTCAGAGCCCCAGAGGTCTCCAGCCTCCCTGCACTTATCATGAACTTCTCCAGTGGGTTGGTCTGGGCTGGCCACTACCTGGGGCTGGGAGGCGGGGAGGTGGCAGGGGACATGCCACCGAGGTCCACCCCTGGGTGCAGTAGAAATCTTGTGGGAAAGGGTTGCGGAAGAAGCCAGAGAGTCCACCCACTGGATCCCAGCCCTGACTGCATGATATCACAGATACTGGACGAGTGCACCCTAGTGTTCGCAGGTCTGGGAGTGTCTAGGCTACTCAGAGGCGTTACTCGGCACGGGGGTCTCAACCCTAAGGACAAACACAGTAATACCACATGTATATTCCCAGTGTGAAGTTCAGTCCCCACCCACACTCCTCCAGGGCCCTGCGGCTGCCTAGGTGATAAGGAGGTGTCTGTGCGCAGGGACCCCATAGCACAGGGTGTGCTCTTGGAACAGCTGCCTGGGTGGCTCCACAGTGACCCCCTGCACCGTGTCCATGTGTGTTGAGGCGGGCCACCTGGTTCACTGTATGTGGATCGGGGCCTGCAGTGTGGGCAGAAGAGGAATAAGACAGGTGGTCACTGAGACCCCTTCAGGTAAGTCCCTCTCCCTCCTGAGGGATCTAGTGGGACAGAGTTCAGGGCTGGTGGGTTTGCCAAATGCCAGCCTGGGGGTGGGGCTGGCACCAAGTATTCAGGTCCCAACCTAGGACCTTCACCTCCCAACCATGCAGGGGGCCTTGAGCCCAGGAGTGGGGAGCGGGCTGGGGAGCCTGGGAGCAGAGCAGGCAGAGGTTTCAGGTGTGGGAGGGCAGGAGGCCCTGGGGCCTGGAACATTCGCAGGGCCACTCTCAGCAGCAACCCAGTATTTCCTGCATCTTTCCACCCAGGACCCCGGCAGGTTCAGAAACTGTGGGAGGGCTCGTTCTCCCTCAGAGAGAAGACTGGCACTGGGGAGGCTCGGGGCACAGGGGACCCCTGACTCCAGGCCTTGGGGGCGGGGCTCCTCCCCAGCAGCGCTGCCCTAGAAACCCTGCCTGACCACCCCCGGGGTCCTCACCGGTGTTCCAGTGCCAGCTTGACAAATCCCTTCTGACTGCAGATCTGCAAGCTCAGCAATCTGATCTGGGATCTGGGCATTGACTCCAGCTGGTACCAGGGCCCATCCAAGGCCAGAGGTCTGGGCCAATGGGGCTCACCATGTGGGTGTGTACCCTGAATAGCAGGGCTCCCCGTTTTTCCCCGGGGCCTGGCCCTGAGGTGTAGAGGATGTGCAGGAAGCTTTAATCCCTAAGGAGTAGCTTAGGCCCCCGTGGAGAGACCTCTGGGGGCATGGCTTTGTGGGAAATGCTAAGGATTGGGGAGCCCCTCCAAAAGAGAGTCCACTGGGCTGTGGGCACATGCTCCAAGTGGTCGGGGGCCAGTGTTCACCTTGACCAGAATCTTGTTCAAGCCTGACCAGAGGCAGTGAGCCAGCATTTTTTCCAGGTTACTGGAAGTCCCCTTTCTTCGTGTTGTTATTTGGCCATACTTGGCTTTGTGGGATTTTAGTTCCCCAACCAGGAATTGAACCTGGGCCCTAGGTAGTATGAACTGAGTCCTATTCATTGTACCACCTGGGAATTCCTGGATCATCACTTGAAAAAAAATTAGACTTCCCTGATAGTCCAGCAGTTAGGAATCTTCCTGGCAAGTCAGGAGACACGGGTTCGATCCCTGGTCTGGGAAGATTCCACATGCCGTGAGGCAATTAAGCTCATGCAGCACAGCTACTGAGCTGCAGCCACAGATACTAAAACCCAAGAGCTCTGGAGTCTGTGCTTGGCAACACAGAAGCCACGGCAATGAGAAGCCCACGGACTGCGAGTAGAGTGTAGCCCCGGCTTGGTGCAACTAGAGTAAGCACTGCATGCAGCCAGAAAGATTCAATGCAGCCAAAAATAAAATATAAAAAAGAATTAAATTTAAAAAGTTATTGCAACTATTTAAAATTATTTACTTATTTATTACTGGCTGTGCTGGGTCTTTGTTGCTGTGCAAGGGCTTTCTCTGGTTGCAGTGAACAGGGTCTACTCTGCCTTGCTGGGCATGGACTTCTCATTGTGGTGCCTTCTCTTGTTTCAGGATACAGGCTCTGAGCTCATGGCTTCGGTAGTTGTGGCATCTGGGCTCAGTAGTTGCAGCACCCAGGCTTAGTGGCTGAGGCTCTTGGGCTCTAGGCATCCCAGGCTTCAACATTTGTGGCCCTCGGGCTCAGTTGCTCCATGGCGTGTGGGATCCTCTCCAACCAGAGACTGAACCTGTGTCCCCTGAACTGGCAGGTGGGCTCCCATCCATTGTACCACCAGGGAAATCTAAATTATTATGATTTTTAACAGTTACTTTCCATTTATAGTTCTTAAAAATATTGTCAATATTCCCTGTGTTGAACAAACATTATTGAGTCTACCTGGCATTCAATAGTTTGTGGTGACCTCCACTCCCCACTCCTACGTTGCCCCTGTCCTCACTGGAAGGACACTTCTGTTTTTTGTGAAGGTTACTTTTTTTTTAATATTTATTTATTTGGCTGCATCAGGTCTTAGTGTCACACGGGATTTTCACTGCAGTGCAGGTTTAGCTGCTCTGCAGCATGTGAGACCTTACTTCCCTGACCAGGGATCAAACCTGTGTCCCCTGCATTGCAAGGCAGATTCTTAACCAATGGCCACCGGGCAAGTCCCAAGGTCACTTTCTTTTAGGAAAGTCTGATGCACACCCATGAGAAGCCTCTGTCACACATCACATTGTCTCCTGACACAAAGCACTTTCCCTCTGTCATGATGACTTTCTGATCAAAGTCTCCCACACACTATGAGCAACAAGAAGAGAATTGGGCTCATCACTGCAGCCGCCATGATGCATCCCTAGCATGTGGAGATGCTCCCTGAATGAAGGGTGGGTTAGTAGGAGACGGGATAGGCAGATTCTAGTATGGCTCAGGCTGGCACATCTTTCTCTCCCTGCGCCAGGTCTCACTCGCTTGCAGCTTCCTGGTCCAGGGACCTTTTGGCAAGAGATATTTCCTCCTGTCCCTGCTCAATCCACCTGCATCCAAGGGCAAGTGATGAGGGTGGTGGGGGCCAAGGGTGAGAGGGACTTTAGAGTCTGGCCAGAGTGATGCTCAGTCCACAAGAAATGGTGACACAGCCAGGGAGCTAGCCCCACCCACTGGAAGGAAGGCTCGATGGATGAAATTTTCATGGGAGTCTGGGTGGGAGGAAGGAAAAAGGACAATCTAGCTGTGGGTGCAAGTGGGGTGTCACAGGCTGGAAATGCCCAACGACAGTGGTTTTTTATTTTTATTTTTTCCTTTCTCAAGTTCAGTCTCACTCTGCTTATTTAATTACTTAACTGTTGGTAGCAAAACCATGAAAACTTTAGTCAAAATGAGCTGACCACACACCCAGGAGGAATCTGGAGTCTAATTATTTTGAGCGTAAACATGTGCCCAAAATGCTCTCGGGGCCGTGGGAAGGTCCAAGCGCACAGAGGGTGGAGATGACCGGGAGAGGGTGATGGGCGGGGGGCCGGCAGGGTCACTGAGTCCCCACTGCGCCTTCCGACTCGAGTGGCTCCAGCTTTAAGGGGACGAGCAAGTACACAGGGCCCAGTGGAGGCTGCACCACGGGCCTCAGAAGCAGGAGGACGTGTGGGTGACCCAGTGGGCCGATCCTCCTTGGAGGGCTTGGCAGAGTTGTGGGTGGTGAGGGAGACTTGTAAGCTTCTGACTGTTCGCTGTCAGCGATGGACCTCTTGGCGGCTTTTCGAGAAGCACTCCTGGGTGCTGCTGCACTTTTGGGAGCTGAGTTAGTTGGTCTTCTTCTCTCAAGAGTCAAGATGGGTTTCTTCGGGCTTCCCTGTCTTCATTTTTGATGGTCCTGGGGCTTCTTCACTGACACCTGATTTTGAGACAGACTCTGCTGCCTTGGGTTTCTTTGTTTTCTTCCCCAGCTTGGCTCGCAGCTGCATCTCCTCCATCCCGCTCTTCAGCAGCACTCTCACGCCTTCCTTGGTGCTGTTGAGCCCAATGACCTCATCCCCTCCTGGAAGGCAGCCCTGCACGTGTGACAAACTTCTGCTTTGATCTCTTTGAGGGCTTACCCGGAAAACACACAATCAAAGCACCGGAAGAAGCAATAGCTGTGTTGGCTGTTCATCTCCAAGCCCACGAGGGGGCAGATGAAATGTGCCCGCTGGAGGTCGTCATGCTTGTCACCTTTAGGGTTTCCTTGATCGCCTTCCCAGGTGGGGTTGTCCGAGAGCCTCAGTTCTGTCACATTCTTAATGCTTTTAATGTGAGAGGCTGCCTTCCCAAGAGCCTTTACAGAAGATTTGGCCAGTAAAAACTCAGTGATGGCATCTTTGTTGTAAAGTCTGCCAAGTTCACAGGCAACTACTGGTCATCTTAACATTTCCTGACTTAGAGTATAGCAGTTCCACTTGGCCACTAATTCAGCATCCTTGTTGACCTTCTCAACCTTCTTTGGCCCCTTCACCGGTTTATGACTCTTAGGGACTGTTCCCTGTTGCAACCCACCCGCAAGCCAACAGAGTCCAGAGCAATCACCTACACCAGCAATTTCTGGAGCCCAGCAATTTCCGGCCCTGTTTGGTTTTTAAAAGGACTTCTGCAAGGGAACATTGGGAGGTAAATTCAGGAAAGCAGCTGGTGCAAGGCTGGGGAGGACCAAGCTAAAGGGGCCTGCTCTGCTGTCCTCAGGGCACCTCCAGGGGTCTCTGCAAGGCTCTGATTGCCTCGTTGGGACTGGAGGCAAGACCAACTCAGGAGGTTTACTTTTTTCAAAGCTGCTTTCCATCCCCCACTTACAGGAAGCTCTCATGTGTTGACCCTCCGGATTCCCCTTCTCTGGATCCCATGGCACTAAAGCTTAGATCCAAGAAGCCACAGTAAGCTTCCAATCTGTCTTCCCTCCTAGAACACATGGTCCAGCACCGTCCCTGGACCCCAGCCAGGGCTATGCCTCCCTCATCCTTCCTGCATGGGAGAAGATGCCATCAGGTGAGGAGAGAACTGGGAATGGGAGACGGTGACTGTGCTGGGGTGGGAGGCTCTCATCTTATCCTGACAAGGGAAGTCCTTCTTTGGGTCCAGCCTTACACAAGCCCTTCTTGTCTCTAGCAATATTACACATGGGATCCAGGAATGCTTCCAGGCTCCTGTGTGCAAGCCTGCTAAGTCACTTCAGTCATGTCTGACTCTTTGAAATCCTATGGACTATAGACTTCCAGGCTCCTCTGTGCATGGTATTCTCCAGGCGAGAACACTAGTGTGGATTGTCATGCCCTTGACCAGGGGATCTTCCCGACCCAGGGATCAAACCTGAGTCTCCTGTGTCTCCTGCATTGCAGGAAGATTCTTTACTGCTAAGCCACCAGGAAAGCACTTCCAGGCTCCTCAGTTTAGTTTGGTCACTCAGTTGTGTCTGACTCTTTGTGACCCCCATGTACTGCAGCACGCCAGGGTTCCCTGTCCATCACCAACTCCTGGAGCTTGCTCAAGCTCATGTCCATGGAGTCGGCAATGCCATCCAACCATCTCATTCTCTATTGTCCCCTTCTCCTCCTGCCTTTAATCTTTCCCAGGATCAGGGTCCTTTCCAATGAGTCAGTTCTTCACAGCAGGTGGCCAAATTATTGGAGCTCTGGCTTCAGCATCAGTCCTTCCAATGAATATTCAGGACTGATTTCCCTTAGGATGGACTGGTTGGATCTCCTTGCAGTCCAAGGGACTCTCAAGAGTCTTCTCTCCAACACCACAGTTCAAAAGCATCAATTCTTCAGCGCTCAGTTTTCTTTGTAGTCCAACTCTGACATCTATACATAACTACTTGAAAAACCATAGCTTTGACTAGATGGACCTTTGTTGGCAAAGTAATGTCTCTGGTTTTTAATATGCTGTCTAGGTTGGTCATAGCTTTTCTTCCAAGGAGCAAGTGTATTTTAATTTCATGGCTGCAGTCACCATGTGCAGTGATTTTGGAGCCCAAGAAAATAAAGTCTGTCACTGTTTCCATTGTTTCCCCATCTATTTGCCATGAAGTGATGGGACCAGATGCCATGATCTTCATTTTTTGAATGTTGAGTTTTAAGCCAGCTTTTTCACTCTCCTCTTTCACTTTCATCGAGGCTCTTCAGTTCCTCTTTGCTTTCTGCTGTAAGTGTGGTGTCATCTGCATATCTGAGGTTATTGATATTTCTCCGGGTAATCTTGGTTTCAGCTTGTGCTTCATCCAGCCTGGCATTTTGCATGATGTACTCTGCATATGAGTTAAATTAGCAGGGTGACAAAATATAGCCTCGATATACTCCTTTCTCAGTTTGGAACTGGCCTATTGTTCCATGTCCGGTTCTAACTGTTGCTTCTTGACCTGCATACAGATTTCTTAGGAGGCAGGTCAGGTGGTCCGGTATTCCCATCTCTTTCAGAATTTTCCACAATTTGTTGTGATCCACACAGTCAAAAGCTTTGGCATAGTCAGTAAAGCAGAAATAGATGTTTTTCTGGAACTCTCTTGCTTTTTTGATGATCCAACGGATGTTGGCAATTTGATCTCTGCTTCCTCTGCCTTTTCTAAACCCAGCTTAAACATCTGGAAGTTCTTGGTTTATGTACTGTTGAAGCCTGGCTTGGAGAATTTTGAGCATTACTTTGCTAGGGTGTGAGATGAGTGCAATTGTGCGGTAGTTTAAACATTCTTTGGCATTACCTTTCTTTGGGATTGGAGTGAAAATTGACCTTTTCCAGTCCTGAGGCCACTGCTGAATTTTCCAAATTTGCTGGCATATTGAGTGCAGCACTTTCACAGCATCATCTTTTAGGATTTGAAATAGCTCAACTGGAATTCCTTCACTTCCACTAGCTTTGTTCGTAGTGATACTTCTTAAGGCCAACTTGACTTTGGACTCCAGGATATCTGGCTCTAGGTGAGTGATCACATCATTGTGATTATCTGGGTCATTAAGATCTTTTTTGTAGAGTCCTTCTGTGTATTCTTGCCACAGTTTCTTAACATCTTCTGCTTCTCTTATGTCCATACAATTTCTGTCCTTTATCGTGCCCATCCTTGCATGAAATGTTCCCTTGGTATCTCTAATTTTCTTGAAGAGATCTTTAGTCTTTCTCATTCTATTGCTTTCTTCTATTTCTTTGCATTTTCACTGAGGAATGCTTTCTTATCTTTCCTTGCTATTCTTTGGAACTCTGAATTCAGGGTATATCTTTCCTTTACTCCTTTGCCTTTTGGTTCTCTTCTTTTCCCAGATATTTTTAAGGCCTCCTCAGACAACCATTTTGCCTTTTTGCATTTCTTTTTCTTGGGGATGATCTCGATCACTGCCTTCTGTACAATGTCATGAACCTCCATCCATAGTTCTTCAGGCACTCCTTCTATCAGACCAAATCCCTTGAATCTATTTGTCACTTCCACTGTATAATCGTAAGGAATTTGATTTAGGTCATACCTGAATGGTCTAGTGGTTTTCCCTACTTTCTTCAATTTAAGTCTGAATTTTGCAATAAGGAGTTCTTGATCTGAGTCACAGTCAGCTCATAGTCTTATTTTTGCTGATTGTATAGAGCTTCTCCTTCTTTGGCTGCAAAGAATATAATCAATCTGATTTCAGTACTGACCATCTGGTGATGTTCATGTGTAGAGTCTTCTCTTGTGTTGTTGGGAGAGGGTGTTTGCTATGACCAGTGCGTTCTTTTGTCAAAACTCTGTAAGCCTTTGCCCTGTTTCATTTTGTACTCCAAGGTAAAATTTGCCTGTTACTCCAGGTATCTCTTGACTTCCTATTTTTGAATTCCAGTCCCCTATGATGAAAAGGACATCTTTTTCGGGGTGTTAGGTCTAGAAGGTCTTGTAGGTCTTCATAGAACCATTCAACTTCAGCTTCTTCAGCATTACTGGTTGGGGCATAGATTTGGATTACTGGGTTGTTGAATGGTTTGCCTTGGAAACGAACAGAGATCATTCTGTTGTTTTTGAGATTGCATCCAAGTACTGCATTTTGGACTCTTTTGTTCTGTACGAGGGCTACTCCATTTCTTCTAAGGGATTCCTGCCCATAGTAGTAGATATAATGGTCATCTGAGTTAAATTCACCCATTCCAGTCCATTTTAGTTCACTGATTCCTAAAGTGTTGATGTTCACTCTTACCATCTCCTGTTTGACCACTTCCAATTTGCCTTGATTCATGGACCTAACATTCCAGGTTCCTATGCAATATTGTTCTTTGCAGCATCTGACTTTACTTCCATCACCAGTCACATCCACAACTGGGTGTTGTTTTCCCTTTGGCTCCATCTCTTCATTCTTTCTGGAGTTATTTCTCCACTGATCTCCAGTAGCATTTTGGGCACTACTGACCTGGAGAGTTCATCTTTCAGCATCATATCTTTTTGCCTTTTCCTACTGTTCATGGGGTTCTCAAGGCAAGAATACTTTAAGTGGTTTGCCATTCCCTTCTCCAGTGGACCACATTTTGTCAGAACTCTCCACCATGACCTGTCCGTCTTGAGTGGCCATACATGGCATGGCTCATAGTTTCACTGAGTTAGACAAGGCTGTGGTCCATGTGATCAGATTGGTTAGTTTTCTGTGATTGTGATTTTCACCCTGTCTTCCCTCTGACAGATAAGGATAAGTCAGAGGAAGCTTCCTGATGGGAGAGACTGACTGTGAGGGAAACTGGGTCTTGTTCTGATGGGCTGGGCCATGCTCAGTAAATCTTTAATCCAATTTTCTGTTGATGGATGGGGCTGTGTGCTCTCCCTGTTTTTTGACTGAGACCAAACTATGGTGGAGGTAATGAAGATAATGGGGGCCTCCTTCAAAAGGTCCTGTGCCACACTCAGTGCCCCTGACTCTGCAGCAGGCCACTGCCAACCTAGGCCTCCACCGGAGATTCCTGGCACTCACAGGCAAGTCTGGGTCAGTCTCCTGTGAGGTTACTGCTGCTTTCTCCTGGGTCCTGGTGCACACAGGTTTTGTTTGGGCCCTCCAAGAGTCTGTATCCCCAGTCCTGTGTAAGTTCTGTAATCAAATTCCACTGGCCTCCAAAATCAAATTCCCTGGGGGTTCTCGGTCCTTTTTGCCAGATCCCCAGATTGGGAAATCTGTTGTGGGTCCTAGAACTTTCTTAACAGTGTGAGAATTTATTTGGTATAATTGTTCTGTAGTTTGTGGGTTATCTGCTTGGTGGATTTATTGGTAGGGTTAATGGCAACCTCCAAAAGGGCTTATGCCACATGATGTGTGACCCAGGTCTGCTGCATCCAGAGTCCCTGCCCCTGTGGCAGGCCACTGCTGACCTCTACAGGAGACATGCAACACTCACAGGCAGGTCTGGCTCAGTCTCTGTGGGTTCTCTGGGTGCTGCTGTGCCCAAGGTGTTGTTTGAGCCCTCCAAGCATACCTGGTGGGTGTGAGGCTTGGTTCTAAAGGCAATTATGGCCCTCCTACCATCTTGCGAAGGCTTCTCCTTTGCCCTTGGATGTAGGGTATCTTTTTTTCGTGGGATCCAACATTCTCCTGTCAATGGTTGTTCAGCAGAGAGTTGTAATTTTGGAGTTCTTCCAGGAGAAGATGATTGCACGTCCTTCTGCTACGCCATCGTGACCTCAGCCTGTGTGCAGGAATAGAGTGTAGATCCCCAGAGACACTGTGAGGTTCTGACCACTGAAGGCAGCCCTGTCAGGGCACCCATTCACCCGTGTCTCAGTGCCAGGTGGACGAAGCCTTTACGATTCCGGAGAGTGAGGCCATGCTCCCCTGGGACAGCATACAGGGCCTCATTGGCTCCCCAACCACCATGGGCACAGCCCTGCTGAGCTGTGGTTGAGACAAAATAAAATCCAGGCTCTGATAGTTCACAGAACATAATCTTATAGGTATGAGGAGGTTCAGGAAGAGTTAGTGCCCCTCATGGGCCCGATAGTCCCTCACCTCTCCCTTTAGCACACTGAGTATTAGACATCACCCCATTCTCTCCACATTCCCTACCCCTGTGCCTCTGTCCACGTGTCCTACAGTGCCTCTCCCAGCACGGATGCAGGACACGTGGGCCAAGCCACCCCCTGACCCCCACTGTGAACCTGGCCAATTCAAGCCAAGTGCCTGGGGTGGGTGGTGACTGGGGGTCACTCTGGCCAGATTGGGGTGGGGTCACCCTCTGTCACTCAACTCAAACTCACCACAGGACATAATGTACTTTTGACAGACTGGCATGTACAAGAGGCCATTCAACACGGCCAGTAAGAACCAAAGCCCTGGGAACTGCTGGGAGGAGCCAGTGCTCTCAGTGCAGGAGTTACAGAAGCTTCCGAAGCCCATGGTCCCATGTGGATGGGACACTAGAACGTAGCTCCTGTCTGGGGGCACCTCTACTGTTTTCACCAGCTGTGGTAGCAGGGGGCAGGATGAAGGAAAGAAAGCAGAGAAGGCAGGCCCCCAGCTGAAAGGACTTCCCTCCCCACCAAGAGACCTGAGAGATCAGGGTCTAAGATGCGGTCGAAGGCACAAGGGTCCACTCTGGAACACCATCCCACCCCCTGCCCCATTACCTGAACGTAAGCAGCCAGAGGTGAGAGTCCATCGTGGGGAGGAGAGAGGAGGTGGGAGGTAAGGGAGCGGGAGGAGTGGAGCATCCCTTGGAGGGTGACCTGCTACCTTAATGGGGAAATAATCGCTCAGGTGTTTCCACACAGTGCAGTTCTTCAACCACTGATTACGCCTTCCACCTTGGGCAGAGGGATAAGGGGGGAAGAATCACTACAGACACCATTTATCACCTCCTTCTACCCAGGCCTTGTTTTTGTTGTTTACCTGCTAAGTTGTGTCTGACTCTCTGTGACCCCAAGGACTGCAGCATGCCAGCCTTCCCTGCCCTTCACCATTTCCCAGAGGTTGCTCACACTCATGTCCATTGAGTCCACGATGCCATCCAACCATCTCGTCCTCTGTCACCCCCTTCTCCTCCTGCCCTTGTTTAGCACTCACCTTGCTGGGGTGTGTCCCAGTCCAGGAATAACCATACCAAGTAGAGAACAGAGAAATACCAGAGCGAGGTGAAGAGGAGGAAAAAGCCAACAAGGGAAAAGAAAGGGCCTAGGGGAAAGTTGAGAAAGGAAAATGAGTTAGATTGTGAAACCGCAGTGACTTCTCCCCTCTACCCTCAGCAGTGAGAGCGTTGCCCATTTCCCTGCTAGACTTTGGCACGCCCCTCCCTTTGCCCTGGTCCCGTAGGGGGTGCTCCAGCCTTCTTAGCCTACCTTCCCTTTTCCCACCTTCCCAAGTGGGCCCCTGCTCCCCTTACCCAGAAAGAGGAAACAGAGCACAAATTGGTAGGTGCTCAGTACTTCTAACCACTGTTTCTTTAGGGTTTTCATGCCGGGGGTGGGTGGTGGGGTGGTGGAGACTCCCAGGTGCTCCCCTTCAGCCAGCAGGGCTCCTGAACCAGGAAAAATGGGATGCAGGCTATGGTAGGAGCACAGGAAGCCTTTCTGGGCTGAGTGGTCAAGCACTTGAGGCCTCCCAGGATCACTTGCAGGGGGCTGTGTGTGGGGGGAGCCTCTTTGATCAGAGCTCCAGAGGTCTCCAGCCTCCACACACTTATCATGAACTGGTTGGTCTGGGCTGGTCTCTTCATGGGACTGGGAGATGGCCTAAGGGGTGTGCCATGGAGATCCAGCCCTCGGTGCATTAGAAATCATTGTGAGGAGGGTTGCAGAAGCCAGGACCTACTGGGTCCCAGCCCTGACTGTGTGATCTTGCGGATCCTGGAAGAGCGCGCACTTGTCTTTTCCGGTCTGGGAGTGTCTAGGCCACTCGGAGGCTGCCCACATTGCTCATAGCAGCCTTCTTCCCTGGAGCTGGGCACTTACCCACAGTAGTGATGAGTCTGGCCAAGGGCACCAGGCCCTAAGACTTGGCTGAGAAGAGACCACAGCCCCAGAGGACGCAAGGAGGAAAGTACATGAGCTGCTTGAAGGTGGTCTGAAACAGATGCTGCCAGGAGTCTGGGGCAGGAGGTTTAACTGTGAAGGCTTCATTCTCTCCAAAGGAGTACACGGGCACCAGAGCGACACTGGGAAGACAGAGGCGAGAAGAAGACATCAGGGGCTCTAGGAGCACCTCCCAGTTATCCCCCACTGGTTACCACTTCCCAAGTTCATTTGAGGCAAATAGAGTTCTACTAAGATAGATCTGGGAGACGGGAATTACATTTCTTAAGAAGACTGATGCAGGGCCTTTCTGTATATAGTTTCTGATACTGTCTCTGTTACAACATGGTGGCAAGGGGAATACTAACACTATTTCACAAGTAAATGAGTTTGGAAGGTCTTACCTTCATGGCTGTCAGGAAGAATTTCAACAGAGGGCACATGAGCCCCAGGGTCCTGTGGTTAGCCCTGTGACCCTATCTCTCTTTTCGTGGGAGGAGCCTGGAGAATGGACACCGGTGGTGGGCACAGAAAAACACTCAAGGTCTGCCAGGATCGCTCTGTAGGTGGTCACAGTGGAAGCTCTGGGGACACACAGCCCACCTCCAGGGGGCGGGTGTGTAGGGATAAAGTGTAGATCCCCAGACACACTGTGAGGCTCTGACCTCACAAGGCAGCCCCGGCTGGGCCCCGGCTCACTCGTGCCTCAGTGCCAGGCCGAGAAAGCCTTTATGATTCCAGAGAGTGAGGCAGTGCTCCCCCGGATGGCATACAGGGCCTCGAGTTCTCCCCCAACCAGGATGACCACAGCCTGGCCACGCTGGGGCTGGGACAGGATAAAATCCAGTCTCTGGTGGCTTGCAGAACATAGTCCTGGAGGAAAGAAGGTATGCAAGAATTTTACAGTCCCATACTTGGCGCCCTATTCACTTACCCTACCTGTTGGCACACGAAGGCTGAGATAACCATCCCTTTCTTTCCAAACTCCCTACCCCTGTGCCCTTGTCAGCATGCCCCCTACAGCGCCTCTCTCCTTAAGGAGGCAGGACACTTGCTCGGAAACTATCCTCTAAAGCCCACTGTGAGCCCGGCCACTGTTCAAGTCAGGTTCCTGCTCCAGGTAGTGGTTGGGGGCACCTGTGATGGACATGGAGTTAGTTTGCTGTTTCCCACTGAGCTGAAGACCTACCACAGCCCATAATGTCATCGCGATAGACTGGGATGTAGAAGATGCTGTTCCTCATGCCTAACCAGGCCCGAAGCCCCGGGGTCAGGTGGGAGAATCCTGTGCTCTCAGTGCAGAAGTTACAGGAGGTTCTGATGCTGGTGGTCCCATGAGGGTGGGCTACCAGCACGTAGTTCCCATTGGGGGCCAACTCTCGGTTGTCACCAGCTGTTGGAGGTGGAGAGGATGATAAGAAAGGAGTAGTGAAAGCAGGATACCAGCTGTAAAGAGTCCCCTCTACACTAAGAAACTTCGGGGTTCAAGGTATGACAGTAGGGTCAAGTGCATCAGGGTTCCCTCTGAAACACCATCCCAAAACCTGCCCAGTGTGGGAACTTAGGCAGCCGGGGCTCACACTCCAGCATGGGGAACGGTGAGGAGGTGAGAGCGGGTGGGGGAGAGGGTGGAGAGCATCTCTTGGAAATATCTCTCAGGTGTTTCCAAACAGTCCAATTCCTCATCCACTGAGAACGCCTTCCTCCTTGGGCACAGATAAGGGGGGAGAGTTCCTGGAAACACCCTTCACCTCTCACTGCCTGGCCCTTGTTTAGTGCTCGCTTTGCTGGGGTATGTTCTGGTCCAGAAAGAAACCTTATGAAATGGAGAACAGAGAAACGGCAGAGGGAGGTGAAGAGGAGGTAGCAGGCGAGAAGAGACCAGAAAGGGCCTGGGGGAAAGATGAGGAAGAAAAAGGAATTAGCTTTCGGAAGCACACTGACTTCTCGCCTCCTGCTCACCAGTGAGATCTTTGCCCATCTCCCAGCCTGCCCTGTGTCCCTTCCCTTCCCAGGGCTTCGACGCAGGTGGGCCTCCAACCTTTCTTCCCCCACCCTTCCCCTTCCTTCTGTCCGCAGTGGAAGCATGGCCTTCTCCCCTCGCCCATGAAGAGGAAAGAGAGCGCGCTTTGGTAGGTGCTCAGTACTTCGAGCCTCTGTTTCTGCACGGTTTCCATGCTGCAGAAAGATGGGGGGGAGGGGGCGGTGGAGACTCCCAGGCACTGCCCTTCTGCTGCAGGGCTCCAGGTCCCCGGGGGCGGGGCAGGGGGCAGGGATAAAGGTTTCCGTAGGAGCCCAGGAAGCCTTTCTGGTGTGAGTGGCCAAGCCCTTGGGGCTTTGCAGGATTGCTGGGATGGGGAGCAACGTGTGGATGGGGAGACCCTGGGATCTGGACTCCAGATGTCTCGAGCCTCCTCTCAGTGATCACTGACCTTCTCCTGGGGTCGGATTGGGTCAGAATGGGTCAGGCTGGGCAATCTGTTGGGCGGGGTATGGGGCGTGCCACCCAGGTCCAGTGCTTGGATCATTAGGAATCTTTAGGAATCTGAGGGGGTCGGGTATCTGAAGAAGCCAGAGAACACACCCACTGCGACCCAGTGGAGACTGTGCGATCTGGAGTAGACAGCTGATCCTTAACGTGAGCCCCTGCTCTGTTTGTGGGTCTCCTGGAGTATCTAGGCCACTGGGAGGGGAGGCCGGGCATCGGGACTTCTGCCAAAACAAAAACACGAACACTGCAGGTGTGTTCCATCTTTTTTTTAAGCTTAATGTACTTAAAAATATTTTAAAGCATTTTTTACATTTATATAAAAGCTGTATAGAAAATAGTGTTCTAATATGGAACACATCCCCACCTATGCTTTACCCTGTTGTAAACACCTTGCATTATTAGGAATGTTTGTTACAACTGATGGAACACATTTGACACAGGACTGTCAGCTAAAGTCTGTAGGTCCCATTCGGGTTCGCTCATTCTGTCCTGCAGTTCTGTGGGTTTTGACAAATATACCTACCATTACATAAAATACAGGATATCCTAATCATCGTAAAAATCCCCTATGCCCCATGAAAGTGTTAGTCACTCAGTCGTGTCCGACTCTCTGTGACCCATGGACTACTGATTTCCACCAAGGCTCCTCTGTCCTCGGAATGCTCCAAGCAAGGATAATGGGGTGGGTTGCCATTGCCTTCTCCAGGGGATCTTCCCTACCCAGGGATTGAACCTGGGAATCTGTACTGCAAGCAGTTTCTTTACCAACTGAGCCATCAGGGAAGACCCGATGCAGCATGATCCAGCCTTTAATTTCAGTCTCCAGCACAGTCACTGAGGCAGCTGCTGGGGCCCAGAGGTGCCCCTAGGTGAAGACGCCGTGCCTGTGTGCGGGGATGCCACAGCACGCCTTGTTCTCTTCCAACTGCTGCGACAGCGGCTCCATGTAGACCGCGTACACCTGTGCGCTTCTGGGCCTCCAGTCCACTGTACTGGGGTCGGGGACCCCCACGTTGCCCAGAACAGGAGACAAGAAGGGTGGTCACAGAGCCACCTGCAGGCCCCTTCCCTCCCGCCGGGATCAACTAAGACAGAGTTCAGGGCTGGCGGAGTTGCAAGAGGCCAGCCTGGGGGCGAGGCTGGCAACCAAGAAGTTGGGCCCCAGTCTGGGAACCTTCAGCCTGGGAGTAGCCGGCGGCGGCCAGGCATGAGAGCAGGGAGGGAAAACCCTGTGGATGGGCCTGTGGAAGGGCGGGAGGAGGCCCCGGGGGATAGCGGGGTTGGGGACGGGGAAAAGCGGAGGGACCCCTCTCCGTATGTGCTGCAGCGCTTCTCACCCAGGCGCTCGGCCAGTCTGAAATTGCTAGAAGATCTCGTTCTTCCCCAAAGAGAAGATAGCACTAGAGAGACCTGGGAGAGCAGGGGCTGCCTGACAGCAGAACTCTGCGCTCCTCCCCCACAGCGCTGCCCCAGAGGCCGCAGGCAGGCTGCTCTCCCGTGTTCCCACCCTGACTTGAGAAATCCCTCTGATTGCAGCTGCGAAAGCAAAGCGATCCAGGCTGTGTCTCCGGGGCCTCTAGCGGCCAACCCATGGCTAGGACGGCCACCAGCCCTGGACAGGAGACAGGAGTCACGGGCCTTACAGGCGACACCAAAGCTGGTGAGGCAGGAGGACCTACCGTCTGAGTCTTCCAGAAAGAGGGAGGAGGGCACTGGGAGATGGAGCTGGACCAGATGCCCCCAGGGGGAGGAAGACAGGGAGGAGGTGACCGCAGGGACTGGGGGTCCTGAGACCCAGGGCTCCCCTGCTCACCAGCACACAGGATGTAGTCCCGGAAGACAGGAAGATGGATGCGATGGGGCAGCTGGAGTAGGTGGGGCTGGAGGCCAGGCAAGAGGCGGGAAAACCTCTGGTCTCTGTGCTGAGGGTGCTGAAGACCCCAAGGACCAGGAACCCAAGAGGGTGGAAGCTCCACCAAGAGGTAGTTGTGGGAGGGACCCATCTCTGTGAGCCTCTGGCTGGGGACACAGGGTGCACAGCAGGGGAGTGGGGGTGCCATGTTCGGACTTTGAGGGTGACTGTCCCAGGAGTCTACCCTGAAGCCCAGCTCGCACCCAGCACAGAGTTTCAGAGTGCCTCACCGAGATGAGGAGGTGATCTTGGAAATGTCTCCAGATGGCTCAGTGTGGACCCAGGCAGAGACATGGTCTCCTGCCCAAGGTATGTTTCTGTCTCCGTCGAGCCCGTTCAGGTACAAGGAGCAAGGCAGCCAGGCACCCCCGGACTGGAGGTGGGGGCACGACGTGGGAGGACCCTGACTTCAGAGGTTTAAGTCCCAGATGCCCCTCTTGTCCCCTTCTCTCTTCCATAGATTCAGCCCCAATCTGTTCAATCCAGAGGTCCCAGGACCGCCTCCCTCCCGATTGGCATCTGGAAGCAGAGAGCCAGTCTGGGAGTTCTCAGGGCTTCAAGGACTCACCCAGCCCCAGGAAGGAGAAGATCCTTTGCAGGAGGGCAGACACTTGGAGGCCCCAGGTGGAGGTGATTGGAGAAGGCTGGCCTTCTGTAGAGGGGAGTCTCACAGGGGCCACTGTGGCTATGATACTACATCTTTTGGCTTAATCTCCTGGCCCTGACCCCTGGTCTGGGTTCTGCCCTGGTTCAGCCCCCTCTGCTGACCAGCACAATGGACCATCATGATCAGGAGCCCCACAAGGAAAGTATAACTACTACTTGGGCACACATGGCTCTCACTGGTAAGACAAAAGGGGAGATCAGGGATGTGGCGGAGCATCTAAGGGTGAGGAAGCTATTTGGAATTTGTGAAGGTTGGGACTGGCTCCCTGTGTCTTGCGGGGCTGGCAGATGTCTGTGTCAGTGGGGGTCGCCTTGTGTGTGTACCCTGAATAGCAGGGTTCCTCATTTGTCACCTGGATGTGGCCCCTAGGGGGTGGAGGACCTGTACGAGGGTTTGTTACCTAAACCTAGCTTAGGCCTTTGTGGGGAGACCTCCAGAGGGAAGGGCTTTGTGGGAAAGGCTAAAGATTGGAAAGCCCCTCCAAGAGAGAGCCCACAGGGCTGTGAGCACGCCCTCCAAGTGGGCTGTGGCCTGGCCTCACCGTGATAATGAGTGTGCTCAACACTGATCGGAGCCAGCTGGTTTCCAGGTCAGGGAAAGTCACCTATTTTGTTGCTGTTGTTTGGCAGTGCCCTGCCTTGTAGATATTTAGTTCCCTGACCAGGGATCGAACCTGGACCCTGGGCACTGAGATCTGGAGTACTAACCGCTGGACTGCCAAGGAATTTCCAGAATGTGACTTTTTTTGTTTAAATTTTATTATTCTTTTAATTGAAGTATAATTGTTTTACAATAGCATGTTGTTGTTGTCGGGGAGGCAGTGTTGTCGATCACTAAATGCTGTCAGACTCCTTGTGACCCATGGACTGCAGCGCTCCAATCTCCCCTGTCCTCCACTATCTCCCCGAGTTTGCTCAAATTCATGTGCATTGAGTCAGCGATGCCATCCTACCATCTTACCCTCTGTTGTCCCCTTCTCCTTTTGCCTTCAATCTTTCTCAGCATCAGGGTGTTTTCCAGTGAGTCAGCTCTTTACCTCAGGTGGCCAAAGTACTGGAGTTTAAGCTTTAGCATCATTCCTTTCAATGGATACTCAGGGTTGTTTCTTTAGGATTGAGTAGTTTGATCTGTATGCAGTCGAAAGGACTCTCAGGAGTCTTCTCCAGCACCACAGTTTGAAAGCATCAATTCTTCAGTGCTCAGCCTTCTTTATGGTGCAACTCTCAAATCCATCCATGACTATCAGAAAAAAACATAGCTTTGAATATATGCACTTTTGTCCAAAATGTGATGTTTCTGCTTCTTAATAGGCTGTCTAGGTTTGCCAAGTTTTCCTTCCAAGGAGCAGCAGCACCTTTTAATTTCACAGCTATAGTCACTATCCCCAGTGATTTTGGAGCCCAAGAAAATAGTGTCACTGCTTCCACTCTTTCCCCTTCTGTTTGGCATGAGTGCTGGGATTGGATGCCATGATCCTAGTTTTTTGAATGTTGAGTTTTAAGTCAGCTTTTTCGCTCACCTCTTTCACTTTCATCAAGAGGCTCTTTAGTTCTTCTTCATTTTCTGCTTTTAGGGTGGTATCATTTGCCTATGTGAGGTTGTTGATATTTCTCCCAGCAATCTTGATGACAGCTTGTGATTCATCCAGCCTGAAATATTGCATAATGTACTCTGCATATAAGTTAAACAAGTAGGGTGACAGTATACAGCCTTGACAGACTCCTTTTCCAAGTTTGAATGAATCCGCTGTTCCATGTCCCTTGTTAGTTTCTGCTGTGCGTGTGGGCTAAGTCGCTTCAGTCGTGTCTGACTCTTTGCTACTCTAGGGACTATAGCCCACCAGATTCCTCAGTCCATGGGGTCGTCCAGGCAAGAACACTGGAGCGAGTGGCCATGCCCTCCAGCAGGGGATCTTCCAACCCAGGGATTGTACCCACATCTCCTATGTCTCCTGCATTGCCAGACTGGTTCTTTACCACTAGTGCCACCTGGGAAGTTCCAGTTTCTGGTGTACAACAAGGTGAATCAGCTCTATGTATACATATATCCCCTCCCTCTTGAGATTTCCTCCCACCCCAGCTCTATCGCACGCCTCTCGGTCATCACAGAGCGCCAAGCTGAGCTCCTTGTGATATGAAGCAGCTTCTCACTAGCTATCTACTCCACACACACTAGTGTATAAATGTCAGTGCTGCCCTCTCAAGGAATCACACTCCATGAACCCTCTCCTTCTGCCCTGTGTTGCCAAGTCCATTTTCTCCAACATCATCTCTATGCCTGCCCCCCAAACAGGTCCGTCCGTACCATGCTTCTAGAGTCCATATATATGCGTTAATACAGGATCTTCGTGTTCTCTTTCCGACTTATTTCACTCTGTATGACAGACCCTAGGTGCATTCGTATCACTACAAATGACCCAAATTCACTGATTTTTATGGCTGAGCAATATTCCGTCACATACATGTACCACGTGTTCTGTATCGACTCCTCTGTCAGTAAACATTTGGGTTGCTTCCATGCTCACCGTTGTAAACAGCGCTGCAGTGAATATTTGAGGTGCATGTGTCCTTTCATTTCAGTTCAGTTCAGTCACTCAGTCGTGTCCGACTCTTTGCGACCCCATGAATCGCAGCACACCAGGCCTCCTTGTCCATCACCAACACCCAGAGTTCACTCAGACTCACGTCCATCGAGTCAGTGATGCCATCCAGCCATCTCATCCTCTGTCGTCCCCTTCTCTTCCTGCCCCCAATCCCTCCCAGCATCAGAGTCTTTTCCAATGAGTCAACTCTTCACTGAGGTGGCCAAAGTACTGGAGTTTCAGCTTTAGCATCATTCCTTCCAAAGAAATCCCAGGGCTGATCTCCTTCAGAATGGACTGGTTGGATCTCCTTGCAGTCCAAGGGACTCTCAAGAGTCTTCTCCAACACCACAATTCAAAAGCATCAATTCTTCGGTGCTCAGCTTTCTTCACAGTCCAACTCTCACATCCATACATGACCACAGGAAAAATCATAGCCTTGACTAGACGAACCTTTGTTGGCAAAGTAATGTCTCTGCTTTTGAATATGCTATCTAGGTTGGTCATAACTTTCCTTCCAAGGAGTAAGCCTCTTTTAATTTCATGGCTGCAGTCACCATCTGCAGTGATTTTGGAGCCCCCAAAAATAAAGTCTGACACTGTTTCCACTGTTTCCCCATCTATTTCCCATGAAGTGATGGGACCGGATGCCATGATCTTCGTTTTCTGAATGTTGAGCTTTAAGCCAACTTTTTCACTCTCCACTTTCACTTTCATCAAGAGGCTTTTTAGTTCCTCTTCACCTTCTGCCATAAGGGTGGTGTCATCTGCATATCTGAGGTTATTGATATTTCTCCTGGCAATCTTGATTCCAGCTTGTGTTTCTTCCAGTCCGGTGTTTCTCATGATGTACTCTGCATATCCTTTAGGACCATGTTTTTCTCTGGATATATGCCCAGGAGAGGGATCGCAGGGTCATATGATAGCTCAGTTTTAGATTTTTAAGGAACCTCCCTGCTGTTCTCCATAGTGGCTGGACCAATTTACATTCCCACTGACAGAATAGGAGGGTTCCTTTCTTTCCTCACCCTCTCTAGCCTTTGTTGCTTCCCAGAGGGACCTTAAAAGACAACTCTAAATAATCCATGAAATAACCCACAAGGGAAAGAAATCGAGTTCAAAAATCTGGAGCTCAGAGAACACATGGCTGTCTTAGGACAGTGCAACCCAGAACTTTGGGCCCCCTTTCTCCTCTGCCCCATATTCCAACACCAAGGGGACCAGTCACAGAAGCTGGTAAACGAGGTAGAAAAAAGACATTGCTCCTCCCCTTTCTATTCTTTCTTCCCCCAGTTGCTTCTTCTGGGCAAGCAAGCACCCTCCTTGCAGCTAGCTCCCCCTTGCTTGGAGATGGGAAACTGCTACCCTCAGATGAGGACACAAGGGTTGATTGATACAGCGACTAAACATTTCCAGGTACCAACCTTAAGTGAATGTAGAACTTCTCACCTGAGAAGTAACAGATAAGTCAGAGGACTGCCAAGATTTTCATCCAGGGAAAAAGAAAATTCTTCCACCGAAGAAATTTTCCAAGACAGTGGAAGACAAAGAGTTGCAATCAGTTACGCTCCAACAAGTTCTTTTTAAGTTATGGATACAGACAAAAAGCCAGTTAGGCGATAGGACTGGACACTCATCAAAGAATTCTATAAGCACATAAGGTCCCATAGACCTCAGCTGACTCTCAAAGTGCCATGCCTGGGGTGATGATGGTGGTGATGGTGATGATGGTAGTCAAGTCATTGGCTTGTATTTTGGAAGTCTCCATTTTTTAAGACTTTAAATGTTGATAATTCACATAGGGGTGGGAGGAAATGCCAAAGCAGGTATGTACTTAACTCTGGCATTTCTGTCACTGAGGATTATTCCAACCCTCCCTACTAGCAGGTACCCCTGGCCCTTGTCAGCATTTATTCACAGTATTCACCATCTACTCTATGGTCTCCACCCACCTATATCCTGGCAACTCTGCAAGCTTTCCTCTCCGGTGGTCTCCACTCTCAGACTCCATCCTGATGCCCAACAACGCTTAGGTAAGCACATGCCTTTATTTACAGAGGGAGATGGGACCAAGCTGAGAGAAGAGACTTAGGCAAGCTCAGGCAGCAGAATGAATTCTCTTGAGGAGAATGCAGGGTCCTGATTCCCAATTTAAGGCAGCAAGTGTAAAACCATTAGGATTGTGGGGATTACACGTGGGTATCCTCACATCCAGAGGGAGAGCCTGAGCTCTGCCAGCGTCTGACTCTACCAAGCAGTGGTGAGAGAACTGGCCTTTATTTAAGCAGTAGCATGGCAGTCGGTGGGGGGCTCAGGCACTGGGATCAGGGGCTGGAGGCAGGGGGAAGGCTGGGAGGTGGCGAGGGGTGAGGCCAGGCCTAGATGAAGGTGAGGTGAGTAGAAGCCGGGAGGCCGCAGCTCTCCTTGTGCTCCTCAAACAGTTGCTCCAGAGCCTTCATGTACAGCCTGTGATAGTGGTCCACCTGCTCCTCGGTGGGCTGTGGACACTGGGGCACCGGGATGGGGCGGCCCACTGCAGGGACAGGGAGACACAGGTCAGAGGAGGGGCCTCGGCTGCACGCACAGCAGATAGCGGCCTTCTTCCCTGGACACGGGCACTCACCCACAGTGGTGATGGGTCTGGCGAGGGGCATCAGGCCCCAGGACTTGGCTGAGAAGAGACCACGGCCCCAGAAGATGCAAGGAGAGAAGCTCAGGAGCCTCTTGATGGTGACCTGGAACAGACGCTGCCAGGAGTCTGGGGCAAAAGCCTTAACTCTGAAGACGTCATTCTCCCCAAAGGAGTACGTGGGCACCAGGGAGGCACTGGGAAGGGAGGGGCAAGAGAGGAGAGAAAATGGCTGGGCACATCAGGGGCTGGAGAAGCACTCCCAAATTCCTCCCCCACAGGTTACCACCTTCCTAGGCATTAGGAGCAAAGGATGGTTCTACTAGAAAGATCTGGATGAAAGGATTTTCTTTCTTAAGACCAATGTGTCCTGGACTTTCTTATATACATTTTCTCACACAGTCTCAACTACAGTGTGGTGGCAAGGCGGGCGTGAGCTCTGTTTCACAAGTAAGAGGGGTGCAAGGTCTCGCCTGTGAGAGGGCATCATAAAAGAATGTGAGCCGAGGGCATACGAGCCCCCAGGGTCCAGCGCTTCGCACTGTGGTCCTGTCTGTCTCTCTGCGTGGCAGGAAGCCTGGGGAATGGGCACCAGGGCTGGACACAGAGCAAACACCCAAAGTCTGCCTAGAGCGCCCTCTAGAGGTGGGCACGGTGGAAGCTCTAGGGACACACAGCCCACCTCCAGGGGGCGGGTGTGCACAGATAGAGGGTAGACGACCAGACACTGTGAGGTTCTGACCATTGAAGGCAGCCCTGGCTGGGCCCCTGCTCACCCGTGCCTCAGTGCCAGGCGGACGAAGCCTTTACGATTCCGGAGAGTGAGGCAGTGCTCCCCTGGGACGGCATGCAGGGCCTCATTGGCCCCTCCGACCACGATGACCACAGCCCTGCCGAGCTGTGGTTGAGATAGAACATAATCCAGGCTCTGACGGTTCACAGAACATATTCCTGTGGGCATGAGGAGGTTCAGGAACAGTTAGTGCCCCTCATGGGCCCGATAGTCCCTCACCTCTCCCTTTAGCACACTGAGTATTAGACATCACCCCATTCTCTCCACATTCCCTACCCCTGTGCCTCTGTCCATGTGTCCTACAGTGCCTCTCCCAGCACGGATGCAGGACACGTGGGCCAAGCCACCTCCTGTCCCCCACTGTGAACCCGGCCAATTCAAGCCAAGTGCCTGGGGTGGGTGGTGACTGGGGGTCACTCTGGCAGGATTGGGGTGGGGTCACCCTCTGTCACTCAACTCAAACTCACCAAAGGACATAAAGTACTCTCGATGGCCTGGCATGTACAATAGACAATTCAACGCGGCCAGTGAGAACCGAAGCCCTGGGAACAGCTGCGAGCAGCCAGTGCCCTCCGTGCTGAAGTTACAGAAGGTTCCGAAGCTCATGATCCCATGTGGGTGGGACAATAGCACGTAGTTCCTGTCTGGGGGCAGCTCTACTGTTTTCACCAGCTGTGGTGGGAGGGGGCAGGATGAGGGAAAGAAGGCAGAGAAGGCAGGCCCCCAGCTGAAGGGGCTTCCCTCCCACCAAGATCTTGAGAGTTCAGGATAAGATGGGGTCAAAGGCACCAGGATCCACTCTAGAACACCATCCCACCCCCTGCCCTGTTACCTGAACTTAAGCAGCCAGAGGTGAGAGTCCATCATGGGGAGGAGAGAGGAGGTGGGAGGTAAGGGAGCGGGAGGAGTGGAGCATCCCTTGGAGGGTGACCTGTTACCTTAATGGGGAAATAATCGCTCAGGTGTTTCCACACAGTGCAGTTCTTCAACCACTGATTACGCCTTCCACCTTGGGCAGAGGGATAAGGGGGGAAGAATCACTACAGACACCATTTATCACCTCCTTCTACCCAGGCCTTGTTTTTGTTGTTTACCTGCTAAGTTGTGTCTGACTCTCTGTGACCCCAAGGACTGCAGCATGCCAGCCTTCCCTGCCCTTCACTATTTCCCAGAGGTTGCTCACACTCATGTCCATTGAGTCCGTGTTGCCATCCAACCATCTCGTCCTCTATCACCCCCTTCTCCTCCTGCCCTTGTTTAGCACTCACCTTGCTGGGGTGTGTCCCAGTCCAGGAATAACCATACCAAGTAGAGAACAGAGAAATACCAGAGCGAGGTGAAGAGGAGGAAGAAGCCAACAAGGGAAAAGAAAGGGCCTAGGGGAAAGTTGAGAAAGGAAAATGAGTTAGATTGTGAAACCGCAGTGACTTCTCCCCTCTCCCCTCACCAGTGAGAGCGTTGCCTGTCTCCCTGATATACTTTGACACGTCCCTCCCTTTGCCCTGGGCTTCCCTAGTGGCTCAGACGGTAAAGCATCTGTCTGCAATGCAGGAGACCCAGGTTCAATCCTTGATTCGGGAAGATCCCCTGGAGAAGGAAATGGCAGCCCACTCCTGTATTCTTGCCTGGAAAATCCTGTGGACGGAGGAGCCTGGTAGACTACAGTCCATGGGGTCGGGAAGAGTGGGACAGGGCTGAGACTGCACGTCCCTCCCTCTGCCCTGGTGGTCCAGTAGTGGGGGCTCCAGCCTTCCTCCCTCTACCCTCCCCTTTTCCCACCTTCCCAGTTGGACCCCTGCCCGGATCCCCTTACCCAGGAAGAGGAAACAGAGCACAAATTGGCAGGTGCTCAGTACTTCTAACCACTGTTTCTTTAAGGTTTTCATGCCGGGGGTGGGTGGTGGGGTGGTGGAGACTCCCAGGTGCTCCCCTTCAGCCAGCAGGGCTTCCGAACCAGGAAAAATGGGATGAAGGCTTTGGTTGGAGCGCAGGAAATCTTTCTGGTCTGAGTGGCCAAGCGCTTGGAGCCTCCCAGGATCGCTTGTAGGGGGCTGTGTGCGTGGGGAGACTCTCTCATCAGAGCCCCAGAGGTCTCCAGTCTGCTCTCACTTATCATGAACTTCTCCAGTGGGTTGGTCTGGGCTGGTCCCCTCTTGCGACTGGGAGATGGCCTAGGGGGCGTGCCGTGGAGGCCCAGCCCTCGGTGCATTAGAAATCATTGTGGGCAGGAGTTGCAGAAGAAGCCAGAGAGCCCACCCACTGGGTCCCAGCCCTGACTGTGTGATCTCGCCGTTCCTGGACGAGCGCGCCCTAGTGTTTGAGTCTAGGAGTGTCTAGGCCACTCGGAGGCGTTAATTAGCGCCCAACCCCGAGGATAAACACACCAACACACAAGTTTATTCCCAGGTGGAATTTCAGTCGCCAGCCACACTCCTCCAGAGGCTTGAGGCCAACTAGATAAAGACGAGGTGCCTAGGGGCGGGGACCCGGTAGCACACGGTCTGATCTTGAAATAGCTGCGAGAGCCGCTCAACTGAGGGGAGACTGAGAGCAGCGCGTGCGCATGCGCTGAAGTACCCCTTCTGCCCCCACTGCCCGCACAGTTGTACCGGGGTGGGAGCCCCCAGTGTGGGCAGAAGAGGATCAAGAGGGGTGATCGCTGAGATGCTTTGAAGTCCCCTTCCCTCTTAAGGGATCCAGTGGGACAGAGTTCAGGGCTGGTGGGTTGGCCAAATGCCAGCCTGGGGGCGGGTCTGGCACCAAGTATTCAGGCCCCAACCTGGGACCTTCACCTCCCAACCATGCGGGGGCCTTGAGCCCTGGAGGGGGGAGCGGGCTGGGGAGCCTGGGGGCAGAGTAGGCATAGGTTTCAGGTGTGGAAGGGCAGGAGAAGGCCCTGGGGCCTGGAACATTCGTAGAGCCACTCTCAGCAGCGGCCCAACGTTTCCTGTGTCTTTCCACCCAGAACCCCGGTGGGTTCAGAAACTGTGGAGGGCCTCATTCTCCCCCAAAGAGAAGACTGGCACCGGGGAGGCTCTGGGGGCACAGGGGACACCTGATTCCGGGGTCCTGGAAGCGGGGCTCCTCCCCAGCAGCCTTTCCCTAGAGGCCAGGCCCAGCTACCAACCATCCCCCCCCAACCCCCCGCCACCTCCGGGGTTCCTCACCGGTGTTCCAGTGCCAACTTGACACATCCCTGCTGATTGCAGATCTGCAAGCTCAATGATCTGATCTGGGATGTAGGCATTGACTCCAGCTGGTCCCTGGGCTCACCCAAGGCCAGAGGTCTGGGCCAGTGGGGCTTGCCATGTATGTGGTACCCTGACTAGCAGGGGTCCCCGTTTAACCCCGGAGCTTGGCCCTGTAGGGTAGAGGATGTGCAGATCAGATCAGATCAGATCAGTCGCTCAGTCGTGTCCGACTCTTTGCGACCCCATGAATCGCAGCACGCCAGGCCTCTCTGTCCATCACCAACTCCCGGAGTTCACTCAGACTCACGTCCATCTAGTCAGTGATGCCATCCAGCCATCTCACCCTCTTTCGTCCCCTTCTCCTCTTGCCCCGAATCCCTCCCAGCATCAGAGCCTTTTCCAATGAGTCAACTCTTTGCATGAGGTGGCCAAAGTACTGGAGTTTCAGCTTTAGCATCCTTCCTTCCAAAGAAATCCCAGGGCTGATCTCCTTCAGAATGGACTGGTTGGATCTCCTTGCAGTCCAAGGGACTCTCAAGAGACTTCTCCAACACCACAATTCAAAAGCATCAATTCTTCGGAGCTCAGCCTTCTTCACAGTCCAACTCTCACATCCATACATGACCACAGGAAAAACCATAGCCTTGACTAGACGGACCTTTGTTGGCAAAGTAATGTCTTTGCTTTTGAATATGCTATCTAGGTTGGTCATAACTTTCTGTCCAAGGAGCAAGCGTCTTTTAATTTCATGGCTGCAATCACCATCTGCAGTGATTTTGGAACCCAAAAAAATAAAGTCTGACACTGTTTCCACTGTTTCCCCATCTATTTCCCATGAAGTGATGGGACCGGATGCCATGATCTTCATTTTCTGAATGTTGAGCTTTAAGCCAACTTTTTCACTCTCCACTTTCACTTTCATCAAGAGGCTTTTTAGTTCCTCTTCACTTTCTGCCATAAGGGTGGTGTCATCTGCATATCTGAGATTATTGATATTTCTCCCGGCAATCTTGATTCCAGCTTGTGTGTCTTCAAGTCCAGCGTTTCTCATGATGTACTCTGCATATAAGTTAAATAAGCAGGGTGACAGTATACAACCTTGACGTACTCCTTTTCCTATTTGGAACCAGTCTGTTGTTCCATGTCCATTTCTAACAGTTGGTTCCTGACCTGTATACAGATTTCTCAAGAGGCAAACCCTACAGCTCTTAGCTAAGCACTTGCCTGTATTTATAGTGGGAGAAGTGACCCAGCCAAGGGAAGAGACTTATGCAAGCTCATGCAGCAGAATTAAGTCTCTGTGAGAGGAGAATTCAAGGTTGTGATACTCAGTTTAAGGCAGCAAGTCCATACCCACTAGGATGGGCTGGAATATACATGGCATTGGTTACACCCGAAGCGAGAGTCTAAGCTCGGCTGACATCCATTTCTAGGAAATGGTAGTGTGGGAGAACTTTAGCTTTTATTGGCACAGTAGCATGGCAGTGGGTGGGGGTCTCAAGCACTGGGATCAGGGGCTGGGGGAGTGGTGGTGTGAGGTGGGGAGGGGTGAGGTCAGGCCTAGATGAAGGTGAGGTGAGTAGAAGCTGGGAGGCCGCAGCTCTCCTTGTGTTCCTCCAACAGTTGCTCCAGAGCCTTCATGTAGAGCGTGTGATAGTGGCCCACCTGCTCCTTGGTGGGCTGCGGGCACTGGGGCACCGGGTTGGGGAGGCCCACTGCAGGGACAGGGGGACACAGGTCAGGGGAGGGGCCTCGGCTGCCCACATAGTTCATAGAGGCCTTCTTCCCTGGACATGGGCACTTACGCACAGTGGTGATGCGTCTGGCCAAGGGCATCAGGCCTCAGGACTTGGCTGAGAAGAGACCACGGCCCCAGAAGATGCAACGAGAAATGCCCACAAGCTTCTTGAAGGTGATCTGGAACCAGGAGTCTGGGGCAAAAGCCTTAACTCTGAAGACATCATTCTCTCCAAAGGAATACATGGGCATCAGCGAGGCTCTTGGTTGGGGGGCAGGGGGCGGTGCAAGGGGGCAGAGGGCTGGTCAGGTCAGGGGCTCTAGGAGTGCCCCCACATTCTCCCCAACAAGATACCACCTCCCAAGACCATTTGAAGCGAATGACAGTAGCTACAAAGAACTCTCTGGGAGAAGGGACTTATGTTTCTTGAGAAACAAGTGTGTACTGGGCCGTCCTCTATACATTTTTCTGCACAGTCATCAACCACCATATGGTGGAAAGGTAGGTGTTAACCCTGTATCACAAGTAAAGAAGCGTGGGGCCCTCGTGGTTGTCCAGTGGTTAAGAATCCACCTGCCAATGCAGGGCACAGGGGTTTGATCGCCGGTCACCGAAGATCCCACATCCAGCAGGGCGACCAAGTCAGTGTACTCAACTGAGCCAGTGAGCCTAGAGCCTGTGCTCTGCAACAAGGGCAGCCACCACAAGGAGACCCCGCGTACCACAGCTGGAGACTAGACCCCAGTCACTGAAACTGGAGAAAGCCCACACGGCAACGAAGACCCAGCACAGCCAAAATAAACACATAAATAATAGATGGGTTTTTTAAAAAAAGAGAAGTTTGCAAGTTCTTGTCTGTGAGATGGTGTCGTGAAAGATTGTGAACCAAGGGTGTCTGAGTCCCAGGGTCCAGCGATTCGCACTGTGATCCCGTCTGTGTCTCTGTGTGGGAGGAAGCCTGGGGAAGGGGCACCAGGGCTGGGCACAGAGGAAACATCCAAGGTCTGCCAGGAGCGCCGTCTAGAGGTGGGCATGGTGGAAGCTCTGGGGACACACAGCCCACCTCCAGGGGGCCGGTGTGTAGGGATAGAATGTGTATCCCCAGACACACTGTGAGGTTCTGACCACTGAATGCATTCCTGGCTGGGCCCCTGCTTACCTGTGCCTCAGTGCCAGGCGGATGAAGCCTTTACGATTCCGGAGAGTGAGTCAGTGCTCCCCTGGGATGGCATGCAGGGCCTCGTGGGCTCTCCTGATCACGATGACCACAGCTTGGCTGAGCTGGGAGTGGGCAGAATAAAATCCAGGCTCTGGTGGTTCACAGAACATACTCCTGTGGACTAGAAGGCGTGCAAGGACAGTCAGTACCCGCTACTTGGCTCCCTAATCCCTCACCCTGCCCTTTAGCACAGGAAGTATGAGCTCTCCACCCCTTTTCTTCCAAACTCCATATTCCTGTGCCCCTGTCCCTGTGCCCCACAGCACCTCTCCCAGCAAGGATGTGGAACGCTCGCTCCCAAACCAGTCACTGACCCACACTGTGAGCCTGGCCAATGTTCAAGTCAGGTCCCGGGGCTGGGTGGAGCGTTGGGGGCCACTCTGGCAGGAGTGGGGGGGCCCCTCCTCCGCCTCAGGTCAAGACTTGAAAGAAAAGTGAAGTCAGTCAGTCATGTCTGACTCTTGCAACCCCATGGACTGTAGCCCACCAGGTTCCTCTGCCCATGGGATTTGGAGTGGGTTGCCATTTCCTTCTCCAGGAGATCTTCCAGACCCAGGGATTGAACCCAGGTCTCCCACATTGTAGGCAGACACTTCACCGTCTGAGCCACCACGGACAAGACTTACCATAGGACAAAAAGTAGTCTCGATACACTGAAAGGTAGAAGAGGTCGTTCAGACCGGTGGTCTAGGGCCGAAGCCTGGGGAACTGCTGGGAGAAGCCAGTGCTCTCAGTCGCGAAGTTACAAAAGTGTCCGAAGCACATGCGGGTGAGTGACCAGCAGGTAATTGTGGTCTGGGGGCAGCTCTGCCGTTTTCACCGGCTGTGGGAGCGGGGTGGGCAGAATGAGGGGAAGAAAGCAGAAAAGGCAAGATACCAGCTGAAAAGACCTCCCTCCCCACCAACAGACGTGAGAGTTCAAGGTCCTACTAGGGTGTCAAGGGCACAAGGGCTACCCTCTGGATCACCATCCTACTGCCTGACCTGTTGCCTGAACTTAGGCAGCCAGGGCTCAGACTCAGCCTGGGGAGGGGCAGATAAGGGACAGAGAAGGAGCAGAAGGTGGAGGGTGACCTGTTACCTTAATGGGAAAATAATCCCTTCAGTTCAGTTCAGTTCAGTCACTCAGTCGTGTCTGACTCTTTGCGACCCCATGGATCGCAGCATGCCAGGCCTCCCTGTCCATCACCAACTTCTGGAGTTCACTCAGACTCACGTCCATCTAGTCAGTGATGCCATCCAGCCATCTCACCCTCTGTCGTCCCCTTTTCCTCCTGCCCCCAGTCCCTCCCAGCATCAGAGTCTTTTCCAATGAGTCAACTCTTCACTGAGGTGGCCAAAGTACTGGAGTTTCAGCTTTAGCATCATTCCTTCCAAAGAAATCCCAGGGCTGATCTCCTTCAGAATGGACTGGTTGGATCTCCTTGCAGTCCAAGGGACTCTCAAGAGTCTTCTCCAACATCATAGTTCAAAAGCATCAATTCTCCTGTGCTCAGCTTTCTTCACAGTCCAACTCTCACATCCATACATGACCACAGGAAAAACCATAGCCTTGACTAGACGGACCTTTGTTGGCAAAGTAATGACTCTGCTTTTGAATATGCTATCTAGGTTGGACATAACTTTCCTTCCAAGGAGTAAGCGTCTTTTAATTTCATGGCTGCAATCACCATCTGCAGTGATTTTGGAACCCAAAAAAATAAAGTCTGACACTGTTTCCACTGTTTCCCCATCTGTTTGCCATGAAGTGATGGGACCGGATGCCATGATCTTCGTTTTCTGAATGTTGAGCTTTAAGCCAACTTTTTCACTCTCCACTTTCACTTTCATCAAGAGGCTTTTTAGTTCCTCTTTACTTTCTGCCATAAGCGTGGTGTCATCCATAAGCATATCTAAGGTTATTGATATTTCTCCTGGCAATCTTGATTCCAGCTTGTGTTTCTTCCAGTCCAGCGTTTCTCATGATATACTCTGCATATAAGTTAAATAAGCAGGGTGACAATATACAGCCATGACATACTCCTTTTCCTATTTGGAACCAGTCTGTTGTTCCATGTCCAGTTCTAACTCTTGCTTCCTGACCTGCATACAGATTTCTCAAGAGGCAGATCAGGTGGTCTGGTATTCCCATCTCTTTCAGAATTTCCCACAGTTTATTGTGATCCACACAGTCAAAGGCTTTGGCAAGTTAATAAAGCAGAAATAGATGTTTTTCTGGAACTCTCTTGCTTTTTCCATGATCCAGAAAATGTTGGCAATTTGATCTCTGGTTCCTCTGCCTTTTCTAAAACCAGCTTGAACATCAGGAAGTTCATGGTTCACATATTGCTGAAGCCTGGCTTGGAGAATTTTGAGCATTACTTTACTAGCATGTGAGATGAGTGCAATTGTGCGGTCGTTTGAGCATTCTTTGGCATTGCCTTTCTTTGGGATTGGAATGAAAACTGACCTTTTCCAGTCCTGTGGCCACTGCTGAGTTTTCCAAATTTGCTGGCATATTGAGTGCAGCACTTTCACAGCATCATCTTTCAGGATTTGAAATAGCTCAATTGGAATTCCATCATCTCCACTAGCTTTGTTTGTAGTGATGCTTTCTAAGGCCCACTTGACTTCACATTCCAGGATGTCTGGCTCTAGGTCAGTGATCACACCATCGTGATTATCTGGGTCATGAAGATCTTTTTTGTACAGTTCTTCTGTGTATTCTTGCCACCTCTTCTTGATATCTTCTGCTTCTGTTAGGTCCATACCATCTCTGTCCTTTATCGAGCCCATCTTTGCATGAAATGTTCCCTTGGTATCTCTAATTTTCTTGAAGAGATCTCTAGTCTCTCCCATTCTGTTGTTTTCCTCTATTTCTTTGCATTGATTGCTGAGGAAGGCTTTCTTAGCTCTCCTTGCTATTCTTTGGAACTCTGCATTCAGATGCTTATATCTTTCCTTTTCTCCTTTGCTTTTTGCTTCTCTTCTTTTCACAGCTATTTGTAAGGCCTCCCCAGACAACCATTTTGCTTTTTTGCATTTCTTTTCCACGAGGATGGTCTTGATCCCTGTCTCCTGTACAATGTCACAAACCTCATTCCATAGTTCATCAGGCACTCTATCAGATCTAGGCCCTTAAATCTATTACTCACTTCCACTGTATAATCGTAAGGGATTTGGTTTAGGTCATACCTGAATGGTCTAGTGGTTTCCCCTACTTTCTTCAATTTAAGTCTGAATTTGGTAATAAGGAGTTCATGGTCTGAGCCACAGTCAGCTCCTGGTCTTGTTTTTGTTGACTGTATAGAGCTTCTCCATCTTTGGCTGCAAAGAATATAATCAATCTGATTTCGGTGTTGACCATCTGGTGATGTCCATGTGTAGAGTCTTCTCTAATGTTGTTGGCAGAGGGTGTTTGCTATGACCAGTGCAGTTTCTTGGCAAAACTCTTCGCCCTGCTTCATTCCGTATTCCAAGGCCAAATTTGCCTGTTACTCCAGGTGTTTCTTTTTTTTTTTTTTTTCTCTTTTCATCCTCAAACCTTTATTTATTTATTTTTTTAATTAAAAAAAAATTATACATGTGTTCCCCATCCCGAACCCTCCTCCCTCCTCCCTCCCCATACCATCCCTCTGGGTCGTCCCAGTGCACCAGCCCCAAGCATCCAGCATCGTGCATTGAACCTGGACTGGCATCTCGTTTCATACATGACATTTCACATGTTTCAATGCCATTCTCCCAAATCTTGCCACCCTCTCCCTCTCCCACAGAGTCCATAAGCCTGTTCTATACATCAGTGTCTCTTTTGCTGTCTCGTATACAGGGTTATCGTTACCATCTTTCTAAATTCCATATATATGCGTTAGTATACTGTATTGGTGTTTGTCCTTCTGGCTTACTTCACTCTGTATAATAGGCTCCAGTTTCATCCACCTCATTAGAACTGACTCAAATGTATTCTTTTTAATGGCTGAGTCATACTCCATTGTGTATATGTACCACAGCTTTCTTATCCATTCATCTGCTGATGGACATCTAGGTTGCTTCCATGTCCTGGCTATTATAAACAGTGCTGCGATGAACATTGGGGTACACGTGTCTCTTTCCCTTCTGGTTTCCTCAGTGTGTATGCCCAGCAGTGGGATTGCTGGATCATAAGGCAGTTCTATTTCCAGTTTTTTAAGGAATCTCCACACTGTTCTCCATAGTGGCTGTACTAGTTTGCATTCCCAACAGTGTAAGAGGGTTCCCTTTTCTCCACACCCTCTCCAGCATTTATTATTTGTAGACTTTTGGATCGCAGCCATTCTGACTGGTGTGAAATGGTATCTCATAGTGGTTTTGATTTGCATTTCTCTGATAATGAGTGATGTTGAGCATCTTTTCATGTGTTTGTTAGCCATCTGTATGTCTTCTTTGGAGAAATGTCTATTTAGATCTTTGGCCCATTTTTTGATTGGGTCATTTATTTTTCTGGAGTTTAGCTGGAGGAGTTGCTTGTATATTTTTGAGATTAGTTGTTTGTCGGTTGCTTCATTTGCTATTATTTTCTCCCATTCTGAAGGCTGTCTTTTCACCTTGCTAATAGTTTCCTTTGATGTGCAGAAGCTTTTAAGTTTAATTAGGTCCCATTTGTTTATTTTTGCTTTTATTTCCAATATTCTGGGAGGTGGGTCATAGAGGATCCTGCTGTGATGTATGTCAGAGAGTGTTTTGCCTATGTTCTCCTCTAGGAGTTTTATAGTTTCTGGTCTTACGTTGAGATCTTTAATCCATTTTGAGTTTATTTTTGTATATGGTGTTAGAAAGTGTTCTAGTTTCATTCTTTTACAAGTGGTTGACCAGATTTCCCAGCACCACTTGTTAAAGAGATTGTCTTTAATCCATTGTATATTCTTGCCTCCTTTGTCAAAGATAAGGTGTCCATATGTGCGTGGATTTATCTCTGGGCTTTCTATTTTGTTCCATTGATCTATATTTCTGTCTTTGTGCCAGTACCATACTGTCTTGATAACTGTGGCTTTGTAGTAGAGCCTGAAGTCAGGTAGGTTGATTCCTCCAGTTCCATTTTTCTTTCTCAAGATCGCTTTGGCTGTTCGAGGTTTTTTGTATTTCCATACAAATTGTGAAATTATTTGTTCTAGCTCTGTGAAGAATACTGTTGGTAGCTTGATAGGGATTGCATTGAATCTATAAATTGCTTTGGGTAGTATACTCATTTTCACTATATTGATTCTTCCAATCCATGAACATGGTATATTTCTCCATCTATTAGTGTCCTCTTTGATTTCTTTCACCAGTGTTTTATAGTTTTCTATATATAGGTCTTTAGTTTCTTTAGGTAGATATATTCCTAAGTATTTTATTCTTTTCGTTGCAATGGTGAATGGAATTGTTTCCTTAATTTCTCTTTCTGTTTTCTCATTATTAGTGTATAGGAATGCAAGGGATTTCTGTGTGTTGATTTTATATCCTGCAACTTTACTATAATCATTGATTAGTTCTAGTAATTTTCTGGTGGAGTCTTTAGGGTTTTCTATGTAGAGGATCATGTCATCTGCAAATAGTGAGAGTTTTACTTCTTCTTTTCCAATTTGGATTCCTTTTATTTCTTTTTCTGCTCTGATTGCTGTGGCCAAAACTTCCAAAACTATGTTGAATAGTAATGGTGAAAGTGGGCACCCTTGTCTTGTTCCTGACTTTAGAGGAAATGCTTTCAAATTTTCACCATTGAGGATAATGTTTGCTGTGGGTTTGTCATATATAGCTTTTATTATGTTGAGGTATGTTCCTTCTATTCCTGCTTTCTGGAGAGTTATCATAAATGGGTGTTGAATTTTGTCAAAGGCTTTCTCTGCATCTATTGAGATAATCATATGGTTTTTGTTTTTCAATTTGTTAATGTGGTGTATTACATTGATTGATTTGCGGATATTGAAGAATCCTTGCATCCCTGGGATAAAGCCCACTTGGTCATGGTGTATGATCTTTTTAATGTGTTGTTGGATTCTGATTGCTAGAATTTTGTTTAGGATTTTTGCATCTATGTTCATCAGTGATATTGGCCTGTAGTTTTCTTTTTTTGTGGGATCTTTGTCAGGTTTTGGTATTAGGGTGATGGTGGCCTCATAGAATGAGTTTGGAAGTTTACCTTCCTCTGCAATTTTCTGGAAGAGTTTGAGCAGGATAGGTGTTAGCTCTTCTCTAAATTTTTGGTAGAATTCAGCTGTGAAGCCGTCTGGACCTGGGCTTTTGTTTGCTGGAAGATTTTTGATTACAGTTTCAATTTCCGTGCTTGTGATGGGTCTGTTAAGGTTTTCTATTTCTTCCTGGTCGAGTTTTGGAAAGTTGTACTTTTCTAAGAATTTGTCCATTTCTTCCTCATTGTCCATTTTATTGGCATATAATTGTTGATAATAGTCTCTTATGATCCTTTGTATTTCTGTGTTGTCTGTTGTGATCTCTCCATTTTCGTTTCTAATTTTATTGATTTGATTTTTCTCCCTTTGTTTCTTGATGAGTCTGGCTAATGGTTTATCAATTTTATTTGTCCTTTCAAAGAACCAGCTTTTGGCTTTGTTGATTTTTGCTATGGTCTCTTTTGTTTCTTTTGCATTTATTTCTGCTCTAATTTTTAAGATTTCTTTCCTTCTACTAACCCTGGGGTTCTTCATTTCTTCCTTTTCTAGTTGCTTTAGGTGTAGAGTTAGGTTATTTATTTGACTTTTTTCTTGTTTCTTGAGGTGTGCCTGTATTGCTATGAACTTTCCCCTTAGGACTGCTTTTACTGTGTCCCACAGGTTTGGGGTTGTTGTGTTTTCATTTTCATTCGTTTCTATGCAAATTTTGATTTCTTTTTTGATTTCTTCTGTGATTTGTTGGTTATTCAGCAGCGTGTTGTTCAGCCTCCATATGTTGGAATTTTTAATAGTTTTTCTCCTGTAATTGAGATCTAATCTTACTGCATTGTGGTCAGAAAAGATGCTTGGAATGATTTCTATTTTTTTGAATTTACCAAGGCTAGCTTTATGGCCCAGGATGTGATCTATCCTGGAGAAGGTTCCATGTGCGCTTGAGAAAAAGGTGAAATTCATTGTTTTGGGATGAAATGTCCTATAGATATCAATTAGGTCTAACTGGTCTATTGTATCGATTAAAGTTTGTGTTTCCTTGTTAATTTTCTGTTTAGTTGATCTATCCATAGGTGTGAGTGGGGTATTAAAGTCTCCCACTATTATTGTGTTATTGTTAATTTCTCCTTTCATACTTGTTAGCATTTGTCTTACATACTGCGGTGCTCCCATGTTGGGTGCATATATATTTATAATTGTTATATCTTCTTCTTGGATTGATCCTTTGATCATTATGTAGTGACCTTCTTTGTCTCTTTTCACAGCCTTTGTTTTAAAGTCTATTTTATCTGATATGAGTATTGCTACTCCTGCTTTCTTTTGGTCCCTATTTGCATGGAAAATCTTTTTCCAGCCCTTCACTTTCAGTCTGTATGTGTCCCCTGTTTTGAGGTGGGTCTCCTGTAGACAACATATGTAGGGGTCTTGTTTTTGTATCCATTCAGCCAGTCTTTGTCTTTTGGTTGGGGCATTCAACCCATTTACATTTAAGGTAATTACTGATAAGTATGATCCCGTTGCCATTTACTTTATTGTTTGGGGTTCGAATTTATACACCATTTTTGTGTTTCCTGCCTAGAGAATATCCTTTAGTATTTGTTGGAGAGCTGGTTTGGTGGTGCAGAATTCTCTCAGCTTTTGCTTGTCTGAGAAGCTTTTGATTTCTCCTTCATACTTGAATGAAATCCTTGCTGGGTACAATAATCTGGGCTGTAGGTTATTTTCTTTCATCATTTTAAGTATGTCTTGCCATTCCCTCCTGGCTTGAAGAGTTTCTATTGAAAGATCAGCTGTTATCCTTATGGGAATTCCCTTGTGTGTTGTTTGTTGTTTTTCCCTTGCTGCTTTTAATATTTGTTCTTTGTGTTTGATCTTTGTTAATTTGATTAATATGTGTCTTGGGGTGTGTCACCTTGGGTTTATCCTGTTTGGGATTCTCTGGGTTTCTTGGACTTGGGTGATTATTTCCTTCCCCAGTTTAGGGAAGTTTTCAACTATTATCTCCTCAAGTATTTTCTCATGGTCTTTCTTTTTGTCTTCTTCTTCTGGAACCCCTATGATTCGAATGTTGTAGCGTTTAATATTGTCCTGGAGGTCTCTGAGATTGTCCTCATTTCTTTTAATTCGTTTTTCTTTTATCCTCTCTGATTCATTTATTTCTACCATTCTATCTTCTAATTCACTAATCCTATCTTCTGCCTCTGTTATTCTACTATTTGTTGCCTCCAGAGTGCTTTTAATTTCATTTATTGCATTATTCATTATATATTGACTCTTTTTTATTTCTTCTAGGTCCTTGTTAAACCTTTCTTGCATCTTCTCAATCCTTGTCTCCAAGCTATTTATCTGTGATTCCATTTTAATTTCAAGATTTTGGATCAATTTCACTATCATTATTCGGAATTCTTTATCAGGTAGATTCCCTATCTCTTCCTCTTTTGTTTGGTTTGGTGGGCATTTATCCTGTTCCTTTATCTGCTGGGTATTCCTCTGTCTCTTCATCTTGTTTAAATTGCTGAGTTTGGGGTGTCCTTTCTGTATTCTGGCAGTTTGTGGAGTTCTCTTTATTGTGGCTTTTCCTCGCTGTGTGTGGGTTTGTACAGGTGGCTTGTCAAGGTTTCCTGGTTAGGGAAGCTTGTGTCGGTGTTCTGATGGGTGGAGCTGTATTTCTTCTCTTTGTTCAGTCGCGCTGTGGGGAGGGAGGGAGGGATGCTGCAAACAAATAACATTGGCGTGCGCTTGCAGTGCCTCAGCCACACTGGGTCTGCCCCCGCTCACGGCGCGTGTAGCCTCCCTGCCCACACTGCTCGGGCTCTAGGTTGTTCCGCCGGGAACAATCCGAGGCTGGCCCTGGGTTGCATGTACCTCCCAGGTCCAAGCTGCTCAGGTTCAGGCACTCGGGTAGTCCTCAGAGGCGCAGACTCAGTTGGGCCTGAGTTTTATGCTCTTCCCAGGTCCGAGCAGCTCAAGTGATGAGGTGTTTGGCGAGCGCCAATGCTGCGACTTATCGCCCCCCCGCCACTCGGTTATCTGGGTGTAAAACCGGCGCACCTTCTCAGGCAGATGTTAACCGTCCAGACCCCCAAAAAGTTTTAGTTAGCAAAGAAGCCTGCTTACAGTTTTATAGATAATGTCTCTCTGGGGCTGCGATTGCCCCCTTCCGGCTCTGGCTGCCTGTCACCGGAGGGGGAAGGTCTGCAGCCGGCTATCTCTGTTCAATTCTTTGTTCCGTGCGCGGGCCTGGCGGCGTCTTAGGTTGGGGCTGGCTTTTCGCGTGGTAGATATCCCACAGTCTGGTTTGCTAGCCCAAATTATTTCGCTCAGATAGTGCTCAGGGTATTCAGGCCAGATTCTTACTCTAAGCGATGCAGCCCGCGCTGCGCCTCCCTGCCCAGCCCCCGCTTGCTAATGGCACGTGCAGGCGTCTGCGCTGCTTCTCCGCTGGGGGAGTTACCGTAGGACTCACAATCTTCGAGTTTTAATTGTTTATTTATTTTTTCTTCCTGTTATGTTGCCCTCTGTGCTTCCAAAGCTCGGCACAGATTCGGCAGTGAGAAGGTTTCCTGGTGTTTGGAAACTTCTCTCTTTTTAAGACTCCCTTCCCGGGACGGAACTCCGTCCCTCCCTCTTTTGTCTCTTTTTTTGTCTTTTATATTTTTTCCTACCTCCTTTCGAAGAGTTGGATTGCTTTTCTGGGTGCCTGATGTCCTCTGCGGGCATTCAGAAGTTGTTTTGTGGAATTTACTCGACGTTTAAATGCTCTTTTGATGAATTTGTGGGGGAGAAAGTGTTCTCCCCATCCTACTCCTCCGCCATCTTGATCTCCAGGTGTTTCTTGACTTCCTACTTTTGCATTCCAGTCCCCTATAATGAAAAGGACATCTTTTTTGGGTGTTAGTTCTAAAAGGTCTTGTAGGTCTTCATAGAACCATTCAACTTCAGCTTCTTCAGCATTACTGTTTGGGGCATAGACTTGGATTACTGTGATATAGAATGGTTTGCCTTGGAAACGAACAGAGATCATTCTGTCATTTTTGAGATTGCATCCAAGTACTGCATTTTGGACTCTTTTGTTGACCATGATGGCTACTCCATTTCTTCTGAGGGATTCCTGCCTGCAGTAGTAGATATAATGGTCATCTGAGTTAAATTCACCCATTCCAGTCCATTTTAGTTCACTGATTCCTAGAATGTCGACATTCACTCTTGCCATCTCTTGTTTGACCACTTCCAATTTGCCTTGATTCATAGACCTGACATTCCAGGTTCCTATGCAATATTGCTCTTTACAGCATCGGATCTTACTTCTATCACCAGTCACATCCACAGCTGGGTATTGTTTTTGCTTTGGCTCCATCCCTTCATTCTTTCTGGAGTTATTTCTCCACTGATCTCCAGTAGCATATTGGGCACCTACTGACCTGGGGAGTTCCTCTTTCAGTATCCTATCATTTTGCCTTTTCATACTGTTCATGGGGTTCTCAAGGCAAGAATACTGAAGTGGTTTGCCATTCCCTTCTCCAGTGGACCACATTCTATCAGATCTCTCCACCATGACCTGCTTGTCTTGGGTTGCCCCACGGGCATAGCTTAGTTTCATTGAGTTAGACAAGGCTGTGGTCCTAGTGTGATTAGATTGACTAGTTTTCTGTGAGTATGGTTTCAGTGTGTCTGCCCTCTGATGCCCTCTTGCAACACCTACCGTCTTACTTGGGTTTCTCTTGCCTTGGGCGTGGGGTATCTCTTCACAGCTGCTCCAGCAAAGCGCAGTCATTGCTCCTTACCTTGGACGAGGGGCATCTCCCCATTCTTAGGCTCCACCCTTTCCCTAGTGTACCCTGGGCACTGCTCTGCTCACCCATGAAGAGGAAAGTGAGCATGTATTGGCAGGTTCTCAGTACTTCCAGCCACTGTTTCTGCAGAGTTTTCTGGCTGCGGGAAGGCAGCAGGGCGGTGGGGACTTTCAGGTGCTGCCCTTCTGCCAGCAGGGCTCCTCGCCCCGTTTCTGTTTGCGGGTCTCCGGGAGTGTCTAGGCCACTGTAGGGTGCAGCGAGGCACGTGGATATCCATGCTGAGCACAAAGCCACCAGCCAGTTCACTTCAGTTGCTGAGTCGTGTCCGACTCTTTGTGACCCCATGGACTGCAGCATGTCAGGCTTCCCTGTCCATCACCAACTCCCGGAGCTTGCTCAGACTTCTGTCCATCGAGTCGGTGATGCCATCCAACCATCTCATCCTCTGTCATCCCCTTCTCTTCCTGCCCTCAATCTTTCTCAGCATCAAACCAACCAGCACAGAGGTCAATCAGGACAGAGTCCAGGGCTGGTGTTGTTGCGAAAGGGCAGCCAGGATTTCAGGCCCCAAAAGCAAACCTTCACTTCCCAGAGCACACTGGAGCAAGCGGGAGGAGTTGGGGGCATGACACCAAGACCCACCCCCAGGTGCTTTAGGGACTCTGTGATCTCTAGTGTGGCCAGTGGATCCTGCAGGTCTTTGGCAGTGTCTAGGCCACTGGGAGGTGCAGCCAGACGTGTCAATATTCCAGCCAAGCACAAACACAGCAACACCACAGGTGGTTTCCACCTTTAATTTCAGTCCCCATGACATCCACCGAGGGAACTGTTAGGGGAAGCACACTGATTGAAACCGCCCACCCTGGCCAGGAACCATAGTAACCATTTGCATGAATTGTTTTACGACAGGAGGTCCTGCTAAGGAACACGGAACTAATAAGCCACCTTATTCGGGAAAGGTGTTCGGGAAAGGTCAAAAGGAGACACCACATGTCCAACCACCTCCCAGAATCCTCTCTGGCATCCATCTTGGCTGAATAAGGCGTGCATCACCAGGAAGGACTCTGAGTCAGAATGATTGGCCAAGGACAACCCGGAAAATAATCCCATCACCATAAAACCCGAGACTGCAAGCCATGTGGCAGAGCTGTTCTCCTGGGTTCCCTTACCCTACTGCTCTCCACCCGGGCGCCCTTTCCCAATAAAATCTCTTGCTGTGTCAGCAGATGCGTCTTCTCGGACAATTCATTTCTGAGTGTTAGACAAGAGCCCAGTTTCGGGCCCTGGAAGGGCTCCCCTTTCCTACAACAGAACCACCGAGGGCTGGGGGCCGCCTAGTGGAGGAGGAGGTACCTGTGGCTGGGGACCCCATAGTGTGTCTCGTGCTTTTGGAAAGCTGGGAGAGCCGCTGCAGGTAGTCCACACTCAGCCATCCATCAGCGCAGGGGTGAGCCTCAGGGTTTGCTGAACTGGGATTGGGGACCCAGCTTGGGCAGAAAGAGGCCAGAGGGGTGGCCGCTGCAACTCCTCTTCCCGGCGCCCGGGATCAACTGGGACAGAGTTCACGGTTGGCCCAGGTGTCAAGGACCAGCCTGGGGACAAGGCCAGCTGCCAGAATTTCAGGTCCCAAACATGAACCTTCACCTCTCAGTGCAGGTAGAGGCCTAAAGACTGACGTCTGAGTCCTCCTGAAAAGAGGGAGGAGGGCGCTGGGAGATGGAGCTGGGGCCAGGTGCCCCCAGTGGGGAAGGAGGGCAGGGAGGAAGTCACCACAGGGACTGGGAGTTCTGAGACCCAGGGCTCCCCTGCTCACCAGCACACAGGATGTAGTCCCGGAAGACAGGAAGATGACCAGGATGGGGCAGCTGGAGCAGGTGGGGCCGGAGGCCAGGGACGAGGCAGAAGCCGTTAGTCTCTGTGCTGAAGGTGCTGAAGGCCCCAAGAACCTGGACTCTGAGAGGGTGGAAGCTCCACTAAGAGGTAGTTGTGGAAGGGACTCAACTCTGTGGTGTCCACCAGCTGGGGACACAGGGTGCACACCAGTTTGGGGCTTCTAAGTTTGGACTTTGGGGGTCACGGTCCCAAGGGTCTACCCTGAAGCCCAGCTCCCACCCAGCACAGAGCTCCACAGTGCCTCAGTGAGATGGGGAGGTGGTCCGAGAAATGTCTCCAGACAGCCCAGTTGGGGACCCAGGCACAGCCGCGGCCTCCTGCCCAAGGTGTATTTCTGTCTCCATAGAGCCCATCCAGGTAGTGAATTCTAGGATCCAAGCCTGGCTCAGGAGTACAGGGAATAAGGCAGTCAGGCACCCCTGGGCTGGAGGTGGTGGGAAGGGGTGTGAGGACTCTGACTCCAGAGGTTTAAGTCCCAGCTTCCCCCTTTACCCCCTTCCCTGTTCCATGGTTTCAGGTCCATCTGTCCAACCTACATCTTTCTCGTCTCTTGAAGGAACCCCTCCTGCCCCACACCGCCAAGAGATCCCAGCCTCGGCTCCCTCCCACCTTGGCATTGGGAAGCAGAGAGCCAGACCCAGGGGTCCTCAGGGCTTCAGGGTCTCACCGAGCTCCAAAATGGAGAAGCTCCATCGCAGGAGGGCACACCTGGAGGCCAGTGGAGGTGGCTGGCCTTCTGTAGAGGGGAGTCACAGAGGGGCCACTGTGGCTCTGAAACTTTCTGTCTTCTGGCCCAACCCCCTGGCTCTGACCCCTGACCTGGGTTCTGCCCTCTTTTCTGCCCCCTCTGCTGACCCGCACAGTGGACCATCGTGAGCTCTGGAAAGGGAGGGCTAACCTACTCTTTGGGTTCACAGTGCTGTGACCAATAGGACCCAAAGGGGAGACCAGGGACGTGGCTTGGAGTCTGGCAGTGAGGACGGTGTTTGGACTTTGTGGAGGTCAGGACTGGCTCCCTGTGATGAGCAGACTGGCAGGGTCCTGGGCCAGTGGAAGTTGCCATGTCTGTGTACCCTGCATAGCAGCATTCCCCGTTTGTCACCCAGGCCTGGCCCCTGTGGGTTAGAGGAGGTTAGACCTGCAGGAGGATTTATTCCCTGAGGAGCAGCTTAGGCCTCTGTGGGGAGACCTCTGGAGGGAAGGGTTTTATGGGAAAGGCTAACGGTTGGGGAGCCCCTGCAAGTGAGAGCCCCCTGGGCTGTGAGCACTCCATCCGTGTGGGCCGGGCCAGTCCTCACTGTGACCATGGCCCTGTTCAACATGCCTAGAGGCTGCGGAGCAACCACTTTTTCCAGGTCAGGGACTGACACCTTTTTAAATTAATTAATTCATTTTTTGGGCTGCGCCTTGCCTTGTCACCAGGGATTGAATCTGGGCCCTTGGCCATGAGAGGGCAGAGTCCTAACCACTGGACCTACAAGGAATTCCTAGGATGTCACTTTAAAAATCTTTTTAAAACATTTTGATACAATTTTTAAAGATTACTTTTTCTTTTTAAAATTTTTTAATTTATTTTTTGGCCACACAGTGCAGCCTATGACATCTTAGGTCCCCAAACAGGGATCGAACCCTGGCCCCCTGCACTGGAGAGAGGGAGTCGTAGCCACTGACTGGCCAAGGAATTCCCTAAAGGTCACTTTTCGTTTCTAGTTCTTACAACACGTTGGCGCTATTTCCCATCTTGGACAAACATCCTTGAGCCCATCTTACACTCAGTATTTTATGATGATGCTGATTTCCCCACCTCTACATCCTCCACTGGTAGGACATGTCTTTTTTTTTTTTTTTGAATGTCACTTTATTTTTTAACTTATTCATTTGGCTGCATTAGGCAGGACCTTTCATTCCAGCACACAGACTCTCTAGTTTTGGCACAAGGGTTCCCCGTCCAGAGGAGCCAGGAGTTGAGCTGCACAGGCTTAGTTTCTCTGTGGCATGTGGGATCTTAGTTCTCCGACTAGGGATTGAACCAGCATCCCCTGCATTGTAAAATGGATTCTTAACCACTGGACCACCAGGGAAGTCCTGAGCCATGTTGAATGTCACTTCTTTTATGGAAGCCTGACACGTAACTGTCAGAAGCCTCTGTCACGTGTCACATTCTCTCCTGGCACAGAATACTTTCCCTCCCCATCACCATGATTTTTTTTTTTTAAACGGGGACCATTTTTATAGTCCTTATTGAATTCATTACAATGTTGCTTCTATTGTTTACATTCTGCTTTTTTGACCATAAGGCATGTGGGATCCTAGCTCCCCAACCGGGGATCAAAGCCACACCCATTGCATTGGAAGGCAAAATCTTAACCTTTGGACCACCAGGGAAGTCTTCCATCATGGCAATTTTCTGATCAAAGTCTCCTGCACACCGTGAGCAACAAAAAAATTGTGCTCATCACTGCAGCCGTCACGATGGGTGCCCAGCACATGGGAGATGCTCCATGAATGAAGGGTGGAGACAGGATAGGCAGCTTCCAGTACTGCCTAGGCTGACACACCCTTTCTGCCCCTGTTCTTGGCCTCACACCTGTGCAGCTTCACTGACCAGGGACCTTCTGTTAAGAGAGGTATTTCCTCCTATCCCTGCTCAGCCCACTCGAATCACAGGGCAAGTGATGAGGGTGGCGGGGGCCTGGGTGAGATGAACTTTAGAGTCTGGCCCTCTAGAGACTCAGTCCATGTGGGAAGGTGACCCGCCCAGGGGGCCAGGAAGGATGGAAGGATGGTTTCATGGATGAAGTTTTCCTGGGAATCCAGGTAGGAGGAAGGAAGGACAATCTAGCTGTGGATGCAAGTGGACTGTTAGAAACTGGAATGTCCTAGGACAGGTGCCTGGCCTTTAAAAGGCTTCTGCCAGGGAATGTTGGGAGATCAACACAGGAAGGTAGCTGGTGCAAGGCTGGGGAGGACCAGGATAAAGGGGCCTGCTCTGCTGTCCTCAGGGCACCTCCAGGGGTCTCTGCAAGCCTTTGATGGTCCCCTTGAGACTAGCGGCAAAACCAGCTCCAGAAGGTCTTTTTTTTCAAGGCTGCTTCCCTTCCCCTTCTTCCAGGAAGCGTTCTTGGGTTCACCCTCCGGATTCCCCTCTCCTGATTCCATGTGACTAAAAGCTGAGGCCCAAGAGCTCCCAGGAAGTTTCCAGCCTGTCTTCCCTCCTACAATGCATGTCCCAGCACTATCCTTGGACCCTAGCTCAGGGCTGTGCCTCTCTCATCCTTTCTGCATGGGAGAAGATGCCATCAGGTGAGGAGAGAACTGGGGATGACAGTTTGGGGGCTGTGTGGGGGTGGGGGCCTCTCATCTCATCCTGACAGGGGAAGTCCTTCTTTGGGTCTGGCCTCCAACACATCACTCCCGAGCTCTGGAATGACAAGGAAGCTTCTAGATTTCCACTCTGCTCTAATATCATGTTTCTGTCATTTCTTCTTTTCAGTTCTCCTTTGGGGTCACCCTCGGTCTCCCCTCTGCTCTGGGTGGTAGGATGGACAAGGGGTCCACAGGTAATGAAACAATAAATGGGCTCAAGAATTACAAATCCTCCTTTATTGAGAGGGATACTGAGAAACAATAATTTATCATGTAGCGAACCCCCAGAGGTCCTGTTCCCATGAGCCCTTGGGGACTGGGGAACAGGACAGGGGGCTCCCTGAGCTTCCTGAGGGCCGTGTGGTGGGGAGCGAGGCGACACATTCAGTCCCAGGCACACAGACCCCATATACCCAGGAGGTGAGGAGACGACACCCACCCCCTCCCACCCTGAGGAGGGGGAGCACGGGAAGGCACGATGGCAGGGAAGGTTGGGCAGAGTGGTTGAGTGTCAGGGGTCGACAAAGGACACCATGATGTAGCGGGTGCCCCGAGTGGTGGGCAGCCCCTCGTGGTAGTGGGTGAGACGGCCCGGGTGCAGGAGCCCCCAGCCCTTCCGGGGGGACGAGATCACGCAGTCGTAGCGCAGGAAGCGGCATCCACCTCCCTGGAGAGACGAGAGGGGAGGGGGCTGGAGAGTGAGCGGACGTGGGGACTGGGTGGTGGGCTGCCCCGAGGCAAGAGAGGCCAACCCGGGCGTCAGGAAGGGAGGGGACAAGAGGGGTGGGCATTGGCAGATGGGAGACAGGACACAGGGGGTAGCCAGCCCAGAAGGGGTCCAGAATATGACCCTGGAAGTCACTGGGAAACGTGACGAGGTCAGACAAGGGGCAGGGAGGTGACCGTGCCTGGGAGGGGGCTGGACACAGGGCCTGGGGGAGGGGGTGTGCATGTGCGTCAGTGTGTGTGGAGGGGCCCTTGGGGCACCCTGAGTGGAGGGCAGGAGGGACTCACCTCATAATCCAGGCCCTTGTGGTTGAGGGCGACATTGAGGGTGAAGGTGGATGAGTCGTGATGCGGCCGCAGAGAGGGCTGCTCATCTGGTCGGTAGCGGACCACAAAGTTCATCACCGCCCGGGTCTGCGGACACAGGGGAGGAGAGGCTGAGGGGCATGGCCAGGAGGGTTCTCACTGCTCCCCACAGGCTGCTCCCCCAGAGCTGCCCTCCTGCGAGGTCTCACTCTGTGCTGTGCTCAGTCGTGTCTGACTCTTTGCGGCCCCATGGACTGCAGCCCGCCAGGCTCCTCTGTCCATGGGATTCTCCAGACAAGAACACTGGAGTGGGCTGCCGTGCCCTCCTCCAGGGGATCTTCCCAACCCAGGGATCTACCCAGGTCTCCTGCATCGCAGGTGCATGTGGCTTCTTTACTGTCTGAGCCACCAGGGGAGCCCGGATCTCACTCTATGGGGCCAATTTAAATGCTTCACAGGCCAAAAGGCATTGTGTGGAGCCATCCAGCCAGCACGGGTGTGGGAAGGCAGAGGAGGGAGCAGGGGTGGCGTGCAGCGGCCCACCTTGGTGTGGTAGCCGGGGAATAGGCTCTCGGTCATGGGCCCCACGTATGTCCTCAGGAGCTGCAGCCACTGGTCCTCGTAGCCCACCTGCTTCATGTGGATGTCCACAGTGGGCACGTTCTCGTAGCCTCCAGCCAGCCTAGAGTCCTGCGGGCAGTGGGTACTGAGCTGACGGGGCAGTGCCAACCTCCCCTCCTCTTGTTCCCAGGCCTTGAAGTCTGTGCTCCCTCCTTCTGAAGTCTCCACCACGTCTTAGCTGACTCACACCTCCTTTCTCTAAGTCTCAGTGAAGATGTCACCTCTTCTGTGAAGCCCTCGGTCCCCCTGCATCTGGGTCAAGGTTCCCTCCTGTGACTCCCGCAGCACCCAGGCTGTCCGTCACAGACTTGAGAAGCTAGCTCCCTGCTGCTACTGACGGCAGGTGGGGTTGTGGAGGGCAGAGCTCCACCTGCACGTCCAGGTCAGGGGCTGGTGTCTAAGGACCCGCCCAGGGAGTACTTCTTGAATACACGGCAGAATGAAAGAATACAGAGGTGCCCCCTGTCTTCCCTTTCCTGCTGGGGGCCCCCTCTCTGTTCCCACTCTCCAGATGCCATTTTCCCTCAATCAGGGAAATTCCCCCTCCCTCCTCCTGGGGGCCTCCTCTTCCGCGGTCCCGGCCCCTCACCTCATGCCGGCCTCCTGACCACTGGCCATAGTGTTCCATTTCCTCCACCAGCTCATCGCACATTTGCTCGGACAGGAGAGGGAACCAGTACACGTCTGGGCAGGGCTGAGATGGGACCGGGCAGGGGAAGAAGAAAACAGGGCTGGGTGATGCTCCGGGAGGGGACAGGCAGCCAGTGGGAGGAGACAGAAAGCAGGGAGCAGAAAGGTAAGCCAGGACATGAGAGAAGGTGGAGGAACGGGCAGCTGAGCGTGGGGATGGGCTGGTGGGGGGAGTTGGGGAGGGGAAGACTCAGCCAGAGAAGGTGAGAACAGCGCTGAGAACGTGGCACAGACAGCACGATTCCTGGAGCCCTGGGTTCTGGGACAGTGATTTTCAACCTCGTTTTAAAAAATGTCATTTCACCCATACACCAACACACCCAATGGACAAGGGAGGACCACTGGGATGAATGCTGGGCTGGGAGCTGCATGCCTATCAGCTCAGCCTTTGCCCTCATCTTGCCTGAGCAGAAAACCCCCAAGCACCTGGGCAAGGACCCTGGGAGAACCCCTCATCCAGGTGGTGGGCCCCCGGGGTGGTGGTCATCCCCTTGGGCCACAGTCCTGAGTGGGACTCACCTGTTCCACGAGCCCCTCCCCTTCCAGGGCCCGAGTGTAGTTCTCGTGAATATACTGCTCTTTCCAGTCCTAGGGGAGAGCAGGGGGCGCACCTTGACCTCTGCCCTCCTCACGCCGCTTGCTCCCACCGGGTAGGCGCCCTCCCCAGGTGGCAGGTGACCCTGCCCAGTGTGCACGTGCGCGCGATGGGGCCAGGGCATGGCATTCCCCTTCAGGGAAGGCCCGCGCCATCTGAGCCAGGGGCCGCCTACTCACCAGGGGGTTGTCGAAGATCTGCCAGAGGTCAGGGTGCAGGTGGTCTGTGTCGTAGCGGGAGGTGGCCAGGAGGCGGCCAAATTCGTGCTGATTGCTAAGGTGGAGGAAGATGCCCTGGCAGTGGGCAGAGGGTGTGAGGAGGGTGATGGGGAGCCAGGGAGCTGCCTCCCAGAGCCCCCGCCAGGAGCCCCAGGACCCCTCACCTTGTCCCGCAGGCTCTTACAGAAGGCCATGTCTGGGTCGGTGTCGCTGCCCGAGAACACCTCCCGCTGGGGCAGCTCCGTCCTCAGGGTCTCCCCGCGGATCACGTAGGCCTGGGATATGTAGGGCACATTCCACACGCCCCTGGGGGCCCACACACAGGGGTCAGCCAAGTGGGCGCCTCCCTGCCCCCACATCGTCCTGCCCAGTTCACCCTGGAGCCCCTTGCCTCGGCAGCTGAGAGCTGTGAGGTACCTCTCACTTCCCCAGGGAAGCCCTGCTGGTCACCCCTCTCACACCCGGCTCCACCATCAGCCCTTAGTTACCCCACAGCCCAGCACGCCTTCGTGGTGGCCACACTGGGCCCCCGCGTTCGGGCCTTTGGGGCAGGATGGAGGGATCTGGGCAGGCTCCTGGGTTGGGGGAGCCTCCAGGACTCACACTCGCTTCCTCTGCACCAGCTCCACGTAGTCCTCCGAGCGTGCATAGTACTCGTCAGGGCTCAGGGCCCCCCAGAAGTTAGACCACAGCTTCCCGTGGCGAGACAGCATGGGCGCTATGACCTTCCTGAGGACAAGCGCAGGTGAGGGCCAGGAGGAGGCAAGCGTGGCCAGAGCGGGAGGTGGGGGTTCCCTGGGGACTAATCTGGGGGCCCTCTGGCCAAGCCCAGTGAGAGAGACCTGTTCGCTTCGATGAGGATGCGCAGGGTCTGCGGGTTGGTGATAACGGTGTCAGCGTCCAGGCTGAAGTAGAACTCACACTTGGGGTCCTGCCGGCAGATGTCCCTGGAGGGGACAGACCGAAACACTGATGAGCAGGAGCAGGTGGGGAGAGGCGGGGGCTGAGCAGGGGATAGAACTCCGCCGACCCACGGAGGAGAGGAGAGGGAAAGTGAGTAGAAGGAAGCTGACCAGCTGGGAAGTCAGGAGGGAGAAAAAAAAGACCGTGGGGAGCAGGAGAAGGGCAGGAAAGGTGCGGGCGTCCCGCCCGAGGCTCACTCACATGGCCATGTCCCTGGCCTCTCCCGGGGTCAGGGCCTCCTCGGGACCCACCAGCTTCACAGCGGAGAAGTGATCCTGGAGCTGGGGCCAGGACTCATCGATGTGGGGCTCGTGGTACACCTCCTGGAGGTACAGGGAGAAGAGATTGGAGGGGGGGGATGCTGAGAGGACAGAAAGGTGGCATCTAAGGGACAGGACGGGGCGGGGGGAGCACTTCCTGCGGGAGGAAAGGCTGCAGGAAGGAGTCTGGGGTGCGGGGAGAGGCCTGATCTGGGCAGCGGGTGGGGAGGTCCCTTGGGAGGGAGAGGCTGGCAGTCAGGATGTCTCACGTTGTTGTGCAGGAACAGGGTGACCCTGTCGGGGGGGTAGTCCAGGAGCAGCAGCCGCTGGAGGAAGCGGGGCAGGAACGGGGTAGGTTGTTCCACAAACACAGCCAGAAGTACCCGGGGGGGAGGCTGGAAGATACGACAACATGACGGGGCTCAGAGGAAAGGCCGGCTCCCCTTACCCAGTCTGTCCTCCGCACCCTGCCAAGTTTAGTGGAGGGTGGGGGCGGATCTCCAGGGGCTTGGCCTCCACCCCTGCTGCCCAGCACCCTCCTGGTACGCTCTGCTTCAGAGCACTCTCCCACCCGCCCCGGCACACCCTCCTTACCTGCCCCCCCGGGAGTGGCCTCCGGCCCTGGTTGCAGAAGCCACAGCCTCCTTCGGGAGTCCAGCCGTTGGGGACGTAGTTTCCCAGGTAATTCAGCTGGAGCTGTTGGGAGAGGCGGTGAGAGGCTGAGGTGCGTCCAGGGGTGAGGGAGGTGGGGGCAGGGACCGGAGAAGGGCAGGGGGAGCGTGGGCATGGAGAACCTCTCCCAGCTCCTGCGCTTCTGGGGCTGGGGAGGTCTCATGGTTCGGAAGGGCTGGAGGAACCTGGGGGGCTGTGGGACCGGGACTGACTGGGGCAGGGGCTGGGCTGAGGGGAGAAGCGATTGGAGCACCTTTGTGGGACCGTTCCCATGGACTACAACAGGAAGCGTGTCGTAGGCCACATTCCGGATACGCACTCGATTCCGACCAAACTTTAAAACCACCTCATCTGGGGAAGAAAGTCCAGGCTTTAGACTCCCTTACTCTAGAAACTGCCAATCAGCAGGTGCTTCTAAATACAGTGGAGGTGGTGGTGGTGGGGGGAGGTACCCAGGTGTTCTAGACGATGAAGGACTGTGGTCCACGGGGCAGGGATGGGGATGGGATAACGTCTCTCTCCGAGGGCACTGGCCAGGCTGCTGCCACCTGGGGAGCCCCACCACTTACTACCTGTGCCCCCCGGGGAAGTCTCTGGCCCCGCAGGGAGGTGGTTTCCCCATATGTAACCAGTGGATAATCACAGACCGCCTTTCGTAGGATTGCTGTGTTCAATGAAACTAAAGAACGAAAACCCTGACCCAGAGCCTGGCACGTAGCAATGGACATGTACAACAGGGGCTGCTGCTATTCCTGGTAGCAGAGTGCACCTTATTCTACGGGCCATTCAGACGTTTGCTGCAGTTAACACAGAGGTGAGCTGAAGTTCACCCCGATCTACTAGGAGACCCACCCACATTCAGGACCCCCAACAGCCTCTCTCATCGCCCCTTTTCTCATTGCTGTCTCCTCACCTAAAGCCCCGTTGAGGTTCTGAAAGATCCGTGATTTATGATCCAGACTAAGGCCGAGCTTCTCCTGGATGGGATGAGGTGGGGGCAGTGAATTAACGAGGGGCTGAGACATCTCTTCCTACTCTTTCCTCTCTGTGTCTTTCTGAAAGCCTCTTCACTCCTTTCCTCAGGGCCTGCCACCCCCCAGAGCTGTGGAGATGGGGGCCCTCCTTGGCCTCTCCCTACCCTCAGCCCTGGGTCCAGGTAGAGCCGAGTGTAGAAGAGCTGATCATCATCATCATCTTTGTACTTCCACTGGCGGACGATTTGGTGGATGGTGGGGGCGAAGCCGATGAATCCTGGCGGGGGGAGAGGATGCACTGACTCCCAGACTCTTCAGTGTCCCAGGGCCGGTCCCCGTTCCTTTGCCCGCCCTCAAGCACCTGGGACACTCCATTCCCCACCACTGCTGGACCCTCTGCCACTCACCACCAGAGTTGAGGAAGCGCTTCCCCGTGCCCACCTCAGGGTACTGCTCTGCTAACCCCCACTCGGGCCAGCAGAAGCTCTCTGCAGAGAAGAGCAGGCGGCTGCCACTCTGGACGAACTTCTTCAGCAGCTCTGAGGGGCTGCCAGCCAGAACTACGTCGTAGCTGAGGGAGGCGGGGGACGATGAGGAGGACGACCACTAGGAATCTCCCTATCCTCTCCCCTTCTGTCTGCCCCCTCCCCTTTACCTGTCCACAAACATGATGACCATATCTTCCCTCTCTGCGTATTTCTCCATTTCCTTTTTGAGCCACCTGACTTTCTGTCCTCCACCGACCGTTCGGGCGACATCACCCCCTCGCCACTCCTCTCCCAGGCCCAGGGTCTGTGGAGAAGACCCAGAATGCCAGGGAGGGTCTCAGGTGGCCAGGTGGGCTCATTGCCCTGACCAGGCTCACCGGAGGGTCCCAGGCATCCAGCCCTTGGCCCACTCTGGGTGGGGTGCTAGACGCCCCACCCCCACCCCTTCGAGGGGCCCAGGAGGGTGTTCCTCTCCTCACCCGCACAGTGTAGTTGAAAAACTCCGCTGACTGCAGGAAACGCCGGTATCCCTCTGTCTCCGCTGTGGCCACGGTGATCACCAGCATCTTTTCTGTCACCAGACTGGACTCAGCACCCAGCTTGCTGCCCCATGTACTCAGCTCACCGACCACCCCTCCCCCCGTCCCACGCTGCTCCTGACCCTGTGTGTGTGTTAGTCGCTCAGTATTGTCTGACTCTTCGCGGCCCCATAGACTGTAGCCCACCAGGCTCCTCTGTCCATGTAATTCTCCAGGCCTGAATACTGGAGTGCGTTGCCATTGCCTTCTCCAGGGGATCTTCCCGACCCAGGGATCGAACCCAGGTCTCCCCCAATGCAGGCGGATTCTTCACCGTCTGAGTCACCAGGGAAACCTAACCTCTTTTCCCTTATCCCTTCTTAAATTATTCTAACCCAGGGAAACGTCAACCCCAGTGAGAGCGGAATGCTAGTAACACTCAGAAATTCGCGGTCAGTGCGCGAAGGGGAGCGGAGGGGTAGCTGGACACCTCAGTTCTGGGCGAGGCACAGTGTGATTCAGCCCTAGGGAGCCCGCTGACCGAGGGAGAGGGCAGCCTAGATCCCCCTCCCCGGCCCAAGCCTGCAGACACGTCAGCCCAGCGCCGGTCGTCCCTCCCGGGGTTCTCACCTGGGTTGACGGGATCGCTGCCCCGGGGTCGATCTGAGGCCGAGGCGGCAGGAGACGGCGACAGCAGTAGCAGCAGCAGTAGCAGGGGCCGGAGTTCCGGGCCCGAGGCCATGGCGGAGAGCGGGCCGAGCTGCACACAGGCCCGCATCCGGCTCTGGCTGTCTGCCTTGGATCCCAACTCGGGAGAGGGGCTCTAGAAAAAGGACCGGGGCTGCTGTACGGCCAGCAGCTAGGAGGAGCCCGGTTGGGGCTCCGCCCTGAGGGTGAAAAAAAAAAAAAAAAAAAGGCGTAGCCGGAGGTTACAGAAAACTCCAGATGCCGGAGCCCTAGACAAGGCGAGGATTGTCCCGGGCCGCCGGCAGAGCTGTACGAGCGGAGGGGGCGCCCGGCCCGCAGGCGGGGGAAGGGCAGGGACTGCGGCTGGCGATCCCGAGCCGAGGTTCTTTTAGAGCCAGCCCGGCCCCCTGCCAGCCTAACACTTGAGGAAACTGAAACACGGAGAGGGGAAGTGACCCCTTGAGGGTCCGGCAGGACGCGGAGGCGGGTCTTTGCCACAGCCCAGCCTGGAGCAGCCGGGCGGAAGACCCGGAGAGCTAGGCGGTGGGGCCGACCCGAAAGGGGACGGCGGCAGGGACGGAGGAGGCTGCAGCCTCAGGAGGGCTGGGGGTTGAGGTTTTGGCAGAGGATCCTCTCGGACTTTGCACTTAAGCCTGCCCATTTTCTTTCGCTACTCTGGCCCATCATCTCCACGGCCCGGGGGAGGGGCTCCAGGGGCTGCCTCTGTGATGATTCTACGTTCGGAAGGGCCAAAGGAAAATGACGTTTCTTGAAAGATCGCTGGCACAGTCTCTTTAAAATGACCCATTTCGGGGGTTCCGAAATAACACAGCTACACAGAGGAAGGAAGTAGATTTGCCCGTAAAAAATATGGCGGAAAGCTTTCTGGTCTCCAAGGGAACACCGCGTAATTAGTCAAAAACCTGTGGGATGACTCCGCGCACGCGCAGGAGCACTCGTCGCCGGAAGTCATGATGCCCTGACCACGGCAAGAGATTTAGCACGCGTGCGCAGTAGGCCCATCTTGCAGCTGTGTTGTGGAAATGGTGGAGAAGAAAACTTCGGGTAAGTGATCTTCTGGCTGTTGGCCCACTCTCTTCCTCTCAGATTCGAACCTGGCCTAGGATTCCCTCACCCGGTTATTAGTCTCAAATCCCTCCCCCAGCGCTCGGGTACTGACAGGCCCCTAAACCCGGGGCAGCTCCCTTCTGTTCACGTTTTATTCATGCCTGCTGCAAACCGGGCGCTGGGGATGAAGAAAGAAGAAAGATCCTTCGCATCCAAGAACTGGCTTTCCGGGAGCGGGGCAGACACGCAGATCTACCATTGCGTTTCAGAGTGATACGTGCTATGGTAGAGGGATGCAAAGCTCCTGGGCTCAGGGAGGAGTGGCATCCAGCCCAACTTCTGGGAAGGAGAGGACAGGGAAGGCTTGGAGGGAAAGAAAACGCTTGGACTGTGTCTTGAAAGTTACGGTTTCGCTCCGTGCAAGTGCGTGGGGACTCCTTCCCTGCAGCGGTAATCACACGCGCCAAGGTAGGAGAGCAAGAAAACGTAGATCGCTTAGGAAACCAAGTTCACAATTCCCGGGCTTGTGGAGAAGAGACAGGCTGGAGGACAAGGGAAAGGTCCCCTTGAAAGGCATTTTAAACACTGCTGACGAGTTTAAACTCTATGGAGAGGGCAGTGAAAAGCCTTCAAGGGCTTTTAACGCAGGGATTGACGCAACAAATTTATCTCTTAGAAAAGGACTTTAGTGCAAAGGGTGGATTGGAGGGGCTACAGCCATGCTGTCCAGTAGAAATTTCTGGGATGTTGGGAATGTTTTTAATCAGCAATATTCAGTATGGCAGCCAAATAGCCGCCTGTGACTGTCGAGCACTTGAAATGCGGCTTAATTTAAAATTGCATGCATTTTAATGAATTACATCTTAATTAGTCTACATCTAAACGAAAATAACCTCATGTGACTAGTGGCTGCTTTATTGTGTAGCACAGGTCTAGAGATTGGAAGGCCAGTTAGGAAGCTATTGAGTAATCCAGATAAAAAGTGATGAGGGTGGGAGCAATCTGCCAGATTAACTTGTAATGAATCCAGTCATGTCCTCTTAAAACCCTCACTGGATCTCTGTCACCCTCACCATAATCCAAGCCCAGGAAATTCCCTGGCGGTCTAGTGGAATGGACCCTTAGGACCTTTCACTGCCGAGGTCTGGGTTCGATCCTTGGTTTGGAAACTAAGATGCCACAAGCCTTGCAGCACAGCCAAAAAATAAAATATAATTCCCCAATCTAAATTCATACAGACACATAAAGGTAATATTCTTAATGGTCTGCCTGACTTCATTGAAGGGATCCCTGGTGGCTCAGAGGTTAAAGCCTCTGCCTGCAATGCTGGAGACCTGGGTTCGATCCCTGGGTTGGGAAGATCCCCTGGGGAAGGAAATGGCAACCCACTCCAGTATTCTTGCTTGGAGAATCCCATGGACGGAGGATCCTTGTGGGCTACAGTCCACAGGGTCGCAAAGAGTCGGACAGACTGAACGACTTCACTGACTTCATATCCCCTACATACTTTATAATACCAGCCATATAGAACTTTAAAAAATGTATTGAAGACACTGCAGTCTTTCACCCAGGCCTTCTCTCATCCTGGTACCAAAGTCTAAGACACCTTCCGCTCCTCCAATCAGGCTAACTTCTGTCCATCAGTCAGGCCTCAACCTAGACTTACTTTCCCCTGGAAAATCTTCCTGACTACCCCAAGACCTGGTGGCTCAGACGGTAAAGAATCTGTCTGGAATGCAGGAGACTCGGGTTCGATCCCTGTGTTGGGAAGATGCCCTGGAGAAGGAAATGGCAACCCACTCCAGTATTCTTGCCTGGAGAATTCCATGGACAGAGGGACTTGGTGGGCTATAGTCCATAGGGTCGCAAAGAGTCAGACACAACAGAGTGACTGACACACACCCCAGGAATAGGTTATGTGTTTCTGTCGTGTGTTTCCTAGAACTTTGCACTTCCCCGTCCTAGTGTATACTGTCCTGTACCATGCTTGTTGATTCGATCATTTATATCCCCCACCTGATGTTAAACTCTGCTTATATTCCCAGAACCCAGGGCACTGCCTGGTACTAGGAAGGGAGGCAGTATAGTGCAGTGATCAAGAGGACTTTTTTTGATGCTGGGCAGTTCTGGGTTTGAATTCTGACCCAGGAGCTGCTTATTAGCTGTGTGAACTTTGGACAGGTTTCTTAACCTCTGAACTCCAGTAAACTGGGGATGATAGTGATGGTAGTGATACCTGTCTCATAGGGTTGATGTAAAGATCAAAGGATTCCATTTATGCAGAGAGATTAGTACAGTCAGACCTCAGATACGCAGGCTTGATTCTCGACCACCGTGATTAAGTGAGTATCACAATAAAGTTGAGTCACACCAATTTTTCGATTTCCCATTGCATATAAAAATTATGTTTACACTAGTCAATTAAGTGTGCAGTAGCATTTTGTCTTAAAACAATATATATGCTTTATTAAAACAGTTTTTTAAAAATTTATTTGGCTGTATTGGGTCTTTGTTGTGGCATGTGGGATCTTTTATTTTTTACTTGTGGCATGTGGGATCTATTAGTAGTTCCTTGACCAGGGTTCGAACCCAGGGCCCCGTGCATTCTAAGAACAGAGTCTTAGCCACTGTCCTATCAGGGAAGTCCCTGTGTGTGCTTTAATTAAAAAATACTTTTTGCTAAAAAGCACTAGCCATCATCTAAGCCTTCATCACAATGTAACTTTTTTTGCTATTGGAGGGTTTTGCCTCAGTGTGGATGGCTGCTGACTGATCAGGGTGTGGTTGCTGAAGGCTCGGGGGTTGTTGCGATTGCTTAAAATAAGGCAGCACTGACGTTTGCCACATCAGTTGACTCTTCCTTTCATGAAGGATTTCTCGGTAGCCTGCAGTGCTGCTTGATTGCATTTTATCCAGAGTAGAACTTCTTCCAAAATTGGAGTTCATCCTCTCAAACCCTACCACTGCCAGGGTTTTACATCAACTAAGTTATGTAATGTTCTGAATCATTTGTTGTTGTTTCGACAATCTTTACAACATCTTCACCAGGTGTGGTTTCCATCTTAAGCACCACTTTCTTGACTCACCCATGAAAATTGTACCATAAGATTGCAGTAATTCAGTCACATCTTCAGGCTCCTCTTCTAATTCTAGTTCTCTCACTATTTCTACTACATCTGCAGTTATTTCCTAAGTCATCCTTGACGGTTGAATCAGCTTCTTCCAAACTCTGGTTAGTGTTGATATTTTTTCCCTCTCCCATGAATCACAAATGTTCTTCATGGTATCTAGAATTCTGAATCCTTTCCAGGAGGTTTTCCATGGACTATGCCCAGCTCCATCAGAGGAATCATTATCTATGGTAGCAACAGCCTTATGAAATACATTTCTTAAATAATAAGACTTGAAAATCAAAGTTACTCCTTGGTTCGTGGGCTGCAGAATAGTTTGTTGTGGTATGAAAACAACATTGATTTTGTTGTACATCTCCATTAGAGCTCTTGAGTGACTGGGTACATTGTCAATGAGCATTAATATTTTGAAAGGCATCTTTTCTCCTGGGAAGTAGGTATCAACAGTAGGCTTCAAATATTCAGTCAACCATGTTATAAACAAATGTGCTGTCATCCAGGCTTTGTTGTTCCATTTATAGAGCAAAGGCAGAGTAGATCTAGCCTAATTCTTAAGGGCCTAGAATTTTCAGACTGGTAAATGAGCACTGTCCTCAACTTAAAGTCATCAGCCACTTGAGCCCCTAACAAGAGAGCCAGCCTATCCTTTGAAGCTTTGAAGTCAGGGATGGACTTCTCCTCTCTAGCTAGGAAAGTCCTGGATGGCCTCTTCAAATAGAAGGCAGTTTTGTCTACATTGAAAGTCTATTGTTTAATGTAGCCACCTTCATTAATTGTCTTAGCTAGCTCTTCTGATTTTTCTTCTTTTGGCCAGACCATGCAGCATCCAGGATCTTAGTTCCCCAACCTGGGATCAAACCTGGGCACACAGCACTGAAAGCATAGAGTTCTAACCACTGGAGCACCAGGGAACTCCCTTAGCTCGTTCTTGCTGTAGCTTCTACGTCAGCACTTATTGCATCACTTTGCACTTTTATGTTATGGCGACTGCTTCTTTCCTTAAACCTCACAAACCAACTTCTGCTAGCTTGGGACAGCTGACTGGTGGAGCAACCAGAACTCACACCCATTTATCAGTTACATTAGCTGTCCTGAGTGTGACTGGTTCCCTTAGAGTGGGAGTTGGTTTGCTGGGGGTGAGTTTGGAGTGGAAGAGAGGTAGGGAAATAAAACATCGCATGGACTGTGCTCTCACAGCAGAGTGGCTGTGAAGTTAGACACATGAGAATTCAGCAGGTTTTGCTATGGAGGGGAGAGTACCAGTTGAGTGGGGGATGGGGGGTGTTGAAGATGCAAGGGACAGGAAGACTTGAACTCAGAGTGAAGGATTTGGGTTTAGCAGTGGGACTTGTGGGTGCATCCACTTGGAATGGAGGGAGACGGGGGTACCCACGCAGTTACGATTGAGGGTGGGCTGATGGAATAGCATCTCTCCATGGTGGCTTGTCCTTTGAGGTGGGAAATAAGATTGCTGTGCATAAAGGCTGAGTGCATCAAGGTCCCAGTGGCGCCTGGGAAACCCAAGTGCACTGCGGTCTCCACCGGCACGGTTGTGTGGTTTCTGCCAGCAATGAGAGGTCTCCAGGAGACATTTCACTGCCCAGGTCTGGGATTGGGAGGAAAGGATGGGGCCAAAAGGATGGAAACCAGGCATGAATGAGTGAAACAGCAGTCTTAGGTGGCTAAGAAGGAAGCAGCCAGAATGGGCGATATATTGGGAGGAGATCCAGGGGCCAAGGGTTTGGGGACTAGGGTGAGATCAGAGAACTGTGGCTCCCACACCCTGGACATCTTCCTTCCACCCACGGCTCAGAGCCGAGGCTGCCCAGCGTCTCTTTGCTCCTGTAACTGTTGTGGCCCCATCCCATCTAGTTCGCTCCCAGGACCCTGGACAGCGGCGGGTGCTGGACCGGGCAGCCCGGCAGCGCCGCATCAACAGGCAGCTTGAGGCCTTGGAGAATGACAACTTCCAGGACGACCCCCACGCGGGCCTCCCCCAGCTGGGCAAGCGGCTACCTCAGTTTGATGACGACGCAGACACTGGTGAGGCGGGTGGAGGAGGAAGGGGGTGCCGCGGGGGGCAGTGGAAGGGGGGGTCCAGGAGGCAAGGCTGCAGGAAGAGGGAAGAGCCTGGCTGGGTCAGGGCTGTGTAAGGATGTCGGGCTGGGGGATGGATGGCCTGCGAGCTCCTCTGGCTCCCTTGAGCCAGGCCCTCTCCCAGTCTCTGCCTCAGTTTCCTTTCCTGTGTATAGAATAAAGAAGCCAGGGCAGGTGAGCCCTTGAGATCGCTTCCGGCTCTGACATGGAGCTCTAGGTATCAGGAGTGTGGAGATGGAGGAAGGCTCGGGTTGGAGAAGTGGAGGCGGGGAAGGATGGTAGAGAGAGGCCGGCTTAGAACCTGGCAGGCACCTGGGCAGGGAAGGGACACAGGGGCATTGGGAACAGTGGGGCAGAGAAGCTGGTGTCTTCTGGGTGAGGGCCAAGTAACTCATCGCCCTTGACGTCTAGGAAAGAAAAAGAAGAAAACACGAGGTGATCATTTTAAACTCCGCTTCCGAAAAAACTTTCAGGCCTTGCTGGAGGAGCAGGTGAGAGGAGCTGGCAGGGAAGACCCCACGGGGCAGGGATGCACCTGCTGGGATCCCTGGGTGGGCGGAGCAGTCAGAGCCGGCCCCGCCCCCTTGTCTCTGCAGAACCTGAGCGTGGCCGAGGGCCCTAACTACCTGACGGCCTGTGCGGGACCCCCGTCCCGGCCCCAACGCCCCTTCTGTGCTGTCTGCGGCTTCCCCTCCCCCTACACCTGTGTCAGCTGCGGTGCCCGGTACTGTACTGTGCGCTGTCTGGGCACCCACCAGGAGACCAGGTGAGAGGGGCCTTCCCCCGGCCCACAACCTCCCCCTCCTCCCTCCAGCAGCCTAGGGACCCTCTGCTCATCCAGGGCTTCCTCTGCCCGCAGGTGCCTGAAGTGGACTGTGTGACTCTGGGCATCCCCAGAGAGGAAGGCCCTGTGCATCGCCCAGCCTTGGAGAGAGCGTCACCGAAGGAAAAGACGCTCCTCCTGGACCAGGAGGGCAGCCCAGCAAAGCCCATGTCCTGTCCTCCAGGGAGACCAGCCTCACTTCCAGGGCCGGAGGCAGGGCGGTACCTGAGCCCTCGGAGTGCAGTTGTAATAAAAGGTCCCGTGCGAGGAAGAGCCTGCCCAGGTGGTTCTGTGGGATTTTGCGGGTGAGGCTGGTGGGTCCCTTGTTTCTTGAACTCGCTGCTCTGTGTCTTTTCCTCCTACCTGTCAATCACTCCTCCCACCGTCTGCCCCTCTGGGTCCCTGACCAAGAAAGATGCTGTCCTATTCTTCCGCCACCCCTATGTCGTTGCTTTTCTTGGCTGCTACTTTTTGTCACTTTTTTGGTTATTGATCTAGTTTTTCTTTTCTTTTTTTTTTCCTTTGCCTTTTGTTTCTCTAGTTCTTCTGAGTGTATTTTGAGTCCCAGGACTGGTGATGGGGAAGTGGAGTGAGGGCTGGGGACGGGGATGTAGAAGGGTAACACAGAAGGAGCCAGCCCTGTCTTTGTCTCTGATTCTTACCCAAAGGGGAGAGACTGGGCCCTTGTCCTTGGTGCCACCCATCTGAGTTGTCCTTAGGAAGCCCGTCTTATCATGGACTGTGGTGTGTGAAATTAGTAGTAGTAGAGAAAACCTAGACATTTCTGGGAAGCGTCAGGGAGTTCATGGTACAGAGGCCTCTGTTCCTGGTGACCCTGATGCTATTAATATAACATTGTGGCACTAGAGCTTCTTACACCCACACCTTCTCTAAGTGGATTATAAGCCATGAGCTCGAAAACGCCTCGGAGTTGCTGTCTTGAGGCTCAGTACCTTGTTGCAACATAGCAAAGCAGATGCGTAGGAAAGACCTGTGACACAGGTGATTTCAATAAGGTATTCATGAGATCCAGCCAGGCTGGTGTCAGGGGCCTTCCTAGGCTCTTCTCCCCGCTTTTGGGGACTTCCTTGTGGTTGGACTTTCTCGCCAGGTGTTGCCAGTCTCTTCCTGGGAAGTTGCTTGCTCTTTCTTCTGGAGACTGGTGGTTGGGCAAGTAGTGTTGGGTGACAGCGTCGTGTTGAATGGTGGTAAGGACAGGGTTTAAGAGACAGTCCTCAGCGTGGTGGTTTTCAGAAAAGGCTGTAAAATTTTTTACTATCCTTCAAGCATCAAAAAGTGGCTGCTGGCCCCCTTCCCCTGGGATCTGGTCAGACTTACGACTGCTTGGCCCAGTAGACAATGGTAGAAGAATGATCATGGGACATGAAAGGCCAGGTGGTAAAAGGCAGTGCAGCTTCTGCCCCGTCCCCCAATACTTACCTTTGGAGCCCTCGGCTACTTTGTAAGAAACCCAACCGTCCTGAAGTCCCCATGCTGTGAGGAAGCCCCGTGTGTGCAGGTCCTCCCATTGACAGGTCCAGGTGAGCAAGCCTTCAAGCCTTCCCAGCCCAGGCTTCCACCATAGGAGTGAAGCTGCTTCACTCCTGTGACATCAAGTCACCCTCACCCATTTGAGTCTTCCTAGCTGTGTCCTCAACATCTTGGAGCAGACACTGGCCATCTCTGCTCTAAATTCCTGACCTACAGGATCCACGTGTATAGTAAAACGGTTTATGCCTTTGAGCCTTGGGATGGTTGGTTGGACAGCGATAGTAACGGGCACATCAGGAATTCAGTCTGCTGGCTGCTGACTCTTTGGCCTAGATTAATTATCTTGCTCTCATCCAGGGAAACCTCCCTGGATCCTAACCTTTCTACTTTCATCTCCGCCAAGAAGTGCACTCAAGAAAGAAAATAGAGGGAATTTCTTGGCGATCCAGTGGTTAGGGCTCGGCACTTTCACTCTGCTGGGCCCCAGGTTTGATCCCTGGTTAGGGAACTAAGATCCCACAAGCTGCACGGTGTGACCAAAAAAAAGACAAGACTATTTCTTGGCTGAGGAACACCTCCTGTGCTTCACTGTGATCACCTGCTTCGGATTTCCTGTTGGATTGCTGCTGAGTCGGCAGTCTCCTTGGTTTATTTCCTAAGTGTACTGATATTTTGTTCCGCATGGTATAAGATTTGTCTACTCTGACACACTCAGTCTTCCTCTGCTGGCCTTGATAGGATCCCAGGGGCCTCCTCATGGTGACTGGCTCTACAAGTCATTTATTGATCTTTTCTAGGAAGGATCTCCAGACCCTCATTTAAAACTATAATTCCTCAAGGAAAATCTTGAGCAGTTTTTGCCAGCTTCCTATGTACTAGTGGAGACTTGGTCCCCACCTTGGGAAACACCTGGGTCTTTGGAAAATCCCTGGTGGCTCAGATGGTAAAGAATCTGCCTGCAATGTGGGTGATCCCTGGTCAGAAAGATCCCCTGGAGAAGGAAACGGCTACCCGTGCCAGGAGTCTTGCCTGGGAAATCCCCTGGGACAGAGAGCCTGGTGGGCCACAGTCCATGGGGCCGCAAATGGTCGAACACAGCTGAGCGACTAACACTTTCACTTCGCTGTACTACTAATTATTAGTGCTGCGTACAAGGTTGGACAGATCACTTTGCCTCTCCGACTCTGTTACAGCCACCTTCCAGAAATCAGAGGACTAAAGACTGTACCAGGCACAGTGCCTGGTGTTCAGTGAGTGCTCAGCTATTGTCTTCATTGCCCAAGACCTAAGCAGTTTGTTGTTGAGTTTTTTCGTAGCCAGTTCCTCAGAAACCAGAGGCTTCTTGGAATAAGCAGCCGTAGCACCTTGCCCATTACATGGTAACTAGCTGTCTGCATTTCTGTCTGCTCCCAGCCTGTGAGTTCTCTGAGGGCAGGGAACTCACCAGATCTTGCTTCTGTAGCTTCTAGCAGAGAAGAAAATAATGTTAAAAAGGGTTAAAAAGTAGTTCAATAGCCCTTTATAGCCATGTGACCCTGCTTGATGGACAAAGAAACCAAACCTTAACCCCATGGTCATATGAAGGCACGCAGTCAAGGCTTGAATGTGAAACTTGGCTCAGGTTGGTTTTCCTGAAAGGGGGAAGGGGTGAGAAGAGGCAGGTCAGCATCACGAGGCCCAGGGCCTGTCCTGTAGGTTGTTACACTGAGGGCCTGCGTGGAACCCGCTTCCCAGTGTCTGTGTTTCTGTACAGTCCCTTCCACATGGACTTTGGACTTGGCCTGGGGACAGCCACAAATGGTATGAAAGCCGAGTGTGGGGGGGCAGGGGCAGGGATAGGCCAGGGAACCCTTTATGATGGGAATAGCACGGAAAGCATGTGTTCTGGGTGGAGCCCAGGAGGAAGCCCTGATTCGCATGTGTGTATCCATTGAGCAGTCCAGCTTGCTGGGAGACCACGGATGTATGGAGGAATAGTAAGAAATGGGGATAGAAAGGCAAGCTAGGGACTTCCCTGGTGGGTCAGAGGTTAATAATCTGCCTGCCGATGCTGGGGACGAAGGTTCAGTCCCTGGTCGGGGAACTAACATCCCACATGCTGAAGGGCAATTAAGGTGGTGTACCACAACTGGAGAGAACCCAGCTTGCTGCAATAAAGAGCCCACGAGTGTGGAGTGTGGCAGCTAAGACCCGATGCAGCCAAATTAATTTTTTTTAAACAGTTGGGCCAGGGCCAGGCAGCGTGCCAAGGTGTAATTGTCTTTTTTTCCTGCAGCACCAGGGTGCTGCCAGGGCAGGATGATGAATAGGGAGAAAAGGGAACTGAGTCACAAAGCTCACTTAGGGGGTTTCTCTAACATTAGAGTCTGGGGATGAGGGCTGGACCCAACACAGGCGGGACAAGGGGGAGAACTAGGTGGAAGTGGAAAGCTCTATGGAGAATTGATAGGATTTGGCTGCCAGCTGAGGGGAGGTGGTGAAGAGGAAGTGAAGGGAGCAGCCAGAGAGGACTGAGGTGGTCAGTCTGTGAGACTCAAGAGTTTGGCCTGGCAGAAACTGATTTTGGGGGAAAGTGATGAATTCACCCAGCCTGCTGACAACACTCGAGGGCTGCACGACTTCTGAAGCTCAGGAGAGAGGGCCCAGTTAGAACGCAGGTGTGGGAGGTCTCTACATCCCAGGAGAAAGTCAGTGCAGGTGAGCAGGTGGGATCAAAGGAAGGTCAAGTGCCACGCCACCAAGGACTCGTTGCTGTACGCAGCACGACGGGATGGGTGCCAGGGTAGACCCTGCTCTCTGCTCCTAACACTGGATGCCAGGCTTCTTTCCCTCAGCCTCAGTTTCCTGCCTTAATTGTGTACTGGCTCTGCTCAGTGCTGGCTGGGCCTATGCCAAGCATGCCCACGGCACTGTAGCCATGTCTGAGCTGGATACCATTCAGTCACACACACACACACACACACACACCACCAATACACAGGCCTCTGAACAGACCTCCAGTGCCTTTTCTGGAAGTTATTGAACCATCCCCAGAAAAATGTACTTGCTCCAGGCCTGGCTGACTTGACACCATTTCAAAAGGCTTGTCAACTTCTGATATTCACTCTCAGGTCCAGGTAAAGAAACTCTAGACCACTCATCTCCTCGTACAGCTGTGAGAAAGGTCCAGAGTAAAAGGAATGACTTGTTATCAGTCTGGCCAGAGGGTATCTGCTATTCCGGTCCTTATCTGCTGCTTATTGGGCCTTATCAGTAGTTGTGAGAATGCCACACTCTACAAACTACTTGCAACTCCTTTCCTCCTTTGCCAGATGGGGCAGTCCAAAGGCAGTGGACAGGTGACAGCCTGGGGTCCAGGAACTGAAGTGACCCTGGGTGCCGCCTCAGCCACCCCTTGCTGGGTCAACTGCCTCATGACACCTTCAACCCCAGAACAGTTCACAAGTTTATTTATGCATGAATTTATACAGACTGCAAACACTCGGGGACGCCTCCACCCGCTTAACGGCCCAGAACCTAGACTCAGAAGGTTAAGAGGGCCCAGCCTCAGAGGCCAGAGATGAGTTCTCAGGAGGCCGATTGTTGGCAGCAGAGGATCCGGAGAACCAGAGGAAAGAGGTGTAGCCAGGGCGGAGCTCCCATGGGAAGGCGGGGCCTGAGGCCAGAGCTGGGTGTGGCTTCCGGGCAGGGGGCGGAGCCTGAAGCGTGGCTTGGTCCTGAACTTGATAACCTAGAACAGGGGCCCGCGCCCGCAGCCCCGGTATTCCAGGGACCCCTCTCCACTGGGGGCAGTGGGAAGGGAATGGGTCCACAGGCCCGGCTGTCTACACGTAAGCGTTCTTCCCGTACTTGCCAAAGCTGCTGTCGCCCTCTTCATCCGACGCTGCGGCGGGCAGGCGGGCAGCGAGGCTGGCGGCCGGTATCACGGGGGCCTTGTAGGGAAGCTGGACGCTGGCAGAGGAGAGAACCTGGTCAGAGGGAGGTGCGGCCCTCGCCCCGCACTCCGCCCCCGCGGCGCGCCCTCCCTTACCCGGTGGCGGGGTCCCGGTCCCGAGAGCAGCAGCAGTTGGAGAAGAGGCAGATGCCGCCCAGGATGGCAAGTAGGCAGGCGCTCCAGCCCAAGTAGAGGGCAGGGCCCAGCTCGTACCTGGGGACAAGGACGGTGAGCAGGCGGCGCTAGCTCAGGAGTCGCACTGAGACCCACCCGCTGTCCCCCACACTCACTTGGTTCCTGCGTACAAGGGGTTGAAGAAGTCCCTGGTGATGTTGAAGGCGTACCAGGAGACGGCCACCATCCCGCAGATACCTGGGGGAGGAACCGGAGAACCCAGCTAGGCCTGGTGGAGGAAGGTGTGGCCCAGAGAAGGGACATGGGCATCAAGTCCAAGAGCAAGCTTCATCGGATCCCTTTCATTTCCCCTCGCCAGCTCCTCACTTCTGTTTCCTACGTCAAAAGGCAGGCTGCTCCATCCAGCACCCAGGACACACTGCAGCCCATCTTTCTTGTCTAGTATCCCACTTTACTCCTCAGCCCCTCTTCCCTGTTTATCCCACACCTGCCCTGTCCCTCCTACCTCTAGTGCCTGGACCACAGTTTCCACACTAGGAATCTGCTCCAGCTCCTACCCATCTTCAAAAGCCCAAGCAGTCTTCCCTGATCAGCCCTGCCTGCGCTGACACCCCTTTCCTGGGTCTTACGGCTCAGTGCATGAAGGCCAGCCAGGCCCCTGGACTACTGGTCCAGCCTGGCCGCCCCCCGGGGCTGTGTCTTCCAGTAAGCCACCTGGCTTCTCTGAGCCTATGTCCACATCTGGAGAACAGGACAAGACCTGCCCTATCTCAGAGGCGTGTTGTGAGGGGATGTGCACAGATATGTTTTGCAAATTGAAAAGGGATGGCAAGTCTTGTGGTACTGTTATTGTGCACAGTGTGTGTGTGTGCGTGCGTGCACGTCCTAGCTCTGATCTTCCCAGCCAGACTGTAAGCTCTGGAGGGCAGAAACTCTCAGCTTTGGATTCCCTCCCACACCTCGCTCATGCCTGGCTCCTAGTGCAGGCTCAAGAAACATTGCTGATGGACTGATTTGTAACCAAGGGATTGGTGAGTATGGGTGAGGGTGGGTGAGCAGGGAGAGGGGTCAGGTGTCAGTGCAAAGGGGAAGGTGAGGCAACCCTGGGTCTGGGTTGCCCACCCCACCCCCACTGCAGTACCACCTCCTCCCACTGCAGCTCAGGGTCCACCCATGACTTCCCCCGATTACCAGCCAGGATGTGTAGGGCTCCTGCGGTGGCCGCCAGCTTGGTTTTTCTGGAGAGCTCCAGGCCCCCAATGTTCGTGCAGCGCAGCCCCACCATGCCTAGGAAGAGGCCCAGGAAGCCCAGGAGGATGGCGGTGATCATGAGCGCCCGGCAGGCCTGGATGTACCCTGGGGAGGCGGGGGGCAGCCATGGGTCCCAGACCCGGCCCTTTCCCCTCCACCTGCTCTCCAGCCTGTGACAGAGTTAGCCCCTAATGTAACCTGCTCAGGTCTCGGTCCCTAGAAGCCCTCAAATCCTCTCCTTCCCCTTCGGGCCCCATCAGTCTGAGGGGTCAGCCTGAGGGGTCACACCCCCTCCTTCCCAGGAGCTCACCTCCGCACCCTTCGACCCTCCAGGTGCACTTCACCTCTGTCTCTGTTACAAGGCTTCTGCTCAGCGCCACTTAGACACTTTGGCTAATAATGCTTTGTCCTGGGGTGATACTCTTTGGCAGGATTTTTTTTTTTTTTTTTAATTTTTGTCCACACTACTTGGCATGTAGGATCTTTGTTCCCCGACCAGGGATCGAACCTGGCGACCCTCTGTGGTGGAAGCACGGAACCTCAACCATTGGACCACCAGGGAAGTCCCTGCATCGTAGGGTATTCAGCAGCATCCTTGCCCTCTGCCCACTAGATGTCAACAGCAGTCCCCCTAGACAGGACAATCAAAATCTCTAGACATTGTCAAAAAACTACCACTAGTTGAGAACCACCATGGGGTCGCTAAGAGTAGGACACGACTGAGCGACTTCACTTTCACTTTTCACTTTCTTGCATTGGAGAAGGAAATGGCAGCCCACTCCAGTGTTCTTGCCTGGAGAATCCCATGGACGGGGGAGCCTGGTGGGCTGCTGTCTATGGGGTCGCACAGAGTAGGAAACGACTGAAGTGACTTAGCATAACATGCTCTGCTGGGTGTTACAGACACTACACTCTGTGAGCACCCCTCCCCTGGCTCACATCTGGGAGGTCCCATTTAATGCCCAGCACAGTGCCTGACATCCTGAACCGAGCCTCTTCCTGGAGTGACCGATAGGGGGCAGCAGTGGCAGCTTCTAATCTGGAAGGTGGGATACCTGGGCCTAGGAGGGGTGTGAGGCAAGTCTAGCTCATATGCTCCTTCCTCAGAGCCGAAGCTCCCTTTCTGGGCCCCCTTCCTCCTCCTAGGTCTTCGACAGTTGCTAAGTACTCCCAAGGACCTTGCACCCCTTCCCTGGGTGGGGCAGTGCCACCCGTGTTGAAGGGGAAAGGCTGGGCCCCTGCCAGGAAGATGTGAAGTCGCCCAGGGTTGGGGGGCAGGGAGGAGGGGCAAAGTTCCCTGGGAGCATTTTCTCCTTCCCCGTCACTTCCTCTGGAGTTCCCCCAGCCTCTCCCCCTACTTATCCATCCACCCACCCACCCATCCCCAACCTGGGCAGACCAGCTCCTGATCCCCAGGGAGCTCTTGTAGGTAAGGAGATATTACTGAAGGGTCCGTAAGCAGCTGCGTGGCTGCAGTGTGAATAAGTGACAGGACCCCTCCCAGGACCAGAACCAGCCTGGGAACAAAGTATCGGCTGGCTCTGAATTCCAGACCCCCAGCCACCTGGGTGGCTCAGGGCAGGTCACCATGCAGTTTTCCTGCTTCTGGAAGATGAGGTCATTAATGCTGCCAGTGTAAACAGCACTAAAATGGTGCGCGCGAAGCACTAATGATGCCTGGAACCTCAACCTGATCCCTGGACAGCTGCGTGCTCTCTGCCCTCCCCGCTCGGCTCGCTCACCCTTGCGTCTCCGTCCTCCATTGTCTTCTGTGCACACTCATGAGAGGTTTCTAGCAGCAGTCCCAGTGGGGCCCCTCCTCACACCACGCTGCTGAGCGGCTGCAGCCAATGTCCCTCCTGCCCACCCACCATTCTCGTGTCCGATCCTGGTGCCTGACCCAGATTGTACTCAGCTTTCATAGAAGTTTTTTTTTTTTGGGGGGGGGTGTCCTGGATGGGCTGAGAGCATGAAGCCCCTGTAGCTGCCTCAGGAGACCCTGGGAATAGTAGGGGCAGGGGAGACCCACCCAGACTCCCTAGCGGCTCATAGCATCTCTGATACTCGGGGAGGCAGTTTCCTGGCATGCTGGCCTCAGCTCCTTCCCCTGCCACCTGGCCCCTGCAGCTGGGGGACCTGGAAGGGCACGATGGCTCCAGCAACCCCAGTGAGGGCGCGGGAGCTGCAGTGCACTGGGTTCCTGGTCATCCCCTCATGGTCTGGTGAGGGGCCGACTGAAGGACTCCCTAGGTGGGGGAGTGATGGGTACTGCTCACAACGTGAGCTCCAGCCACCAGGGAGGACCTTTTGGGGCCCAAAGAGCTGTAGGCTCCAGCCCACTAACAACCCCAAACACATATGCACACACAGCCCTGACTACAGTGGGTACTGAGACGGGCAAGAGGACTCCATTTAAAACAGCCTTCTAGAGCTCGCCATGGCAGTGAGACCAATGTCCCAGTGCAAGCCTGGTGCAGTTATTGAGACTTCTAAGTATCTCAACCCCCAGGAATCCCAGATGGGGTTTCCTCTTCACCCCACGAGCCCCAGTACTCTCACCCCAAAACTAAAGTGCTGGATTTGATTGAGTGAACGTAGACACCAACCTCACATTAACATTTTCTGCACATTCCATCTCACATAATCCTCATGACCACCCAGTGAACCAGTGCTATTCTGACCCCAAGTCTTAACAGATGGGTCAAATGAAGCTCATTTTATCAGGCCTGAGGCACGGAGCAGGTCCACGGCAGGTGCTGGGGCCGTCACTCTAGACCCGGTGCCCGCACTTGTAGCCACAAAGACAGAGGGGCATGCTAGAGCAGGGGGCCACATGTGGCACGGCCTCTGCTGCAGTTCCAGACAGAGATGCCCCCAGCACTCCTGGCTGCAGGAAGCAGGTCTCCTCACTGCATCTGGCTTCCCTTGGCTATATGGTGCCCAAGGTCCGACCACAGGCAGCACCCACCCTCCCTGGGGTCTCTCCAGCCTCCCGCCTCCCTCTGCTCCCTTCGGCTCTCCCCAGCCCGTACCAGAGAGGGCCAGCATGGACGGGAACTCCCAGCAGTTGTGGACTCCCATGGAGTCAGTGGCACAGCTGTACCAGAGGTTCTCGAAGATGGTGTTGGTGGTGATGACATTCCCATGCACGGTGGACACTCGCCAGCTGCTGTGTGCCAGAGTCACCCCCAGCATCAGCAGCCCCACGGCTGTGAGGAAGAAGCCGAAGATCTCCACAGCCACTGGCATGGTGGGACACAGGCCCCAAGGGGAGCCCGGGGCCCCGGAGAGGGGGAGGGGCTGGGCCCCGGGGGATCTGAGGGGGCTTTGGCCAAGGAGGGTGGTTCAGGCAGGCTAGGGAAAGAGAGGGAGGCAGGCTGCAGCCTCGGCCTCTTCCGTGGCCCAGGTCCGGCTCCGGTTTGTCTCCTGCCCTCTCCCCTGGTCTCTTCGCTTCCCCGCAGGTCCGTCAGAGGAATGAGCCAAGCGCGCACGGCAGCTGTTGACGAGATGGAGGGAATAAACGAAACGGGCCAAAAGTCCACCCCCTCCCCCCTGGCCTCTGGGCTGCCCTGGGCTCCCCGCCCCTTGAGGGTGGGGGGAGAGGACTTACCCGGGAGTGACTAACGGACACGCCGCCAAGGAGGGGCTCCCATGGGAGGCACTGGGAGCCAAGGGGAAGCGTCGGCTCTGACTCAGCTTTCATCGGGGGCCAGAGAATGGAGTAAGAGGGGCAAGGAAAGAGGGAGCGGCTGAGAGGCAAGAGACCGAGACTGAACACGGAGAAGTCCCCTGCACCTTTCGGTGGGGAAGGATCAAGGCAGCTGAGCCACCCTCCCTGAATGCTGGTGAGAACAGCTCAAGAAACGCAAAGACCTCGGGGTTGAGTCTCCAAGGAAGAGTAAGGTTGAATGAGGGAATGGGAAATCTGGGGGAACCCATGGCTCTGGAATCCAACCAACCGGGATTCAAACCAGGTCCTATCCTTTACCAAAGCAACACGGGCATGAAGTCGGAGCTCCTTGAGCTTGTTTCTGCTTCCATGAACTAGAACTATTACTCCTCACTTCATAGGTTCTGTTAAGAATTGTGACCACAGATCAAAGCTCCTTGCAAGTATGAACTGCTCAGTACCTGGTGAATGCCCTGGGTGTCCAAGGCCCAGGTTGAGGCAACCAGGGGTTGTTCTCGTCCAAACTTCCAACTTCCTGAACTTGAATTTCTCCCCTTGTTGGGTTGATCTTTGACTCTCAGCAAAAAGCTTGATCTTGCTGCCAAAGGGGCCCTAAGTGGGATAAATCACAAGCCCAGGACGTGATCCTCTGATAATCTAAACAGCTCAGAGTTATCAGAACCGTCACCGGCTCTACTAATTATGACAGATTAGAAACCTCCGGGTCCCCACCCCAAGCCAACGCTGAGCACCTGTCCTGGCAGAGATGGTCTCATTTCCCACCCTGAGGCCACAGCTGGGACAGGTCCGGTTCTCTTCTGGCGGGGGTGGCTGGGGCTCAGTTCCAAGGGGCCCATTCTACACCCAGGCAGTCACACAGGACATCACTGTGCTGAGATGCAATCCCCATCCTCCTCCCTGTGCCAGGCTCCTCCATGCTGCCCACAGGTGCCTCCTCCCCTGTCCCCCCAGCGGGGATAAGGAATGAGAGGTATGAAGTGAAGCAAGACAGGCCCAGGCTGAGCCTGGCACAGGGTGACGGGTGTGAGGCCAAGTTGGCTGGGTGGAGACTGGGTCCCGACCTTCCTCTGCAACTGGGATGTCCTGGGTTCCTGACCTCTTCCATGACCTCTGCCAACTCCATGCCAAATGCCCGTTTCCTCCCCCCCTACCTCGCCCCCGGCAGTCCACCCGCCCCTTAAGGAGAGGGACAGGGAGGAGGAAGGGGAGGACGCAGGACAAAGGGAGGGAAGGGTGGAGGTTTTGGAGGAAGCTGAGTGGGGCCTCCCTGGTGTGGAAAACTCCATGCTGAGAGGCAGCTGAGTGGGTCAGAGGAGACATCAGTCTCGCCTGTCCCTTCAGCTCTGCCCTTCCCGCCTCTGGTCACTGTTTTTTGTCAGGATTCTAAGGCTGTGCAAAGGCCACGTCCCTATGCTGGCCTGCCACTGCTCAAGGACATGGCTAGTGGTGGGGGAAGGAAGGAAGGGTGTGGGGTCTGGGCAGCTTGGTGGACAAAGGAGAACCCCACAGCAGCCTCCGGGGTAGGAGTAGGAGGGTGCAGAGCAGGAAGGGCCCATGTGTGACCCCCGTAAGCTTAGTCATATATTCCATTTTCTGACCTCCTGGGCCCAACCAAACCCACCCCTTTCTCAACATGGACACAAGAGGTTCCCAAGCCCAAGTCCAGTTTTATTTACACTCATCTCCAAGCGCATGATTTGGGGATAGGTGACAGGTCTCAGGGGAGAGGGTGACGGCCAGAGAGGACAGGGATGGGTGCAGGAGAAGAAAGGGATGGCCGGGGGGGGTGGGGCGCTCTTCCAGTGTCCTCCATGGGCTCCCACGTGTCCCTGCACAGACGCAGGGATGCCGTCTCCTTCAGGATTTGGACTTGGACACAGCAAGTCCGATGAGTCCAGCCAGTCCCGCCACGCCCAGGGCCATGCCTCCAACGATGGCCATGCCCACTAGTCCATCTGGGGAGAGGAAAAGGGAGACTGTCACGAGGCCAAACCCAGTCCCTGCGGCGACCTGGGCTACCACCTCACAGCCTGCTGCTCCTTGGCAGAAGACGTGCCTGTCTCCCTGGAGTCCTGGTGTGAGGGCCCCTGAGGGCCGGGGAAAGAAGAGGGTTTGAGGAGGAACTGCCTGGAGGGCACCATCTGAAGAGAGACCAGAAGGCCCAGGCACGGGGGACAGAAGAGAAGTCAACAGAGTGGAGAGGGACCCGGGGATGCTGGGGGCCAAGGAAACATGAGGGCAGGGAGTGGAGGGAGGCAGAGGGGAAGAGAGGACGGCCTTCACCTTTCTTCATGGCCTTGTCAATGAGCCGTTCCAGTTCTTTGGCCTGGTTGTTCTGCGGCTCTGTCTGCAGCAGCCCTCGCACATACTTCAGGGCCTTTTCATATTCCTGCACTCAGGGAAAACAACACACCCCCCCTCAGAATTCCATCCCTCCGCCTGCCCATCAGAGGGGCCTTCTCTCCGCTGGCCCTGGGACTCCTCCCTCTCCCTCCACCCCCTCCCTCGCTCCAGCCCCACCCAGAGGAGTAGAGTCCACAAACCACCCCAACTGTGTGGGGGTGATAAGCTGAAGGAGATAACAGCCCAAGGCTTGGGGCTGCACCCCAGTGCTGACATCACTTTGCTCCCCACACCCTAGGCACCCAGACCCTCTGTCTCTCGCCTTCCCTTAGTGTCCTGGCCTGCTTTCACCTTGCACCTCTGTACCCAACACCACCCCCTGCCTACTACCCTCTTTGGCCTGGGCTCTACCCTGGAGGAGAGAGATGAGCGGGTGCTTGGCCATCCGGGTGGGCGGGGGTGGAAGGGAGTGGGAGAAGGAAGCGCTCTGCTTTACCTTGAGCCGGTAGTTCCCCACGGCCAGGTAGAAGACGTAATCCCGCTGCTCCTCTTTGCTCCCTTTGGGCAGCAGCTCTGGGGAGTCGGGAGGAAGGAAAAGGGTAAAAACCCCTTCTCTTCCTTCTTAGTGCCCGTGTCCCAGACACCCCCTCCACTCCCTAAATTCACTGTCCTGAGCCTCCACTTCAGCTCCAGTCACTCCGGGCTTCCTAGCCAGACCCGTGGGGCAGCATGAACCCCAGCCAACACTGAGGTGTATGCAGCCCCCATATCAACACTCCAGTCAACTCTGGTTCATCCAAGTGAACTAAAAGCAAATCAGGGCACTGGACAAGCCAAAGGCATCTCTATTCCAGTTGCTTGCTGCCCAGACTAGTGTTCAAAATAAGTTTTCACACCTTCTCTTTTTAAAAAAACAGCTCCAAACTTGCCTTCAACTACCCCTCCCTGAAAGATCCCACCTAACTTTCTAAGGTCAGTGACTTCCCATAAGGTTACGTGTTCAGCTGTACTCTGTGCACTAGAATTTGTTGCTAAGTTGGCAGGTGTTTATACAGCTTCCCAAGCATCTGTCTGTCTGCTCAACTAGACTGGCAATGTTTAGAGACCACTTCTCCAACTGTGTCCTACTTCTCAGGAAACCTGAGAAATACACAAACGGAGGCTGAGATGGTTTGCATTCAGGAAGATTCTTACTTTTATGGATTTACAACAGGCATCTTTGGCTAGTATAGTGATTGTTTATACACCATTACTTGACCAAGAGAAAAGGGGTACAGAGAAATTTAAAGGTCAAGTATTGTGGCCTCTGACAAACGGTGACCTATCCAAAGTTAAAGGAAACAGGATTCTGATCAAAAAAACACCATCTGCTCCCAGGTTTTGAGGATGGTCTTCTGGACTTCTACACGACTCCCCCCAAAGGTTTTCAACAATAGCTGCTAAAGAAGCAACATGGTGAGGTGTGGGGGCAGACATGACTGGGACACATGAAGACAGGAGCTTCTGGTCCCAATTCAGCCATTAATTAACCAGCTGTCTGACCTGAGACCAGTCACTTTCCTTCTGTCTAGACGACCAGATCACCAAAGTCCCGCGGGGACTGACATGCTATGACTGTCTGGCAAAACACCAATGAGGTAGCAAGTAGCCAAAAGCACACTGGGAGAAGTCAGACTAAGTATAGCCCTTTCCTGCAGTGAGTTTACTGGAAGATAACTGTACTCTGAGATCCCATGTTGAAAAAGGACCCCCACACTGGAGATGGAGGGAGCAAACCAGGCCAATGGTGGCAGAGGATGACGATGGCAAGTTGGGAAGGGGCGTTTGGGGAGTCAGCCTAGCACCTCACCCTCCAGCAGAGCAAGGCCTTTACGGATGTCGTCGTTGTACTTGCTTCGCACCAGGCACCAGGCATATTCAAACTGCGTGCTCTTGGACACCGAGCCTGCTGCCTTCTCAGACTTAAATTTCCTTTCAAATTTCTGCCACAGGAGAGGAGAGGAGTCATTTAGAAGCGAAGGGGGCAAGCCGAACTCTAGCAGGACCTGGGTGTCCCTGTTACCCATCTTCTCCTTTGCCACACCCCCCCGTTCGGGTCTTGGGGTACCCGACCATGGGGTACCCCAAGTCCTGCAATCTTCATCTCTGGGACCCAGGCATTCCGCTTCTTACTGCCGGGTCGTCTCCTTTGTCTCCTTGCACCTCCCCTCTCTGCTTCCCTCCCCCTAGTGGTGCCGAGTGGAGATGCCACCTGGTGGCGGCCCCAGGCACCGCTCCCGGAGCAGCTGACCCTGGGAGGCTGGCCTGAACAGTAAACAGGCTGTCAGAACAGCTCAACAACAGACCAGCCCACGCGGCCCCTCGTCGGAGACTGCTTCTCTCAGCCCCACCCTGCCTAGTCTGGACCCTATCTTATCTGAAGGAAAAAACCGTAATAAACCTGCCTATTTCCTGTTAGAGCTACAAAGATTGAGACATCCCCTACAAGGGACTTAGCGCTGTGCCGGATTGAGTGATACGTGAAACTTTACGGTGGTCGCTGTGTTCCCCCGCCACTGAAGGAGCACTTAAAATCAAGTGCCCGCATCCTGACCTCGAGCTTCTGAGAGAACCTAGCACCCGTCAGACTCCAGGCCCCGAGTCTGAGGCGTGGTGGCATAGGAAACTACAACTCCCATTAGGCTCTGGGGCAAAGTGGACCCTCTGGGCAAGAGCCGAACGCTACTGGGGCTGCCGGGAGCCGTAGTTCGGCTTCTCTAGGCAAAACTGATGCTGGGAGGAGAGTCTGGCCCCTACCCCTCTCCTCAGGGCCCGCCCCTCCGAATCTTCCTTTTCCCTCCCTCGGAGCCGGGCCTCACCAGCAGGTCCTCCACAGACACCAACTCGTTCAGCACGGCCTCCATGGCCGCCGGCCCCGCAGGTCTCACAACTCAGACGCTACAGTGCCACTTTCTCCATGGCCCATTGACAGGGGCGGAGAGCAACTTCCGGTGTCCGGCGGAAGCGGAACCGCCCTTCCCTACGCAGAACCAATCGCTCCCCGTAGCCGCCGCCGAACCCGCCTCCGCCTACCGCCGCCGCAGCGCGCAGCTGGGGTCACTGATGCGCATGCTCCGACAGATCCCTCTCTCTCACCAGAGCCCGCAGGCCGCGCACGGCGCCTGGCCACTCCTAAAGTTGGTCTTCCTGGGTACCCTGCAAGTGCCTCCGTCTACAGAGGCTACCTCAGTAAAGTACGAGACTGTGTCTTGATGGTTAGCCCCGAGACTGAAAACAGCGTAAAGAGAAGGTGGGGATCTGGGCATGGATCCCGTAATTTTAGATCTAGTCTAACCCTCTCTTTTCCTCCCGCCCCCCACCCCCCACCTCCTTGCTCCCAGATATCTAGGACCCTAGGGGCTACGTGACTTTTTAGTGCCTGCAAGAAAATCATAACTCGTACCAGGGTTTACAGGGCCCGGGCGGACTTAAAATGCAAGAGCAAAGAAAACTAGATCTGTCAACCGTAAACCAGAGACTGGAATACATACTAATGGGGGATGCTATTAATGGGAATTTAAAGAAAAGCTGTTGCTTCTGCTTGCACAGAAGGTCCAATATTTTAAATATTATTTAATAAAGCATCCTCTGGGTGTACTCAAGGGGGAAAGGCCCTTCATGTGGGGTCATGGGCATTAAGGCGCTTGGAAGTGAGAAGCAACAAAACATGGAAAGGGGAAATGCTGCATGGTGCTCTGGCATCTGTGTTCTGTGCAGTGAAGCGTAGGTAGTGACTTTCAAATTCTCTTTACCTTGACCCACAGTGCTCCAGCACACGTGTGAATGTAAGTTCCCTGAGGGCAGAAACTGTATCTTGTTTATCTGTCCATCTCTAGCTCTGAGCACAAGGAAAATGAAATGTTCAAGAAATATTTGTTGAATTGTCAGGAAATAATAGTAATGACCATAGTGCAAATGCAGGGGGTTAGCAGCCAAACACACACCTTTCACATTTGCAAATCCCCTTGAATCTTTTTTTCCTCATAATAGCCTTGTGAGTTAAGGTAGGAAGTTATTCTTTTCTATTTGGCTTGGACAGTTGATATGAGCTCAGTAAACTTTAAGAGAAACCTCAATTTAGGGAACTGGCTCCATAATAGTCAAGGAAAAAAAATTTACATTCTTTCAAAGATGTACTGAGTGCCTAAGTTTGGCTGGGCATTGGGGTGAGCAGAGAGGGTAAAAAGGTGTACATAATATGAAGCAGATGAGTGAAAATAGGGCTGAACACTAATGGCAAGTAGAACTTACCTTCCTTTGAAGGCAGGGAATTTAAGAAAGGCAAAAGTCTACTATTTCTATCAGGATGTTACTTTCCTTGGGTGGCTTGCTACCCCTCATCCATGTTTGTATCTGTTGCCGCTCTTGGCACAGGCCTGGCACGTGGCAAAAGCTCCATCAGGGTTTGTTAAATGTTATTTGTGGGGAGAAAAAGAATGTGTTACATGGCTCAATTCTGTGCCAATGAAGAGATCTTAAGTTTGTTTCTTAGGTCCAGTAAGCACAGCCATCCACCCTGGATTATAGGGGTAAGAAGTAGTGCCTGTTTATTTTACTTCCAAATTACGTTTCTCCATCTTTTTCAAAAACATCTACTTCTGCTTTATTGACTACGCCGAAGCCTTTGACTGTGTGGATCACAACAAACTGTGGAAAATTCTTAAAAGAGACGGGAATACCAAGTCACCTGACCTGCCTCCTGTAGGTCAAGAAGCAACAGTTAGAACTGGACATGGAACAACAGACTGGTTCCAAATCAGGAAAGGAGTACATCAAGGCTGTATAATGTCACTCTGCTTATTTAACTTATATGCAGAGTACATCATGCGAAATGCCGGGCTGGATGAAGCACAAGCTGGAATCAAGATTGCTGGGAGAAATATCAGTAACCTCAGGTATGCAGATGACACCACCCTTATGGCAGAAAGCAAAGAACTAAAGAGCCTCCTGATGAAAGTGGAAGAGGAGAGTGAAAAAGTTGGCTTAAAACTCAACATTCAGAAAACGAAAATCATGGCATCCAGTCCCATCACTTCATGGCAAATAGATGGGGAAACAATGAGAGACTATTATTGGGGAGGCTCCAAAATCACTGCAGATGGTGATTGCAGCCATGAAATTAAAAGATGTTTGCTCCTTGAAAGAAAAGCTATAACCAACCTAGACAGCATATTAAAAAGCAGAGACATTACTTTACCAACAAAGGTCCGTCTAGTCAAAGCTATGGTTTTTCCAGTGGTCATGTATGGATGTGAGAGTTAGACTATAAAGAAAGCTGAGCACTGAAGAATTGATGCTTTTGAACTGTGGTGTTGGAGAAAACTTGAGATCTTCTTGGACTGCAAGGAGATCCAACCAGTCAGTCCTAAAGGAAAACAGTCCTGAATATTCATTGAAAGGACTGATGCTGAAGCTGAAGCTCCAGTACTCTGGCCACCTGATGCAAAGAACTGACTCATTGGAAAAGACCCTGATGCTGGGAAAGATTGAAAGCAGGAGGAGAAGGGGACGAAAGAGGATGAGATGGTTGGATGGCATCACTGATTCGATGGTCAGGAGTTTGAGTAAGCTCTGGGAGTTGGTGATGGACAGGGAAGCCTGGCATGCTGCAGTCCATGGGGTCACAAAGAGTGGGACATGACTAAGCGACTGAACTGACCTTTTTCAATACCATCCAAATGCAAACTGTTGTCACTTTGGAGTAGGCAGAGAGACCTTATAAAAATACAATTCTCAGTTTATCTAAAACCCTTTAATAGCTTCTCACTGCTGTTAGAACAAAGGCCAAAACCTCGCAGCAAAGCCCAGAAGGTTCTCTGTAGTCTGGTCTGGCTCCTGCTCTGCATCATCTCTCCTTCACTGCCTCTCCCTGTCTGTACACTAACCCCACAGGCCTCCTTTAAGTTCTGCAACCCCTAGTGGCCACAGGCCCTCTGTACATGCAGTCCCTGCTATCTAGAACATCTCCCCCCACCATGAAATGCCCCCCGCTTTGCTTATATGACTCATTCATTCATGATTTATTTCACTCAACAAATACGTGTTGAGCACTTGTTATGTGCCAGGCACTGTTTAAGTATTTGGGATCAGCACTGAACAAAGTTCCTGTTCTCAGAGAACTTGCATTTTAGTGGGGAAAACAGAAAAAATAATCAAACAAGTAAATAACTAAAAACACAATAATGGCAGGAGTTTATAAAGTGCTGTGAAAACAAGAAAAGCAGGGGAAAGGGACAATGAGAGAAGAGGATGCTGGTGGAGGAGAGCTCAAAGAAGCCGACCATGGAGAAGTGATACCTGGACAGGGAACTGAAGTAGCCATGTAGGTGAATGAGGAGAACATTCCAGGGAGACGAAATGGCAAGAGCCAAAGCCTTAAGGAAGGAACACATAACAGTTGTTTAGAAAATGAGGGCAGAGAGGTAGCCAGGGGCAGATCGTCGGGGGGCTTGTAGACTATGGTAAGGGATCTGGACTTAATGTGACAAGTGATGGGAAGGCTTTGGAGGGTGTGGGCAGCAGAGTGAAATGATCCAGCATAGAGCAATCCCTCCGGTGGCTACTGGGGTAGCCCCGGCAAGAGACAGTGGTGACCTGGTCTACAGCGGCAGCAGTGGAGGTGAAGGAGTTCAGGATATGTGGTCAGAAGGTGTGGTCAGCAAGAACTGCTGATGGACTGGATGTGAGAGAGGCGGGTAGGATGACACATAGGTTTGTGCCCTGACTGACCTGGTGAATTCCTACTGACCATTAGTTCTAAGCTCTAAGACTCCTCCTCAGGGAAGGCCTTCCCTGGCATCCAGATTAGGAGGGCTCCTGTTGAGAGGCTGAGCACTACCCATCCAGCATTTTCAGACTATAAGACTGTAACCCGCTCATCTTTTCTTAGTGAGCCCTGTGTTTTTGTGAACCACATGAGTATTGGTTTGGGTATGGTAATAACATCTTCCAAGAGCCAAAGACCATTCTGCTATTGTCTCTTTTTTCCCCCACATAAAGGAAGGCTCACATGTGACCTGCGGTCAAAAATCACACCAGGAAGGTAAGAGTTCTGTTTGATCCATGAGGAAACTGAGACTCAAAAAGCTTACTTCATCTCTCCAAGGTCACAGAGCTAGAAGTGGAGGAGCTGGGATTTAAACCTGAGTCCTGCTTCAGCATCAGAGACGAGGAGTCAGTTAAAGAATAAACAGAACAGATACGACGACGTTGTAAGTATGTTCCAAATTTTTATCTTTAAAAAATTTAAGTGTAAATTTGTCATTTTTTTGGTTTTTGTTTTGCACAGTAGAGGACTTCCCTTAAGCAGCAGATGAATGAGGAAGGAACAATTCAGATGAATTCAAAATGAAAACAGGCAAAGCAATCCCAATAATCCCCCTTTTTTTAGTAAAATACAGTAAAATTAAAAACAAACCCCCAAACCACCAACAGTGCCCCTGAGATTGTTGCATAACTGACTTCTGTCTCTTGGCAAGTGGCCTGTGTTTTTAGTTCACACCCTCAGAAGAAATGGAGTGGCCATCATGGTCAACAAAAGAGTCCAAAATGCAGTACTTGGATGCAATCTCAAAAATGACAGAATGATCTCTGTTCGTTTCCAAGGCAAACCATTCTATATCACAGTAATCCAAGTCTATGCCCCAACCAGTAACGCTGAAGAAGCTGAAGTTGAATGGTTCTATGAAGACCTACAAGACCTTTTAGAACTAACACCCAAAAAAGATGTCCTTTTCATTATAGGGGACTGGAATGCAAAAGTAGGAAGTCAAGAAACACCTGCAATAACAGGCAAATTTGGCCTTGGAATACGGAATGAAGCAGGGCAAAGACTAATAGAGTTTTGCCAAGAAAATGCACTGGTCATAACAAACACCCTCTTCCAACAACACAAGAGAAGACTCTATACATGGACATCACCAGATGGTCAACACTGAAATCAGACTGATTATATTCTTTGCAGCCAAAGATGGACAAGCTCTATACAGTCAGCAAAAACAAGACCAGGAGCTGACTGTGGCTCAGACCATGAACTCCTTATTGCCAAATTCAGACTGAAATTGAAGAAAGTAGGGAAAACCACTAGACCATTCAGGTATGACCTAAATCAAATCCCTTATGATTATACAGTGGAAGTGAGAAATAGATTTAAGGGCCTAGATCTGATAGATAGAGTGCCTGATGAACTATGGACTGAGGTTCGTGACATTGTACAGGAGACAGGGATCAAGACCATTCCCATAGAAAAGAAATGCAAAAAAGCAAAAAGGCTGTCTGGGGAGGCCTTACAAATAGCTGTGAAAAGAAGAGAAGCGAAAAGCAAAGGAGAAAAGGAAAGATATAAACATCCGAATGCAGAGTTCCAAAGAATAGCAAGAAGAGATAAGAAAGCCTTCTTCAGCGATCAATGCAAAGAAATAGAGGAAAACAACAGAATGGGAAAGACTAGGGATCTCTTCAAGAAAATCAGAGATACCAAAGGAACATTTCATGCAAAGATGAGCTCAATAAAGGACAGAAATGGTATGGACCTAACAGAAGCAGAAGATATTAAGAAAAGATGGCAAGAATACACAGAAGAACTGTACAAAAAAGATCTTCACGACCCAGATAATCACGATGGTGTGATCACTGACCTAGAGTTAGACATCCTGGAATGTGAAGTCAAGTGGGCCTTAGAAAGCATCACTATGAACAAAGCTAGTGGAGGTGATGGAATTCCAGTTGAGCTATTCCAAATCCTGAAAGATGATGCTGTGAAAGTGCTGCACTCAATATGCCAGCAAATTTGGAAAACTCAGCAGTGGCCACAGGACTGGAAAAGGTCAGTTTTCATTCCAATCCCAAAGAAAGGCAATGCCAAAGAATGCTCAAACTACCGCACAATTGCACTCATCTCACACGCTAGTAAAGTAATGCTCAAAATTCTCCAAGCCAGGCTTCAGCAATATGTGAACCATGAACTTCCTGATGTTCAAGCTGGTTTTAGAAAAGGCAGAGAAACCAGAGATCAAATTGCCAACATCTTCTGGATCATGGAAAAAGCAAGAGAGTTCCAGAAAAGCATCTATTTCTGCTTTATTGACTATGCCAAAGCCTTTGACTGTGTGGATCACAATAAACTGTGGAAAATTCTGAAAGAGATGGGAATACCAGACCACCTGATCTGCCTCTTGAGAAATTTGTATGCAGGTCAGGAAGCAACAGTTAGAACTGGACATGGAACAACAGACTGGTTCCAAATAGGAAAAGGAGTTCGTCAAAAAAAGCCTCTTGATGAAAGTGAAAGTAGAGAGTGAAAAAGTTGGCTTAAAGCTCAGCATTCAGAAAACGAAGATCATGGCATCCGGTCCCACCACTTCGTGGGAAATAGATGGGGAAACAGTGGAAACACTGTCAGACTTTATTTTTCTGGGCTCCAAAATCACTACAGATGGTGACTCCAGCCATGAAATTAAAAGGCGCTTACTCCTTGGAAGGAAAGTTATGACCAACCTAGATAGCATATTCAAAAGCAAAGACATTACTTTGCCAACAAAGGTCCGTCTAGTCAAGGCTATGGTTTTTCCTGTGGTCATGTATGGATGTGAGAGTTGGACTGTGAAGAAGGCTGAGCGCCGAAGAATTGATGCTTTTGAACTGTGGTGTTGGAGAAGACTCTTGAGAGTCCCTTGGACTGCAGGGAGATCCAACCAGTCCATTCTGAAGGAGATCAGCCCTGGGATTTCTTTGGAAGGACTGATGCTAAAGCTGAAACTCCAGTACTTTGGCCACCTCACGTGAAGAGTTGACTCATTGGAAAAGACTCTGATGCTGGGAGGGATTGGGGGCAGGAGAAGGGGACGACAGAGGATGAGATGGCTGGATGGCATCACTGACTCGATGGACGTGAGTCTGAGTGAACTTCGGGAGTTGGTGATGGACAGGGAGGCCTGGCGTGCTGCAATCCATGGGGTCGCAAAGAGTTGGACACGATTGAGCGACTAATCTGATCTGATCTAATCTAATGTGTTACTTTATGTTTCCGCTCATGAGAAACGTTGGGCTGGAAGAAGTACAAGCTGGAATCAAGATTGCTGGGAGAAATATCAATAACCTCAGATATGCAGATGACACCACCCTTATGGCAGAAAGTGAAGAGGAACTCAAAAGCCTCTTGATGAAAGTGAAAGTGGAGAGTGAAAAAGTTGGCTTAAAGCTCAACATTCAGGAAACGAAGATCATGGCATCTGGTCCCACCACTTCATGGGAAATAGTTGGGGAAACTGTGTCAGACTTTATTTTTTGGGGCTCCAAAATCACTGCAGATGGTGACTCCAGCCATGAAATTAAAAGACACTTACTCCTTGGACGGAAAGTTATGACCAACCTAGATAGCATATTCAAAAGCAGAGACATTACTTTGCCAACAAAGGTTCGTCTAGTCAAGGCTATGGTTTTTCCTGTGGTCATGTATGGATGTGAGAGTTGGACTGTGAAGTAAGCTGAGCACTGAAGAATTGATGCTTTTGAACTGTGGTGTTGGAGAAGACTCTTGAGGGTCCCTTGGACTGCAAGGAGATCCAACCAGTCCATCCTAAAGGAGATCAGTCCTGGGTGTTCATTGGAAGGACTGATGCTAAAGCTGAAACTCCAGTACTTTGGCCACCTCATGCGAAGAGTTGACTCATTGGAAAAGACCTTGATGCTGGGAGGGATTAGGGGCAGGAGGAGAAGGGGATGACAGAGGATGAGATGGCTGGATGGCATCACTGATTTGATGGACATGAGTTTGGGTAAACTCCGGGAGTTGGTGATGGACAGGGAGGCCTGGCATGCTGCGATTCATGGGGTCGCAAAGACTCGGACACGACTGAGCGGCTGAACTGAACTGAAATGATGTGTTACTTTCTAATTATACACTTGTGTGATTTGCTGATGAATACCACCCTCCTGTACTAGACTGGAAGCTACAGGAGGGCAGGGTCTGTCTGTTTTGTTCATTTTATGCCCACAGAGCTCAGAGCCTCTACCAGTAGATACTCAATTTGTACTAATTATTGTTGCATAAATGGTTGTTGCAGTTGCTATGATTAACTTTTTGGAAAAGAAACCAGTCAATATATAGTAAGAGCTATATTTCTTGACTAGTAATCTACTTCTGTGGGGGGAAAAAGTATTCAACAAAAGCCAAAAAGAAAAGAAAGGAAAGAGAAGGCATGAAGATATTCATTTCTGCATATCTCTGAAGGTAAACAAACAACTAAATCACCAAGGAATGGTTTTATTAAATGACATTACATCAATATTATGTTACATCAATATAATAACAAACAGCCTTAAAGTCAGTGATCTGGATTCTAGGCTGATAATATTCAAAACAAAAAATTACGACCTTCTCAAATTCAGTCCTGTGAGTGGGCAGAAAAGAAACTGACATTTTTCCTGGTGGAACCAAAACCTAGAACTGATACTTTGTGGCAGAGGCCCTACTTTGAGGACACCAGAAATTGGAGCCTGTTTCGGACTTCTGCCCTATAGCATCTTGTCAGGTCAGCCCAGGAGAAGTTCTCAGCAAACACCCACCAAACAGAATTCCACTATTATTTTTAAAAAGTTAATAGGAGATCAAACCAGTCAGTCCTAAAGGAAATCAACCCTGAATATTCATTGCAAAGACCGATGATGAAGCTCCAATACTTTGGCCACCTGATGCGAAGAGCCGACTCACTGGAAAAGAGCCTGATGCTGGGAAGGATTGAGGGCAGGAGGGGAAGGGGTGACAGAGGATGATATGGTTGGATGGCATCCCCGACTCAATGAACATGAGTTTGAGCAAACTCCGGGAGATAGTGAAAGACAGGGAAGTCTGGAGTGCTGCAGTCCTTGGGGTCAAAAGAGTCAGACACGACTTAACGACCAAACAACAACAATTTGTTATTTATTTGGCTGTGCCCAGTCTTAGTTATGGTATGCAGGATCTAGTTCCCTGACCAGGGATCGAACCTGGGCCCCTGGCTGGGCGTGCAGAGTTTTAGTCACTGGACCACCAGGGAAGTCCCAAGGGTTCCACTATTTGTGATCTAATCTTCAGTGATCAGTCTCCTCTACTTCCCACTTTCATCTACTGTTTAATTAGACAGGAAGTCCTGTCAACCCCCAACTGATTCGTTCATCCATCCAACAAAACATTTCTTAAGGGTCTGCTGTGTTCCAGGCACCCTTCTAAGTGCTGGGTAAGAGAAATGAACTAAACAGACATAAATCCTTGTCCCATGGAAGTCAATCTTAGAAGAAAAAAGATAGCTACTGAATAAATACATAATATCAAGCCACCACTGCCTCCATTCTGTCGTCATACTCTTTAACAGCCTTCACATGTTTTCCTCTTTCAACCCAGCCTGGCTGCCAGCTGCATTTTAAAGTGCAGATGAGACCCCACATCTCCGGATTAAAATACCGTCTAGACTACTCAGGACATGGTTGAAATTTCTTATGATGCATACAAAGCCCTTCAGGATCGCCTCTGCTTACCTCTCCAGCTTCGTCTCCAGGCACCCACGCGCCCTGCACACGGAGAGTTTTCATGACGGCCACCTTTCTTCCACTCGGAATGCTCTCCAACCAGAGCTCTCCATCCACCAAACACCTGAGTCCCTGCGTGGCCGGCAACTAACTGCCAGCCTCAGGGCCGTTACCCTCCGGGGCAGCTCTTATCACCCAGTCCCACAGTCCTTTATGTGGACAGGGACCGTGTCTTGTTTATCTCTCTGCCAAAGGGCAGACACCCAAGAATTCTTCGTGGGGTGAATGAGAGAGTAACGGCAGGCATTCTTAAAAAAAAAAAAAAAAAAAAAGACGTTAAGAACCTCGGAGACATCTGCACTTACGGGTGGCGACTCGGTCGGCCCCGGAGGTAAGGGTGACCCCAGGGTCTGCTCTAGGAGGAGGGCTCGGTCACCCCGAGAACCCGGGAAGACTCGAGCGGGAAGAGCGCGCAGTCTGCGTCTGTGCAGTCTCCGCCCTCTGGAAGGAGGCGGAGCCGAGACGAGCCCTGGGCGGGGCGCGGAGGCCCCGCTGGCCAATTAACATGAGCATCTCCGCGGGAGAGGCGGGGCGTGGTGCGACCGAGAGGCGGAAGGGGCGGTGCCGAGGCCTGGAATCCCCGAATCTCAGTTCTAGCCCTTGTGGTCCGGGGTGAGCGGGGTTCTCCTTGCTAATCCTTAAGCCAGAGACGCTCTCTGTAAATGAAAATTTATCTGTTGCCTCCTTTAGAGTCTGTCTGGCATCTGTGTGATGAGGGCGCATACCGTGCCCAGGAATCACCTGGAATCTTATTAAAAGTGCAGGGTTGGTTCAGTAGGTCTACGGTGAGGCCCGAGATGCTGGGTTCCTAATTAGCTCCGAGAGGACATCGATGCTGTGCCTTCTCTAACACACTTTGAGGAGCAAAGGTGTGAAACAGTGGTTCTTAAAGGTGGTCCCCGGACTAGCAGCTTGGACATCACCTGAGAATTGTTTAGAAATGCACATTATTGAGCCCGGCTCCACACCTGCGTAGCAATCTGAGGTTGGGGCCCGGCAGTCGGTTGTTTTACAAGCCCTGTGGGTGATTCTGGTGCTTAGTGCTCACTGGACTTTGAGAACAAAATTGAGCCTCATTTCTCTACAGACTGTGACTGTGTCAGTTTGCTTTATCTCGTTAAGTTTCTTCAGCCGAAAGGGTGAAAATACTGATGCCTTCCTAGTGAATCTCGTAGGAGAAAACGTGAGAATGACTTTAAAGCACTTGGCACACATAATAAACATTTTATAACGGTTATCAGAGCCTAGCGAGCTTAGTTTCATTAGTGTGAGGGGACAGAAAAAGACTTTAAAAGGAATGAGGGATGGAGGGAGATCTCATAAGCATATGCAGAAATGATTTTTTTCTTGCAGGCCACTAAAGCGGAAAAGACAGCTGCAATGGTAGTTAATACAACAGTGTTACCTCTCAACCGTGGTGATTATCCATAAAGCCTTTCGTTCGGACAACGAATTAATTCACTTATTTGGAATGCCTCTTTCAGATGAGTGAATTTTAGACAGCAATAATAGACAAAAAGAAATATTTTGCTTTGTGTGTGTGTGTGTTTCAAACAACAGATGTGCCTTAAACTATCTAGGTGTGATTTTCCTATTTGTCTATTCTGGGAATGACATCACCATTTACCACTTTGGTCATAGGATGTAGAAAGGGGTATAAAGCAAAATCAGAAACAGGCAAGAGAAATTTCTGGGTCAGTTTTTATTCAGCAATGAATTCAAACTGCCAGAAGAACTGGAAAATCTGTCACCCCTGCCTCATACACTGCTCTCATCCAACCGTGAGCTGCCAGAGTACTGACTCTAGGAATTCTTTCAGAACTCATTGACCTTCCAGGATGAAGCTGTATACATAACCAAAGATTAATAGAGTTTCTTGGACCAGGGTCAGAGGGCCTCTTTCTAGATTGTCATGCTGCTGCTACACTGGAGTGGGTTGCCATTTCCTTCTCCAAGGCATGAAAGTGAAAAGTGAAAGTGAAGTCACTCAGTCGTGTCTGACTCAGCGACCCCATGGACTGCAGCCTACAAGACTCCTCCGTCCATGGGATTTTCCAGGCAAGAGTACTGGAGTGGAGTACCATTGCCTTCTCAGAGACTGTCATGCTAGAGAATTACAAAAATGTGGTTTTAGTTGGTAAGGATTCTGCCTTGTAGAGAGGAGGCCTTTTGAGTTTTTGTCCTAGTGAAGATTTATTGCTCTAATGACCACAACTCTTAATTTAGCCATTATGTGCATGTAAATTCCATTTTGTTAATGTTAGTGAGGGAGGTAAAGTAGCATCATTCCTATGAAACTAGAAATCAATCACAAGAAAAATATAGGAAAATCACAAAAACGTGGGAATTAAACAACATGCTATTGGTCAACCAGTGTCCTCAAAGGAGATATCAAAACATACCTAGAGACAAATGAAAACGGAAATATAACATACTAAAATTTATGGAGGAAGGGTACTTCCCTGGCAGTCCAGTGGTTAGGATTTGGCGCTTTCCCTGTGACCTGGCTTTGGTCCCTGGTTGGGAAACTAAGATTCTGTAAGCTGTGCAGCCAAAAAATAAAGAAAGCTCAAGTACAATAGTTTAAAAACCAAAATATTTTTTAAATTTTCATAAATTTCTTGACTAAGAAGTAGCCGTACTTGTAATAGTTAAAATAGTTTGTTATTCTCCATTTTGAAATGAGCTCTGTTTTTCTAAGAATAGAATGAAGTTGGTCACTGAATACAACATCCTTTTTGCTCCCTAATAGTCCAGCAGACATCCAGCATCCTTGATGCTGGAGGTAGGTGACAGTATATACACTTGGGCTTGAAAAAGTTCCTGAACTCCACAAAATTGTATACAGATAAAAAAATGTGTACACACATGTGTATACATGGTTGGGAGAGGAGATTGGGTCTGTAGTTTTCATCAGATCCTAAAAATAATAAATATAGGAAAGCAAGACATGGGGACCAGGCCCCATAAGACATGGAGGGAGCATAAGGGCCAACTCAGCAGAATGTATTTTGGTTAAGATGGCAAGGCCTTCTGATTGAATTTCGACTACTAACTGTGGATTGCTGCAGCAGAGTCATGGATGTGCTCTATAAACCTGCTTCCTCTCGTGGGCCACATCTCTGCATTGCTCAGGGGTATTTGATGGACTTCCCGTGTGGTCCAGTGGTTGGGAATCTGCCTTCCAATGCAGGCAATGCTGGTTCGATTCTTGGTTGGGGAACTAAGATCCCACGTGCCCCCAGGCAACTGAGCCCATGTACTACAAATAAAGAAGCCTGCACGCCACAACAAAGACACAGCACAGCCAAAAAAAGAGGCGGGGGATGGTGTTTGAGATGAGCAGGAGCTGGGTAACTCTGCTGAAGGTCAGAATTTAATCTGTATTTTTAGGGTGATTTGGGCATCCTACTCCAGTACTCTTGCCTGGAAAATCCCGTGGACGGAGGAGTCTGGTAGGCTGCAGTCCATGGGGTCGCTAAGAGTCGGACACAACTGAGCGACTTCCCTTTCAATTTTCACTTTCATGCATTGGAGAAGGAAATGGCAACCCACTCCAGTGTTCTTGCCTGGAGAATCCCAGGGACAGGGGAGCCTGATGGGCTGCCGTCTATGGGGTCTCACAGAGTCGGACATGACTGAAGCGACTTAGCAGCAGCAGCAGCAGGAGGATGCCAGTGTGATGAAAGATGCATGTTTGTTTTACATCAAACCTTTAGAAAGGACTGAAGACTTTTAATTTAGCCACTCACATTTTTTAAGTGAAAAAACAGGATTAAAGAAGTGAAGTAGCATTCTCAGTTCCTCGGTCTTCCGGTTCTTGATCCACAGCAGTTTTTCTATGTGCTATCTCTTTTGATATGTGGTAGATCAGCTTTTCTGAAAAAGTAATTCTGATGCACAATCATCAGTTTCTGGTAGAAAGTTAGGTAACTCGATCATTCATGAAGAAGAATGTCTTCGTGAGCTAGATTACTCCAAGTGTTCCGGTCTCAAAAACATCCCCTCCCACCACTTGGAAGTGTTCAGATGCTAGAAGAGATGTTGCAGAAGGTCAACTGTGACTAAGAGCTGAACAGAGGCTGCTTCCTCTGAAAAAAATGAGATCATATCAAGCTGTGCACATCTGAGAGCCAGCTAAGACACCAAACCTTCGTAAATGTCAAAATTTTTAAGGTATTTTTTAAAACGTTAAGACTTTTACTGACTTAATGGCTGAGACCAGATGAAAGCAATGGAAGAGTCCAAAGAAACTGGAAGTTTAGATAAGTCTGTATGTGCTTGGAAGGCTCTTTTTGTTCAATGTTGAATTGCCTGAGCTTTATGGACTGAAGGGTGAGCCCCCAAATTCATGTGTTGAAAGCCTAACCTCCAGGCTCAAAGAATAAATGTATTTGGAGACAAGATCTTTAAAGAGGTAATTAATTTAAAATGAGGTCATTAGCCAGTATGACTGGTGTCCTCAGAAGACAAGGAAGTTAGGACACAGACACACGGGGAAGGTCGCATGAGAACGCAGGGAGAAGACACCCACCAACAATTCAAGACGAGAAGCCTCAGACACCTGTGACCCTTTGATCTTGGACTTCCAGCCTCTAGAACTAGGAGAGAATAAACTATTGTTGTTTAAGGCTCCCCCCTCCTCCCACTTCATTGCACTCCCCTAGTTTGTGAAGCTTTGTTAGGGCAGCCCTAGAAAAATAATACAGCATGCAAAAGTCATTTTGCATGAGAAAACTCATTTCTTTTTTCCAATCCTACAGAAACATTCTTTACAAAGTCTTGGTAAATGCACAATGCAATCCTCCCTTGGGTTCTGTTCCAGAACTTTCTGGATCAGACTCCCAGGCAAGCCTTATGCCTTCCTGGCCTCTATGACTGCTTCTGCCATTTGCTCTGAGTCTGGAATGCAGAGAGAGGTTTTCAGATACTGTTGTTCAGACACTAAGTCATGTCTGACTCTTTGGGACCCCATCTCTGTCCATGGAATTTCCCAGGCAAGAATACTGGAGTGGGTTGCCATTTCCTTCTCCAGGGGATCTTCTTGACCCAGGGATTGAATCTGTGTCTCCTGCACTGGCAGGTGGATTCTTTACCACTGAGCCACTGGGAAAGCCCAGTTTTTCAGATACTGGAGCTTAACTCCAAAAGGCACTGAGATAAAGGTCTTTGCATACCTCCTGTGATTGCCAGGGGACTCCTGGCTTGCACCATTCCCATAATGCTACTTGGTGTTCTGCTGCACGGATTTGCAGCGTGGGAGGTGTCCCTCACTTGGTGAGTCTGCAGAGAGGAGCACAAAGCTGGGCTTCGGTGCCCTTCCTGAAGCAGGTGGGGCGGCAGAGTTCATGCTCAGTGAGGGGCTAGACTTGGGGACCTGTGAGCCCCAACACACTTTCCTCCCCTGCTCTGACCAGACCTGGGTCATCCTACTCCCCCTCAACTGGCCCTTCCAGCCCTCCAGGGAGCTCTGGGTGTAGGGAGGGGTCTTTCTTCTGACCACACAGCCTGCAGCCTCACAGGGCTGGTGAGGCAGGAGCCAGGTCCCCCTTGATTCAGATGAAATGTTAATAAAAATGTTTAGCCCTAAGGGTGGGGTAGAGAGATCAATCTCCGTGAACTATTACAGTCTAATAACAGGCACCATGTACTGAGCACATACTGTGTGCCAGCCTAGACATAAATTCTCCCTGCATCTTTCCAGCAACTCTCCATGGTGGCTCTTATTATACCCATTTTCCAGATGAGGACACAAACTCAGGTGAGATCACTGAGGCGCAGAGAGGAGAAATAACTCTGCTAGGTCTCCACAAGCTAGCAAGTAGCAGAGTCAGGACCCACCACATATCTGGTACAATGTCAGGTGGGAGAACTACAAAGATAAAGAAAAATCCAGACCCTTCTCATGGGAAAGTCATTAATTTATGAGGAAAAATGGGAAAGAAATTATTGCGATATGATGGGCAGGGTATTCTCATTCAATTATGCTGACGATGAGAACACAGAGGGGAGGAGTCTTGAAGGCAAGACTGCAAAGTTAAAGACAAGTTTTGAAGAAGTGATGGCAGAACTGAGTTTTGAAAGCTGAGGAGTAGCTGGCCAGGCAGAGAAAAGGATGAAGCAGAGTTTAGGGCAAAAGCTAAGAATGTGTCTTTGGAGTCCTGCCCCTACTTGGATGCGGGTCCAGTACCTAATAGTTGAAAGACCTTGATCAAGTTTGTCAACATCTCTGCCTCTTTTTTAATCATATTTAAGATGAAAATAATAATAATAACCAGTTGATACTGTTGCTCTGAACATCAAATGAAATAATGAGTTCTGCCTAAAAAAAATAAAATAAAGTGAAAATGTTAGTTGCTCAGTTGTGTCCCACTCTTTGAGATCCCACAGACTATAACCCGCCAGGTTCCTCTGTCCATGGAATTCTCCAGGCAAGAATACTGGAGTGGATTGCTATTCCCTTCTCCAGGGGATCTTCCCAACCCAGGGGTTGAACCCAGGTCTCCCACATTGCAGGGAGATTCTTTATCATCTGAGCCACCAAGAAAGCCCGAGAAAAAAAATAGGTGCTCAACAAATCATAAAGGGTTTCCGTAAAGGACTGTTATAGGGGTATGTCAGGGGATGAGGGATGAAGCTAAAAGGCAGCAAGGTCCAGAGAATGCAGGGCCTGTGTGCTAAGCTAAAGGAGCTGGGCCTTCATCCCATGGGTGGGGGGAGCTGTTGAAAGTTTTAAGCAGGAGAATAGCATGATCAGATATATGTCTTAACAGTCTCACTCTGGCAGCGCAAGGGAGAATGATATTGAGGGAAGGACCAGGAGATGCTTTGATCCTGGTGAGGCATGATTTAGGGAGGGTCTGGATTAAGCAGGGGATGAAAAATGGATGCCAGGGATATTTGATGATAGGATCACCAGGCCTGCTAAACAGAATGGATGCAGAGAGCGAGGGAGGAGAACATACAGAGGAAGAAGAGCAAGAGGCCCATGTGCTGGGGATGATGGGCTTCAAGGTCAGGAGGATGTGCTGTGCAGGGTGTGGGGATCTGAGGGGCATCAGCATCAGGATGGGTGAGAAAGCAGTTGCTCCCTTGGACTGGAGAGTGAGGAAAAGGTGAGCTTAGGGAAATACTCAGAAACCCATTTAAGGGAAGGTTGAAGAATAGCCCAAGAGGTGGGAGGAGAACAAGGAAGATGGATGCCTAAGCCAAGGAAAGAGAGTTTTAAGAAGAAGGGCAGAGGATTTCCCTGGTGGTCCCGTGGCTACTCTGCACTCCCAGTGCAGGAAGCCCTGTTTTGATCCCTGGTCGGGGAACTAGATCCCACATACTGCAACTAAGACCTGGCTCAGCCAAGTAAACAAACAAGTAAAAAGAAGGGGAGGGTCTGTATTATCACACACTGTGGAGAATGAGATAGGTGAGAAGCGAGATAGGAGACATGAGATAGGTGGGAGGACACGTGGTTACAGGTTTGTGTCTGTATTTATTATAGTTAGTTGATTAATATCATTAATAAGTAATTGAAAAGACCTGCACACGGTGAAGTCCCAGCTGGGAAGGTGGCGGCAGAGGTGAGAGTGGCATACAGGACAGAAATGATTAATAACTTCCACGGCACTTCTGCTATCAACTTGGTCTTTGTTTTGGATCCCTTCCCGCCATACCTTGGGCTGTCTGCTCCCTGCTATCAGAAAAATCTCCATGGCAGACCAGTTCCTGACACAAAGCAGTTTAAGATTTTCTTGGTCCTGTCTCACCTCTCACAGCTATGCTGCTTACAGCAAGAACTCTCACACCTGTGGACCTTTGCATGGATAGCTCCCATTGCTGAAAATGCTCGATTCCCTCTGTAGCCTGTTAACTCATAGACATCTTCCTAGATTCAGCTCAAGCACCTTCTCCTAGACCCTTTCAGTTTCAGTGAAGTGTCTCTCCTGTGGATTTCGGCAGCCTCTTCTGCTCTCAACTCTCCTGGCTCTTATGTGTATAATTATAAACCTATTTCTCCCTTAAAAGTTGTGACCTCTTTGAGGTCGGGGGCTAAAGCTCATGTTTATATGTCCTTGACCAAACCCAGTGCCTGATGTATGCTGGTGCACAAGAAATATTTTATGAATGAAGAAGACACAGACTGCACTTCTTGAGACTCAATAAAGACAAATAAAGACAATAAAGACAAAGCCTCTAAGGGTGCAGTGTGTGCAGTGCTTTGGGAACTCTTCTTAGAAGACATGGGTTTGATCCCTGAGTCAGGAGGATCCCTTGGAGAAGGAAATGGCAACCCACGCCAGTATTCTTGCTGGGAGAATCCCATGGACAGAGGAGCCTGGCAGGTTATTGTCCATGGGGTTTCAAAGAGTTGGATACAACTGAGTGACTAAGCGCACGCATGCACACGCACACACATATCACAGCTTCTTTATCCATTCATCCATCAAGAGACGCTTTGGTTGTTTCCACGTCTTGGCTGTTGTAAACAATGCTGCAATGAACATGGGGGTGTAGACATATTTTCTTTTTTTTTTTTTTTTTTCAGATAAAGACCCAGAAGCTGAATTGCTGGATAATATGGTAGCTTTCTTTTTAATTTTTTGAGGAACCACCGTACTGTTTTCCGTAGTGGGTGCACCAATTTACATTCTCCATTATGGTACATGACTGTTTGCTTTTCTCTACATCCTTGCCAGCACTTGTTGTCTCTCATCCTTTGAATCATAACTATTCTGACAGGTGTCAGATAATATCTCATTGTAGTTTTGATTTGCATTTTCCTGATGATTAGTAATATTGAGAGGTTTTTCATGTACCTGTTGGCCATTGTTCTCTTGTTTGGGAAAATGTCTGATCAGGTCCTTTGCCCATTTTTTGATCAGATTATTTGCTTTTTGCAATTGAGTTGTATAAGTAATTTATATATTTGGGGCATTAACCCCTTATAAGATATATGATTTGCAAATATTTTCTTCCATTCCATAGGTTGCCTTTTCATTTTGACAATGATTTCCTTTGTTGTGCAGCAACTTTTTTTACTTTGATGTAGTCTTGTTTATTTTTGCTTTCACTGCCTTTGCTTTAGTATGTGAATGAGCTCTTAACACTGCTTTTGCCCTGAAGGCATTTACCAACTCAGCAGGGAACTGTTATGAAACTGATTATAGTTTCGATTACCTCATGGCTTGAGAGGGACAGAAGTGAAAGTCCAAGGGACATCTAAGGTGAGAGATAAGAAAAAGCCAACTCTCCCTAATCCAACTCTTGAACTCAAGGTCAGGTTAGACAGAGGAGATGTAAACCTATGTTCTTTCAACACAGGGGTAAGATTCTTGTGAGATGATAAACCAAACCTAGCCTCTCTGAGAAATAGTAGACTAAATTTGCATTTCAGAGATGGTATAAGAAAACTCAAGCAGGAAATTTAGCTGAAAGTGGTTCTGGTTTTGATAGTGCCCCACCTGGCAAAAGGGAATGTTCTATTGGAAAATAAAATCCAGTTTCTTTGCATTCTTGCCAGTATTTGCTGTATCAGTACTTTTCATTTTAGTCATTCTAATGGATGTTATTATTTGATATCATTGTATACATGTATTGTAATTTTGTATGTTGATCTTGTATCCTGAGATCTTGTATAAGTCCCTATTCTAGAAATGTTTTTTTAATTGTTGATTTTTTGAGGTTTTTTTTTTTGGCACACAGTCATGTCATCTGAAAATAGGTATAATTTAATTTCTTATTTTCCAATCTGTATGCTTTTAATTTATTTTCCTTGCCTTATTGCATTGGTTATGGCTTATAGTATATTGAATAAGAGTTGTGAGAGCAGAAATCTTTGCTTTGTTCCCAGTATGAGGAGGAAAGCATTCAACATTTTACTACTTGGTATAATGTTAACTGTAGGTCTTTAGTAGATGCTACTTTTTGGGTTGAAGAAGTTCCCTTCTATTCCTAGTTTGTGGAGAGGTTTTTCTTTTTTTTTTTTTTAAATCATGAATGGGTGTTGAATTTTGTCAAACACTTTTCCACATTGGTTGATATGATCATATGGCTTTTCTTCTTTAGCCTGTTAATGTGGTAGGTTAAATTTTTAAAATTGAAGTATAGTTGATTTCAACGTTGTGTTAATTTCTGCTATATATATATATATGAGAAAGTGAAAGTGTTAGTTGCTCAGTCGTGTCCAACTCTTTGCAACCCCATGGACTGTAGCCCCCAGTTTTTGCCTCCAAACATCATTTTCCTACTGTTCCTGCATTGCATCCTTTGCTATAATAAATCTTAACCTTGAATATAACTTTATATGGCATCCTGGGAATCTGTTCAATGAGTAACCAAACTAGCTGTGGGGGCACTGAGACAGGAAGCTGCTTTTTCTTTTTTTTTTTGAAACTACAAATTCAATTTTTTAAATTGTTAACAAGATTTAAAAAAATCATATATTTATGGCTGCACTGGGTCTTCGTTGCTGCACGCAGGCTTCCTCTAGTTTGGTGACCGGGGGCTCCTCTCTGGTTGTGGCGCACAGACTTCTCGCTGTGTGGCTTCTCTCGTTGCGGAGCATGGGCTCTAGGCGTGTGGGCTTCGGAGTGTGAGCTCAGTAGCTGTGGTGCACAGGCTTAGTTGCTCTGAGGCATGTGGAAGCTTCCTGAACCAGGACTGAACCCATGTCTCCTGCACTGGCAGACAGATTCTTCTCCACTGAGCCACCAGGGAAGTCCAAGAAATACACTTTGAAAAAACAAAAACAAAACTGGAATATAGTTGACATACAATATTATGCTAGTTTTAGGTGTAAAACATAACGATTCAACATTTAAATATAATAAAAAGTGATTACCACGATAAGCCTAGTAACCATCTGTCACCATACAGTTATTGTAGTATTATTGATTATATTCCTTATGTTATATATTCCCTCCCTGTGACTATTTTAAAACCAGAAGTTGGCATCTCTTAATCCCCTTCACCTGTTTTGCCCAACCCACCACCCCCCCCCCCACCACCCTCCTCTCTGTGGACAACCACCAGTTTGTTCTCTGTATCTATGGGTCTGTTCCTGTAGGAAGACTATGTGGATAGGGAATTGTGGAGTTAATGTTAGAGCCCAGGGTTCCTTTCTCCAAGTTTCCCTGTTGATAATAAGGTCCAGATATCACTCCCAAGGAGTTCCGTTTCCTTCCATACCGGCCTCTCAGCTCTTGCTTAACAGGCTCCTTTATTCTCCACCTAACTTGCCATGTCATGCTTTTCTTCTTTTTTTTTTTTTAAACCAAATCCTATCTTAGGGATCTTTTCCTTATTCTTTTCCAGACCTCCTTACTCCTGGCCCTCTCCTCTCTCTAGGTCAAATCATAACTTGCTCTTTTTGGAGACCCCAGCATACTAATGTCTAACCCAGTGGTTTTCAACAGGGGGATATTTGTCCCCCTCAAGGGATACTGGGCAGTGCTTGGAGACATTTAAAAAAATATCTTTTTGGCTACTTGAGTGGTATGTGGGATCCTAGTTCCCCGACCAGGGATCAAACCCACGCCCCCTGCGTTGAAAGCTCGGAGTCTTAACTGCTGGACCACCAGAGAAGTCCCTGGAGGCATTTTTGACTGTCATAACTGCGGGTTACTATTGGCATTTGATGGGAAGAGGCCAGATATGCTGTTAAATATCCTACCACGCACAAGTCAGCCCTCCCTGAGAGGGAATTATCCAGCCCACAATGTCAGCAGTGCCAAAGTGAAGCAGCCCTACCTTAAGCCTATGCCTGGGGAGGCTGCGTCTGACTCCTGACCGGCTCTTTGTAGTTAGAGCAGTTGTGCCAGGCCAATCAAGGCTGTATTGCTTTGAATTTGTGGTGAATGACTTGACAATCCATGGCTTTGTGGGCTACATGGAGGGGAGTGGCTTCCTGCCACACAGCCAAAGGATAGGGCTTTGAACCTCTTTAGAATTCCACGGAGACTGAATTATAGTTGCCAGGATCTCAGTGTGGGACGTCAAACCCAACAACGGGTGGGTCACAGCCTCACCCACATGCTGGCCTGAGGCTTCAGTGGAGTGCTGGAGTGACAGGCGTCATGATGATGGTGGTGATGGTTTCTTTCCCTGAATACTGGCACTCTATTGCTTGTCCAGCGTGGGCTCCCTGGTGCTTATGTTTTTATTGCTGGGTTTTGTGGCTGTGATTCTCATGTGTGTGCTTTGCAAATGACCTGGTTCAGTACAACTTGGATGAGATAATGACTGACCAGGGTGACAATAGCTGGAAAACTATCTATACAGATGTCTTCCGCTTTCCTCCACACTGTGGTCGGCTCTGTGCTGAGTTTGGCCTGGGTGCCCAGAAGTGTGGGGCATTGATTTCCCGATGTTGGCACTGGTGAAACGATGAGAATTTTTAATTAAAATTTTTGGCTCTACTGGGTCTTCATTGCTTTGTGTGGGCTTTCTATAGTTGCGGCGAGTGAGGGCTACTCCCTAATGGCTGTACGCTGGGCTTCTCATTGCAGTGGCTTCGCTTTCAGAGCACGGATTCTAGGGCGCCTGGGCTTCAGTGGTTGCGGTACATGAGATTAATTGCCCCTCAACATGTGGAATCTTCCTGGACCACAGATCAAACCTGTGTCCCCTGCATTGGCAGGCAGATTCTTTGTTGTTGTTATTTATTTACTTTGGCAGGCAGAGTATTAACCACTGGACCACCAGGGTAGACCAGTGATGAGAATTAAGAATTTCTCTCAAGGGGTAGAAGTAAGTAGGTAGTTGGTTCAGAAAAGACTTGTGGATCTTCTTTTCCACCCAAGATGAAGGGCAGACCTAAGACCATCACTCCAGCAGTGACAAGTGTTATTTTATTTTAGGTTTTCTGTACCAAAGAACTGAGTGAGACCATTTTGCTGGAATCCTGGCTCTGGGAGAATTGGGCTAATTCCTCTGAAATTGCTGGAGGCAGGACATGTGACCTAACAAACTTTCCACTGCTACCCTGAGGCATTCTTACCAGGGTGCTGTATGGCTTGTTGTGTGTATCGTCAGGGGGCCATTAGCTTGATGCCATGTGGTTGTAGGTCCCAGTCTGCTGCTTCTCTGGCTACACATTCAGCCATCTCTTTTGGCAGATGGTAGGCCAGCGTTGGGTGTGGTTCCTCAATCTCTCCATTCATCAGGCTCTTCTCTGATGAGGATTTCTGGTTCCCTGGTGGGGTAGGCCTTGATGTAGGAACTTAGAAATGTCATAGAACCTGGAAGAGAGTCAGGGTGAGTCTTCCTGTCTGGACCCTCACATGCCTGCTGGCTTGTCCAGGATCCACCATCCATCCAATATCTTGTTCTTTTATTAAAAAAAAAGTTTTTGGCCATGCTGAGTGGCATATGGGATTGAACCCATGCCCCCTACAGCACAAGTGTGGAGTCTTAACCTCTGGATTGTCAAGGAAGTCCCCAATGTTTTATTATTTAAAAAAAAAAAATTTATGTCGATCTATTTATTTGACTGTGCCAGGTCTCAGTCGGGGCACGCGGGATTTTTTTTTTAGTTGTGGCATGCAAACTCTTGTTGCAGCATGTGCGATCTAGTTTCCTGACCAGGGATGGAACCCATGTCCCCTGCACTGCAAGGTGAATTCTTAACTGCTGGACCACCGAGGAAGTCCCTCCCTAGCTCATTTTTAAATAAAATTTTTATAATAGTTGTAGGTTTATAGAAAAGTTGCAAAGGTAGAGAATTTCCATATACCCACATGCAGTTTCCCCTATTATTAACATTTTATGGTACACTTGTCATATTAATGAAACAATGTGCTATGCTGTGCTAAGTTGCTTCAGTCATGTCCGACTCTTTGTGACTTACGGACTGTAGCCCGCCAGGCTCCTCTGTCCATGGTATTCTCCAGACAAGACTCCTGGAGTGGGTTGCCATGCCCTTCTCCAGGGGATCTTCCCAACCCAGGGATCAAACCCACGTCTCTTATGTCTTCTGTATGGGCAGGCAGGTTCCTTACCACTAGCGCCACCTAGCAAACTCCAATGAACCAATACTAACATATTTTAGATAAAGTTCATACTTCATCTAGATTGCCTTAGTTTTTACCCTATGTTCTAAGATGCCGTCCAGAGTAATCACATTTCTTCATGTTTCTCAGGCTCTTATTAGATATGAGAGTTTCTCAGACTTTTCTCGTTTTTGATGACCTTGACAGCTGAGGACTCAAGACACTTTGTAGAATGTTTTCACCTGGGGTTTGTCTGAAGTTTTTCTCATGATAAGACTGGGGTTATGGCCTTGGGGGATAAAGGCCACAGACAGAGGCAAAGTACCGCTGCCGTCACATCATATCAAGGGCATCTACTCTCAACATGTTGAATCACTGGTGATGTTGGCCATCGCCTGGCTGAGGTAGTATCTGTCCGGCTTCTCCACTATAAAGTCCCCCAACCCGTCCCATTTCTGTACTGTGGTTTTTGGAAGGAAGTCATAATGTACAGCCAATATAGTATCCTTTTTAACACATCAGATCTTGCCTTTCCTCTTATAAATGCTCACTTAGCAGAGGCATTAATTTCTACTGAGTCCATATTTTTCCAAACATTTAATTTTAATGTTCTTTACACCAATACCAAGCATTTATATAGCAAAGATGAATTTTAAAAAGGCATGATTTGAGAGACTAGTTTTCCTAAAACTTCCGAGAACTCAAAACTAGTGTCTTAAGAAGGCCTTTAAATACCATAATAGCCATTTTTAGGAAAAACTTAAAACCATATGCCACTTTAAGACCAACAGAATTATTCTGAATGCTTCCCTTTGTCTCAAGGCAAGTTATTAGAAGAAATAGGATCATTTCAGTTCTCTTTAGAAAGCTTATTTTAAGAAGAGTCTTGGATCTTAAATATAATTTCCTCACGACTCTTTGAAGTTCCAAAAAGGGAAGCATGATTGTTAATGTTATATTTGTCCCTTTGTCATAGACAGGGCTATTTTCAGACTAGATAGAATGATCTGTGCTTCGTGCAGACTTCACAGTACATTGAGGGCTGTGGAAGAATCACCCTGAGTGCACACGTGGCCATGTAATAGGACTTGAAACATGATGTTACCCTTATGTAGTACTGAAGACCATCTGAAGTTTTCTATTTTCGCTCTTATGACCTACTTATTAGAACCATGACTTGTTTGATGCTGAGTTTCTGGACATGAGTAGTTATTAAGAGAAAATACGACTTTTTTTTTTTTTTTTGAACAAAATGGTTCCAGGAATACATTGTAGGGGAAAAGGAAAAGTGTTTAAAATATATTGTTAAAATGCTCCCTGTGTTGAGAAACCTTTGTGCAATCCCTGACTTCATAATAAATAGGACATTTTGTGAGGAAGTTCCATTATTCTCCTTTTGCCCTTTTCCCTTTGATCGAATGCCACGGTCATATACGTGACTGGCCACATGCCATAAGAGTCCCCAATGTCCACTCTTGAGGACAGTGTTCCATCTCTGAGTGACTCTCACCAGCTCCAACTTAGCCACCTTATTTTTACCCATGAGCATTTTGAAAAAGAAGAGTAATGAGGGAAGGAACCTTATAAGATATTGAAACAACTGATGAAGCAAAATAATTAAGATAATGATGTATTGGTGGAGATACAGACCGATAAATAGAGATTCAAGAAAGAACCAATTCAAATGGAATTTGACACATGATAAAGGTAGCATTTCAAAATAGCTGGGGAAAGATAGTTATTTACTAGACAGTGTTGAGAGGTGGTGGGAGGGAGAAACATGGATCTTGACCTAATTCCTTACATTATATTGAATTCCACTTGGATCCAAAATTTAAACTTAATAAAATTAAACCATAAGATACTATTATAAAGAGTTAGCATTTTAACAGTTCCAGAATGGAAAAAGTATAAAATTATGCAAAATTTAGAAGCTAAAAATCAAAAATGCAGTAACCTCTGTTTGATTTAAAGACACACACATGCATGCACCCGCACCAACTCAAAAGACAAATGCCAAATCTGAAAGACTCTCTGCAACCATTTCATACACGAAGGGCTAACATTTTCAGAGAGTACAGATGTTCTTTGAGTGGGGAAAATAAAACAAAAGGCAAAAAACGTAGGAAGAGATGCCTAACCTTACTCATAATCAAATGTGAATCATTTCTGTCCCACTAGGCAATGGCACCCCACTCCAGTACTTTTGCCTGGAAAATCCCATGGATGGAGGAGCCTGGTAGGCAGCAGTCCATGGGGTCACTAAGAGTCAAACACGGCTGAGCGACTTCGCTTTCACTTTTCACTTTCATGCATTGGAGAAGGAAATGGCAACCCACTCCAGTGTTCTTGCCTGGAGAATCCCAGGGACGGGGGAGCCTGGTGGCTGCCATCTATGGGGTCACACAGAGTCGGACACGACTGAAGTGACTTAGCATAGCATAGGCTAAAAACAATGAAAATTCTGAAGGTGAGACATTCAAGGCCACCAGGACCAGGCACCTTCTTTAGGTTCACTGTGCCCTCTTTTGCATGTGGCAGTCTTCCTCCACGTGCTTATAGAAGGGCTGCTGTACCTCCATCACGACCAGGATCCAGCAGAAACAAGGGGGCGGGTAGGGAAAAGGCCAAAGGTTCTTGCTCCAGAGTCTGCTCCCTGTCACATGTTTTTCTTGGAAGCCCAATTCTGATCCCATCTCCTTTGCTAGAACTGTCCTGGGGCTGCCTGGAAGGATGGGGAAGTGATTTTTTTTTTTAATTTTATACTAAAAAGTATACCACTTAGGGATTTTCACTAGGTGAACATGCCTGTCTGACCAGCACCCAGATCAAGAAACAGTGGCTCCTTGCCACTGCCCACATGCTCTCTCCCAGTCACTAGAGAAGGTGAGCATTTCTAATGGGCACTTTCTCACTGTGGCCAAAATTGGGTTAAGAAAGAACAAGAGAATATCAGAGACCAGCAGTCTGTTATACCCTTCACTTTTTATATTTGCTCCAAAGGCACTCTTATCGATTTGCTCAAATCTTTCATTCTCAGTCTGAGAAATTTTATATTTTAAGAGACAATGGCTGAAATTTAAATTTCCTGTAATTTCATGTGAGCCTGGGACCAGGAACACCTGGTCTGAATGGGAACTTTCTGCAGTCATAGATTCATAGGCAGCTGCATTGAGATGGTCCCTGGGGGACACTGACCAGGTCTGAGTTTTGAGGTGTCTGTGAATACAGAGACATCCTGGAGAATCCGTCCCATGAATGGGATGAACATGAGAACATTCGCAATTCATACACATTTTTTAAGCAGTGAGAAAACCCACAAATAAGATAGGTATGGCCAAATCTTAGAACAGAATTCAGAATTTATTCCTTATTACAGTGCACTTCTTGGAAAAAACATCTTTGTTATGAAACAGAGGCCACTTTTCTCCTGGCACCCCGCCTCCCTAACGTTCATCTTGGAGAGAATCCGTTTGCAGGAGGCATCCGGCAGCATCCTGATACCAGCTAATTCACATGCAGCAGAAACTCTACAAATGCCGTAACTGTAAGGGCTTTCGGGAAAAGCAAAGCTCATTCAACGTCAGAGAATTCACACTGGAGAAAGACCACATGCGCGTCAGAGCTGTGAAAGCGCTTTTAGACAGTGCTCAGAGCTAATTAGACATCTGGGATTTCAGAGTGGATAGGAGCCCTGGGAGCAGAAGGGATGAGGAAGAACCTTCAATCAGAGTTCCAGCCTTGGACAATGTGGGCTGATTCACCAGGACAGGAAGCAGGCGTGTGTGTGAATGGGGGAGGCCGCCCGGGGGAGGCGTGGGGGCACACTGAACTCATTCACGCTGGAGAGCGGCCTGTGAGTGGAACCAACGTGGAGCATCATCTTTGGAGAATTTACAGGAAAGAAACACTCTTATTGGAAAGATTGTGGGAGAGCTTTTAGCCAGTAATCAGGCTAATTCATTCTGGAGAAAAGCCTTGATTGTGGAGAATGAGGAAAAGCCTTCAGTTCTTTTCCTTATTGGATTTCAGAGAATCTTTAGTGATGTATGGGGTAACTTTGAGGAGGGGAGGGGGTTCAGGGTTTATTGTCAGTTAAAGCATGAATTGCATTAAGTAGGGGCTTAAACTTTATTGCTTCTTCCACTGCAACCAAGATTTCCATTTCTTTCCATTTCCATTTCTTTCTCTGTCTCATAGAATATATATATATATATATATATATAATTATATATATATATATATATAATTATATATATATATATATATATAATGACTTAGGAAGATAAGCTTACAAACTTGCTTTTATAAGCTTAACTTCTATTCCTGGTAGGTATTCAGTCCAACTTTGCTGAATGAATGAAGTAATACAACAGGCAAACCGAGTCAGCCTAGTCTGAACCTTCAAGGGCAGGACTCCATAAATTGTGGAGGGTGTGAAAGGACTGTGTTGAGGGGGCGAGGCTTACTGGCAGGATCTGGAGGTTGCAAATTCTACCCTAATTGCAACACATTGGTGTTCGGCCCCCATTAGCTTGAGGAACTTCTATGGGCCACCTCTCTTTACTGCCGAAGACTATTTTTAGTTGGGAAAGGGCAGGGCAATTTTTCTCCAGTTCTGAATGCATCTGACAGCTACATGAGGAGGATACCGGTTTCACTTTATATTTAAAACTAGACATTTAAAGAGGAAGGGCTAGAGTTCCTAAGTTCAATTCTTCTTTTCATGAAGCAAGGGTCAGGCACATTTTCTTGTGTTGAAGCAACACAAAAACCACGTTATGTGATGAAAATTGGATCAGAAGAAAGCTTCATCTAGTCCTTATCCACCGACTGCGTTCTCACCTCCCAACCAAACTCCTTATCCCTCACCTGGGATTCTAAGTCTTCTAGGAGACATCCTTGCTTGCCACTATATCCATTCCCCAGTTGAGGAAGAAGCAATTCAGGTCCTGTGCGTTTCTGGCTCCTGGCTTTGCTCAGAGAAGATGGGAAGGAAAGCTAAAGAAAGAAGGGCCAGGTGGCAAAGGGACAAGGCATGGAGAAAGCGGGAAGTGGCCTCAAGTCAGGGCACCGTGTTCCCCAAAGGATATGAAATGTCACTTAGGCTGGCTGGAGAGTTAACTACAAAGCCTAGTTTTCCATCAGTTAAGCTCTAGCTGCCATACATTTCCTTCACCTAGTATATGGGGCTCATAAAACCCTGCTGTGTGACACCGGCCTCCTCCAGAATTCACCCAACCTAACTCACCATTTGCCAATTCCAACTTGCTTCTCCTTCTGCCATGGCCTTCTGGTCCATGCTCAGGCTCTGCCTCCAGGGACTAACACTCACCTCCCCACCCCACCCCCACCCCCACCGATTCCACGCTGATTTGTTCTAAAGTTCCTCATGGAGCCCCAATTTAGAAGACCCAGGCTCATGCATCTGGAACTGTCCTGAATCTTTCTTTCCTCATCAGTGCCCGGTAGGCTCCAGGAATCGGAACTAAGTGTACAAGCTGCTTGCCTGTGTGGGCTATGACCAATCTTGACCTGTATTTCCTACCATACAATTAAGGTTTCCAGTGTCTAAATTGGGCTGATTTTCCATTTGGAGCTGTACCAAGAGCCGTGGGGGCTCTAAGGAGTTGATGACTGGGAAGTTCGGAGGAGTGTTGTATTGACTGGCTAAGAATGCCTTTTAGGCTGAAAATAGCAGAAATGTGCTTAGAAAATAAAGACGGTTCAATTTAAAGATCAGTAAGACTGGAAGTAGGCGGTTCCCGGATAGGTATGGTGGCTCAACGGTATCATCGAGGACCTAGGCTTTGTCTGTCTACTCGGCCAACCTTGCTATGTTGGCTTTCTCCCTTAGTTTCGTTGCCACCTGGTCTCAAAATGGCTGCCACAGCTCCAAATATCACATCTCAAACATCCCTGTTCAAAGCAGGAGGAAGAGATGGGCCTCTTCATTCTCCTTTTATCAGAAAACAAAATCTTCCCAGAAGGTCCCCCAGCCATTTCCCCATAAGTTATGTTGGCAGAACTGTCACATGCCCAATTCTGAGCCAACAGACAGCAGAGGGACTAAGTAAGGAGCCTGCTGCCTCACATGGGTGAGGCAGGCCTGGCGAGCCTTGGGGAGGCTCTAGGACTGGCTCCTCTCTCTGCCTTTCCTGGAGTTCTGCCTCTAATCTCGACATCCTTTATCTTCTTCCCAAAGAGGCTCATTAATCCCCCAATGATAAGTATTGTTTTGCCTTTCTTCAATCTCCAAGCTTCCATCTCAGTGTACTTCCGGCCAGCACCTGGCCCTACTTGCCCTCATGACCTCCTGTCACACACTGCCCATGCAGCCTGATTTGGAGGTTCAAATTTCCTAAAAGAGGAATCTGCCTGGCCTGACTGGCTTTCCAAACATTCCCTGAGTCAGGGGACTTCACAAGTTGTTGACCAGTGTACACAGATCCTGGCTCATTGACCTGCCTGAGTGTGTGAGTGTGTGTGTGTGTGTGTGTGTGTGTGTGTGTGTGGTGTGAGGAGGACAGAGGCAGAGTCATGTGATACAACACAGCCAGCTGGACTGAAGGAGATGGGTATGGGAGTGGGGCGGGACAGAGGGTGTGGGAGGTGGCTCCTGGAGCCCAGGGCAACAAGATGAGGAAATTAGGCCAGTCTACTAGAGAGACGCCAGGTGGACACAGGAGGGAAAAGGCCATTTTGCACATTTCAGTCCCTTTTCAGTGGATGCCAAGTGGAGAAGAGAGGAATCCGGCTGGCAGATGAACCAAGGCCCTTGACCTGTGGCTGCAGTTGAACTTGCCCAGCTGGCTCCAGCTGTTCAGGTCACTCACTCTGAGGGCCTGTTACTTGACTTACAGAATGAACAGCATAATCAGTTTCTTAAGTCTGCCCTGACTCGGAATATCCCCCGAATTCCCACAGGAGAGATTCCAGGGACTGCTAGTAGGAAGCCGGGCTCTCTCACGAACATGGCTTTAATAGGGCCTGGCAGCATCCGGTACCCACTGGACTTGGAGCTTAGAAACCATTTTGTGGCTTTGGCAGGCCACAGAAGAGACGGGAGAAGCAGGACCACGTAATGGGGACAGAAAACAGACTGGTGATTCCAGCAAAGGGAATGAAAAATCCCACAACGCGAAAATGAGAACATTCGTGCAAGACTGGATTCTAAGCCTCGCTCCTCTACTTCTTAGTTGCATGACCTTGGGAAAGTTATTGCACCTCTCCAGGTCTTAGTTTCTTCATTTTTAATGTGAGGATAGAAACATTCCATTTCAAGCGTTGTTGGGAGGATTAAATGAGACCCTGTGTGTGAGGCACTAAACGCATGTGAGTGACTGTTGTCATCAGAGCCTATCACACGCTCAGGTGGGGCCAAGCCCCAGGGGAGAGCCCACTGGACGGCGCCCATTGAAAGAGCTGGCGTGGCGTGGCGGTTCTGATGGGGAGCTCCACTGGGGCCCCCCACGGTGGTGAGTGGGGCTGGGGGTGACTTTGCACCCCATGAAGCACTTGACAGCTTTCCTTCTAGTTTCTTGAACGATTTCCTAGAGGCCTTTGGAACAGCCTTCACCCAGCCCCCCAGGAGTTAAAGAGTCTCTAACCTCGCTGAGCTTACAGTCCCTGTCCCTCCAATCCCCTCTCCCCCAACAGCCTTCCCTGGTTTAGCCATTTCAAACTCCTCTGCCTGTTTCTATCACTTCCTATTTGATTTGTTCCTGGGATAAGCCCTTCGAGGAGTGATCTGAGAGGGTATCTGAAGATCCACTGTAAGTGACGTTCCAGCTCTAAACTCCCAGGACAGGAGCACAGAAACCCAGTGACCAGCTGTCCTCCTGCCCAGAGACCGCCATGTGAGCTTGCGAGCCTCTGGTAAGCAGGCAAAGAGGCGGCTGGCAAGGACCCTCCCTTTTTCTCCTTAACGCTCCACGATCTACTCATCCTTTCACCGGGTTCAAGGCTTTACTGGGTTCAAGGTTCAGCTGTTCAGAAGCAGCCTTGGCTTTCTAGGAAACGCAGTTCTGATGGGCAATGCCACATCTAGGGACTAGCTCTTATCATCACCACCTCCAACATTTCTAACTTAATAGATTTTAAAGACATTTAGAAGAGCACACCATGGCTATATAAATCCATGGATATATACACAGAGTCTGTCCCTGTGTTTTTTTTTTTTTTGTAGGGGAGATAGAGATTTTGCAGTTAACAAAAGACAAGAGATGTTCCTGGATTTTGTGCTTGGGACCCAGAACTCTGCTCTATAGCAAAGGATGATGCCTTTGTGGTGGTCAGCACAGGTGGGGCCTTTCAGTACAGTCGTTAACATCTGTTTTCCTGTTACCTCCTTGCTGGTAACTCTGGTTGCTGGCAACTACAGGAGCGCCCAGTGTTGGATGAACACCTGCTACGTGCCAGGTGTTAATTGAGGCACTATGAATACAGAGATGCTTCAGACATAGGTCTTGCTCTCAAAGAGCTCCAAGTTCATCTTGGGGGTGGACCCTGAGCCAGCCCTCCTTAACCGGGAAACTGGCCAGCTCTCCAATATACTAATTTCTTGCTTGTTCCCTGCCTCCCCAATCAAGGTCACTCCCAAGGTTAGCACAACACATGACAGCCAGCAATGCCTCCCAGACAGAGCCAAGGGCCTCTGCCACCTTATGGACATCAGGGCTAATCCTGCTTTCAGGTCGGGGTGGGGGAAGAGGTGGCAATAAAGATGAGATCACCTTCTTCCTGTGTGACTCGGAAGAGAATGGCCGACAACTATCCCCGAGAAGGCAGGTCATGTCTTCAGGCTGGGGTAAGCGTGTCTCCATGCGTGATGACCCTGAGCCACAAATCCATCTGTCTGCGTCCATAGCTGTATGCAGTCACCGATCCCCACGTCATCCCGAGTCCCTCGGTGCTCGGTGTCCCTTGGTGCTGTGAGTCCAAGGGACATGGGGTGGTTCTTCCTCAAAGAGCTTTACATCTGTCTGAGGATAAAAATGCATGAGAAGGTCAGGAAGGATCAGAGCGTTGCAGGATGCAAGATGGGGCTCAGGGGCAGTGGACCCAGTGAACAGAGTGCAGGCTGGGAGCCCAACTACAGGCCCATAGGGTCTCATGAAGCCTTCATGGGAGAGGTGGGCTCTGGGCCATGTTTGGCAGGTGGGAAGCACTCCTGGGGGAGCTCCTCCTGAGCCAGGACAGTGGGTGCTCCAAACACAGTGCCTTTATTGCCCCCTTGGGAAACAGGATCCAACCAGTGGTTCCTCTTCTGGCTGCTGTCATCCCAACAGCCAGAGGCTCAAGGGTTCGTGCAGGCACAGAGCTACAGAGCTCGGTTTGCCTGAACAGGGGTGCCTGTGATACTCTTATTTCCGATGGCGTCATCACGGTGTGAGGCCAGGGCCACGGGCGCGCTGTCAGCGCCTACGCCCAGCCACTCTGCCAGAGCAGCACGGTGAGGGCCGTGCTGGGGGGACCGCCACTCCTCAGAGGCCAGGATCTGGAGCCTTTACATGGAAGATAGCACTCTGGGGCGCCACAGACTCTCAGCCTGGCACAACACACGTGGCCAGACACTTGCATCCTATTCTGGCAGAGGAATCAAAGGATTCATACGGCAGAGGAACTCTTTGAACATTCTGAATACGGGGAAATTTCCATTCATCTCATAATTCATACTAGAGAGATTCCCCCATGAATGGCATCAATGTAGGAAAATCCTCCGAGCGAGGCAGCAGCATCAGAGAACTCAAGGGGGAGGGCCGGGGGCACGGGACGCAGAGAGAGAGTTAACAAAGAGCTCAGCCTGGAGCCCAACACACCGAAAAACCTGCATCTTTATTAGCGCAGTGGCGCTTTGAGAAAGCACAACTTGGCCGAGCCATTCTGGAGTACAGGTGCTGAATCGGGGGTGATGATCATTTCAGGAGAAATCAGCCCTCATTCATCACCCGAGGGTTCGGGCTGGAGAGAGGGCAGATGCTCATTGTGAATGAGGGGGACTCTTGGGAGTCCTCTGGCCTTGGGAAACTGGGAGGCCATGCGGGGCCCCTGGGAGGTCAGAAAGACCTCAGAGCACAAGTCGTATAAAATGGTCATGGAAGAGAAAAACACGGTGAAAGGGCCAATTTAGATAACGCTTTTGTTGGAACTTGGACTTTCAGCACCTGTAAGGGAACGACAGGCTTGGGCTGGAAGGAACGCAAACAGCCTGTAGGGGAGTCCGGTTCGGTGACAAGGTCATGCACCAGCCGCCCCTGGGGTCCGCTTGCCCTTGGGGGACCTGGGGCCTTGCAGGAGACAAGCATAGGGGCTCCCGAGCTCTCAGCAGTATACTTCCCCACAGGGCCTCCATGTCCATGTTTCTTCACGGTCCCGCCTCCTTCCTCTTCCAGCAGGCAGGTAAATCCTGTCCTTGTGTCTGCCATGTGTCCACCTGACTCTGGTGTTGCCCAGGGGACAGGAGGCCACCTGCCCACGAAGAGGCCGGTGACCACCATTACCTTTGACACCTCACGAATATGCCCCAGGGATACTGCTGTGACTGGACCATTCATCCATCCATCCAACAAATATCTTTCGAGCATCTCCTCAACTCTGTAGCTGGCACATTGTGCTGGGATCAAGGACAGGGAAAAAGGAAGTGTCAGTCACAAGGGGCTTGGGCTACCCAGGGAAAGAGGGGAATGAGGAAAACAGGAGCACCGTCGAGACTGCAGGGGTGTCTGTGTCCTGGGTTTCAGACAGGGCTTTGGAGAGTGTGCTGGGGAGGGAGGGAGGAATAACTCTGATCTAATGACTGCCTCCCACACGACAGGCTACCATGAGCTTAACTGAACCCCCTGCCTGTATGGCACCCGTGATCTCTACTTTGTAAAGAAAATAAGATGAGTGCACAGCTAGCAAGCGGCACAACCGGTCTAGGTCTGTCTCACTCCTGATGCCACTGTCTTTCCATCAGCACTGGGAGAGAAAGGGTCCTTTAGCACCACTGTTCCTTGGGTAATGTTTCCAGAGGCTTCCGGGAGAGTGAGAAGCCCTTGGCGAAACAGGAAGAAAGAGGACGGAAGGGGAGAAGGGGATTGGCTTTTGCAGACTCTAGTGGGCAGGGGAAGACATTCATTCATTCACTCCTGTGTTCATCCATTAGGAAAATCTTCACTGAGCCCTATGGAGGGCCAGGCGCTGTGCTTCGGTGCTGGGGACGCGAGCGAGCAAGATGGACACACTCTTGCCCTCATGGGACTTCTAGAAGGAGGCAGGCCATCCAACAGGCTACCTGTTTTGAAAGGGGGAGCACAGAGGAGAATCCTGACCTTGCCTCGCATCACTGAGGCTGACTTCTGGGAAAGGGCGACATGTCAGCGAAGACCTGAAAGATAAGCATCAACCTGGTGTGTGCTGGGGAGCGCCTTCCAGAGAACCACGATGGCAGGTCTGTGGGTGAGGGGCAGAGCAGAGCGGGAAGGAGCGCGTGTTCTGTATGTGAGGAGAACCGTGCCTGACGTGGAGGGAGGGAGGTGAGGAGGGCGGGAAGGAGGGGCCAGGTCATCCGGGGCTCCTAGAAGGAGCTCAGACCGGACCCTGCGAACAATAGGAAGCCGCGGAGAATGTTCGTCTTGGAGAGGCCCTGGGCAGTCTTAGTCCATCCCTTCCCTGGAAGCCCGGAGAGGGCTGTCCAAGGATTCGTCACGCCAGGGCAGAGATATAGAAGGTGTGTGAGTTCTGTCCTTTTCCTAACTAAGGAGGTTTTCCAAGAGGCGCCGCTAGCAGAGTGAGCGATAAAGCTCGGACTAAATGCCGGTGCCTTGATCCCAAGGAGGAAACCTTTGGTGCGTGAAGGGCGGACCTGAGGGTCCCACAGGATCTTCCGGGCAGACGTGCGTGGGTGGGCACTCCCCTCTTGTGGCCGAAGCGGGTACTGCACCCGTGTTCCCATACAGGCCCGCCTCTAGGTTCTCCCTGGGGAAGCCCCGGAAATGAGCCCGCGGCGGCTGCACAGAGCTGTGGACTCCGGGAGGTTTCCCACCTGAAACCTTGTTTGTTTGTTTTTGTTTTGTTTTTTAAATGAGAAACCTGAACGGTGGAGACAACGTGTGTGTGTATATATATATATATATGCTTAAAATGTGTGTGTGTGTATATATACATATATATATATGCTTAGAAAGAAAACGCTAAGAAAGTGTTACCAGTGATTCTGGAATACGTGACTAATAATTTTTCAATGTGTTTATATGTAGTTTAAAACTTGGACGTGTACCACTTTTGTTGATAAGAGGGGAAAAATATTATGTTGCTTTTAAAAAGAGCAGAAGTGACAGAAAAGTGCCCCAAGAGGGGGGCTGAAGTGGAGGCTAGGTGGCTGGTATGAGAGCCGAGTGGCCTGGTGATGAGCCACTGCCCTGGCAGCCCTGTGTCTTTCCGCAGCTGCAAAGCATCAACGTGGCTGCTCACAGAGGCACGCGGGGACCAGGTTGCCTGGGGGCTGCCCTCCTGCCCGTTTCGGTCTAGCTGAGCCCTTCAGCTCACACAGACCTGGGCTCGGGGTTCCTGCCCCTCTGTCTTTGTCTCATGTGCTCGCCCTTCTCCCATCAGGGTATCACCCTTCCAGCCTGGTCTCACAATGGCCCTAACCGCCAGGTTCTGGGTGACCCGGAAGCATATTCCACAGGCTCACCCTAGATGATTCTCTGCTGTGTGAGCTCGCAGGATGAGGGCTGGGTCCGCTCAGAAACTACAGAGCCACACCTGTTGCATCCACGGGGTCTCTGCTAGGTTGCCTTTTCCCGCCGGGGGCAAGGACCTCACCTGGCTGGCAGTTCTGGTCACTCTGGTCACCTTCCTGGCTCCTCTCTTCACTCTCCTGCTCGAAACTCTTCTCTGGGGCAGGCCAGCTGCTCAACCCTCTGGGAGGTTCCCCAGACTCCGGTCTATGGGACTGGATCAGGCGGGGGGTGGGGGGGGGGCCAAGGACACAGCCCCCACCATTACTGGGGTCATTCTTGACTGGAGAAGTCCCCAAGGAGCCTTAACTTGTGCCGTGGGAGAGTTATGTTTCTGATAAACTCTTCATGAGCTTCTTTAATTTCAGAAATGTTCTGAAATACACAAGTTTTTTGAAAAAAATCAAAGTACCTTGATTATGGAAATTTTCAATCCCACTAGAAAGAATACAATAATACAACAAACTCTCATGTTCCCATCACCCAACCTCCGTAGCTATTCATTTCCTGCCATTCCTGTTTCTAGCTCGCCCCACCATACTTTTGTGTGTGTGTAGTATTTTTTTTTCCTTTCAATATTTATTTGGCTGTGCTGGGTCTTAGCTGCAGCACGCAGGATCTTTGATCTTGATTGCAACATGTGAGATTTGTTTTAGTTGCGGCATTCGAACTTAGGGATCTACTTCCCTGACCAGGGATTGAACTTGGGCCCCTTGCATTGGGATCCTGGTTTTAGCTACTGGGCCACTGGTAAATCCCTATGGAGTATTTTAAAAATAAATCTTAGACAGTATATCTTTTTTCCCCCCTCAGTATGTATCTCTAGTAGATTCGAATTAAATTACACTTGATGTTTTGGGGAGTATATATGATAACAGAATAGTAATCTCCTGGACACATCCCCATCTCCAGTAATTATATGGTGGTTTAGTCTTTAAGTCGCATCTGCCTCTTGTGACCCCATGGACCACATATGGCCTGCGAGGCTTCTCTGTCCATGGAATTCTCCAGGCAAGAATACTGGGGTGGGTAGCCACTTCCTTCTCCAGGGGATCTTCCCCACCCAGGAACTGAACCCTGGTCTGCATTGCAGGCAAATTCTTTACCAACTGAGCTAGAAGGGAAGTAACCATGCCAATCTTTCATCTACTTTCCCCTACCCCACCACATTGCATGTTTTTCAAGTAAATCTCAGGCATCATTTCACTCATAAGATCTGCAGTATGTGTCTTTTTCTTTGTAAAGCATAAACCCCAATACCATTATCACAACTAAAATTTTTAAACAGTAATTCCTTAATATCATTCATGTTCACATTTCCTTGATTAAAAAAAAAAAAAAATCCTCAATTGGTTGTCAGAATCATGACCCAAATAAGGTCTACAGGTTGCATTTAGTTGACAGGTCTCTTCAGGTTCACTTCCCTCATAAATTCTTTTTTTCCTTTTTATCTTGTAATTTGTTGAAGTATTTCAGCAGTTTGTCCTTAGTGCGAAGTGACACTTAACAAACGCTCGGGCATCAACTCTGTGCCAGGCACTGTGCTTGTGTTGGAAATAAAGGCGTGAGCAGATCTGGGGGAAATCACTTGACACTCTCTGGACTTGGGTACCCCATTCTCTAACAGTAAAGAGGATTGGACTAGATGCCCTCTAAAGGCTCCAATCTGATCCACTCGGATCCCCCTCTCATCACTATGATCCACTGTGTGAGTCTACGCAAATCTCAGCCGAACTTATTCCCAGGGGGGCCACCCACCTGCCTGGGTGATCAGAGGCCAAAGTGACGGCGGGACGACGTCGCCCGGACGCCGCAAAATCGTTCTGCCCGGAGTGGCCGGCGGTATAACGGCAACCCCTCTGACCTCGAGCACCGGCCGGTCCTGCCCAACTACACTTCCCACAGTCCTCTGCGGCCAGCCGGTTACCACGGAGACAGGCTGGGCTCGTCGGTTCCGCAACCGTCTGGGGCCTGCCTGCGGTGATCGTGGGCAGATGAGCCTCCACTCCCCATGGCTTCCAAACGGGACGGTCACGCGCCCCCGCCCCTTGGTTCTGGTGCCCGAGGAGGCCGAGCCATTTGGCTGGGCCGGGGCCGTTGGGAGGCTGAACTACATTTCCCAGGAGTCTCGGGCACACCCCACTTCCGGTCGCGGGCTGCCGAAAAGATAACAAGGAGTTGTCAAGGAGACCGGTCCGGGGGTATTTGGGCCCCTCAAATTCGTGGACAGAGAAGCTGGCGACAGAGAAGGACAAAAGAAAGGAGGATGGGAAAGCTGGTTATAAAGCAACATAAGGTACACTCCGTCCTGTTTACCTTTTTAGTGTCCACGGATGCTCAGGGTCAACGCGAGCGTCGCACAGCCCTCTGGGAAATGTAGGCGGTGCTGCCCTAAGGACTATGGGAAACGTAGTCATTGATTAACAGCCACTACCTGGAGCACGGTCGCAAAGAGTCGGACGACTGAGCGACTGAACTGAACTGAACTGAACCTGGAGCACCTACAGTCGAGGGTGTGGGATTGAATCCTCCCTGTCTCTCCCGTTTCCGCTCAAACACAATGTTTGTCTGCCCAATACTTACAGAATCTTTCCCTTTCTCTACGTGCCAACCCTCAGTGCTGTATTTTAGACACACCCTTAAGTCTATTCTCCGCGCGGCCACCAAAGTAATTGTCCCCGCTCTGCTTAGGGCTCTTACACAGCTAATAGAATCAAGTCCGTGTTAACCAGCTGGCATGATATATTTGACCTCTCACCTATTGTTTCCCACAAGTCTCCTCATAGATAAGAATCTTCTCTTTATAGATTGTTCATCTCATTTGTGTGGATATCTTAACGCCATTGCTTTTTTTTTTTTTTTTTTTAATGCAGAGCCCAACTTCTTGCTTTTAACAGTTACCCTCCCAAAGAGGGTGATAAATTCCAAGAGTAGCTGGATTTGCAAAATATTCTTGAAAAAAGTACTTGCGTAGGTTTCTATCAGTAGAAACCAAGTTCCTTATACTTTGATAAAATTAGAATTTTATTTTTCTGAACAAAATATTTTATTACATAATCTGATTAACTCACAGCCAGATATTTTTTCAAGTCTTGTAAAGTCACCCGAAAGATTAAAAAAAAAAGAAAACATGATCGTTCTTACATAAATTACTTATTACAAAGCTCTTGGAAGACTCTAAATATAAAATAGATGAGTTTTTTTTTTCCCCCACAACACTTTGAAAGTCTTAGGTTCTATATTTAAGCTTGATCCAAAGAGCTGTAAATGTGGAGTAAATCTGCCTGAGGCTTTAGAGAAAGGAGGCATACTTTTAAAGGTTATCAGAAAGCCTAGATAGGAATGAACTCTGTGGTGTAAAATGACAGATGAGGTGTTGCTCACATCAAAGCACCAAGAACTTGCCTTTTGAAGTGGGAATATTTGGCAGACACAATATTTCCATTAGCTTTTAACTTTGGTAGGAAGAATGGCTCAGATCATAAACGTAGAGAACTGTTTACCTGATAAAGCAATTTAGAAGTCACAGTCAAAAATATGTAATCTTTCCTTAACATTCAAAAGCAGAGAGTTTCCTCCTTCCTCATTTATTTAATTTCTTTGGTTTTTAAAACACAGACACCTTCATTTCTTGCCTGAGGAAAGAGTACATTTGTTGAAAAAGCATCAGCCAAGGCCAGAATGATGCTGGGAAAGATTGAGGGCAGAAGAACGGGGTGACAGAAGATGACACAGTCGGATGGCATCACTGGCTCAGTGGACATAAGTCTGAGCAAACTCTGTGACAGAGTGAAGGACAGGGAAGCCTGGCATGCTGCAGATCATCGGGTCACTAAGAGTCGGACACGACTTAGCGACTAAACAGCAACAAGGCCAAGATGTTCATGTACTTCTCAGGAATCAGATGGGGAAGGCTGAAGTCAAGATCTAAAAGAGCCATAATTCAGAATGATTTTGAGTGGTGCAAATGCAGTTAGTTACCTTTTCCATGGATATTGGAGCACTGCTCTCTTATGAACTTTTACATGTTCTCAGTTGCCAGCAAAATTCTACCTGTTGTTATAGCAGTTTAGCCTACACTATGGATATAAGGGTCTTCTGGTGTTCCAGAAAACATATAATGTCCAGGAACATTCCTGAACAATTTCAAGATATGGACATTCAAGTTACAATGTGAGCTGTAGTTTTCTTTACGACTGAGAAAGCTTCAGAATGCGACTCGGTCATTTGATTGGTTTCAAGAAATATGATGCTAGATCTATGGGCCACATACGTGCAAACCATTTTCTGGGTGGTTTAGCTTCAAAAGTGGTTATTTGCCCTGCTGTTGTTGCTGTACTTGTTGCTTTACCAAGTTCAGTCTCAAAGGGTGGCGCTCTTGGCCAGGTCCACTTGTGGAACTCATCTGCCCAGTTACACGGGACAGTGGAAAGAGCTGGGGCATGGGGTCCAGTTCTGAGTCACTTGCTGAGTCACCTTGCCCTAGTCATTTTTCACTCCCCTCAAACCTACTCCTTTTCTTCCATAATGCGTCTTTAGTCGCTCAGTCAAGTCCAACTGTGTGTGACCCCATGGACTGTAGTCCACCAGGCTCCTCTGTCCATAGGATTTTTCCAGATAAGAATACTGGAGTGGGTTGCCATGCCCTTCTCCGGGGGATCTTCCAGACCTAGGGATCCTGGGTCTCCTGCATTGCAGGCGATTCTTTACCATCTGAGCCACCGGGACGCTCCCATAATGCCTCAGTGAACAGCATATGTATTAGGCTGAGTAATGGCCCCGGGGAGCCTGATAGACGTGACTCCCTGTAATGCACATATCCTGTAAATGATACTTTATTTAGAAAAAGCATCTCTGTAGATGTGACTAAATTAAGGATCTTTAGGTGGGGAGATTATCCTGGATTTCGTGGGTGGGCCCTAAATGCAATTAGAAGTGTCCTAATAAGAGTGCCATAGAGGGAGATCTGAGTCAGGTACACAGGGGATTAGGCGATGTGAAGAAGGAGCAGAGAGAGATTTGAAGATGCTGGCCTCAAAGACTGGAGTGACGGCAGCCACCTCTACACTTGTCTGCCTTCTGATCCAGCCCTCATGCTGTGGTCAGAGGGGCTTTTCTACCATGGAGATCCTACATCGATCTGCAGTGATCATCCTTCAGTGGTGCCTCAAAGCCTGACTCCTTGGTCGGGTCTGAGAATCCCTTCCCCATCTGACCCCTTGTCTGATCACCCACACATGCACACCCGGCCATCTCCACACACTCCACCTCACTCACACACTCCCTTCTCCACCCACTGAGTGATGCTCCCACACGTCTAGGCTGTTTCATGCATCTGTGGCTCCTCACATCTGTGATACAGAGAAAGGGATCTTTCTTTAACAGTATTTATTTATCTTTGGCCATGTCAGGTCTTAGTTGCAGGATCTTTCATTGCTGCATGTGGGGCTGAGTGGCAGCACCTGGGGCTTAGTTCCCTGACCAGGGATCAATCCTGCATCCCCTGCACTGGGAGGTGGATTCTTAACCACTGGACCTTCTTAACCACTGAAGTTCAGATCAATTAGTATTATTGCAGCTGTTGTGTAAAGAAGATTTACTACAGTTTGAGTTAGTGTAATCTCCTGTTTGTGTTCCTTGCAAAAGTTCCAACTGAGAGCGGGCCAGGAAGAAGAAATTCAAGCTAGGCTTAAAATGTGCTCACGGATGATCCAGGCAGTTTAGTAAAAGTTTTGTTGTTTAGTCACTAAGTCGTGTCTGACTCTTTTGTGACCCCATGGACTGTAGCCCGGCAGGCACCTCTGTCCATGGGATTTCCCAGGCAAAAATACTGAAGTGAGTTGCCATTTCCTTCTCCTGGGGATCTTCCCCATCCAGGGATCGAACCCACATCTCCTGCATTGGTAGGCAGAATTTTTTACCACGGAGCCACTAGGGAAGCCCTGATTTACCAGGAACTGTCATTATCTGCCAATACCACTCTCTCAACCAGACTGCCCACACGGCTACATTTTATCCCTCTTCATTTTAAGAGTGAAACCCAGCCAAGCATATTTATTCATCTCTTTTAAGTGTCTCTACTTTTCTTCCACTTTGAGTTGAAACGACATACATTTCACTTTTGATCTACTTATTTTTAGGTTGGTATATTAAAAAATTCAGGAAGCAAAAATTAGGAAAGAACAGTAATTCCCAAGATCACTAAAACACACTCACTGGTACAATAAGCTGTAAACTCGCCGTATTTGGTTATTCTGAGCATTAACTCTTTTAACCATTTTTATAGATTAGGTGTTATGACAGTATAACATAGTTTCCCCCTGTATTACACAAAGTAATATTTAAGAAGTAAATTCCCCTAAGAAAATAAAAAACTTTTTAGAGACTGTTTATGTATTCTACCATCCAATGTGATATGGTGTCCAGAGAGCAAGGACATCGAAGTAAAAATACAATCTTGGAGAGGTTAAATGCTAGTATTTTTCTAAAATGTCCTAGGGAAATTGTGCAGATTAAGGAATGAAAATCATATTTAAACCAATCCATGTGAATTAAACTATGGTCATACCACTGGGCTATGACAGGGACAATTCTGCAACTTTAATGATGTGACATATGGAAGGAGGCAAAAAAAAACCAAAAACCACCCACCTCGGTTTTTCAGCTCTTTGAAGAGATCTGGGGCAAAGGAATCAGAATTCAACAATAGGATTTTCTCAGCTGAACTAAGGATGGAGAACAGATGGTATGGAGTCAACTCCCTGGCTGACTGGTCTTTGGGGCAAACAAGGAAAACACCTTCTACAGCCCAAGGGCGATGAGAACCTTCTTAGGCGGATGGACTTCAGGCTCTGCACTGACATGAAGTTCATCTGGGATGTGGAAGCTTCCAGATGAAGGCCGGTCAGGTAATAATGGACATCTCTTCCCGGTCTCTGCTCTCGGACACTGAGTTGATTATGCTTCTTAAATACTTTATGAATTCCATCCTGATCTCTTCTGGGTCGTCCTCAAGATTCGAGTGCACCAGCTTCAGCTTGTTCAAGGGTGGTGCTTAAAAAGGAAAATAATGTAATTAGGCATGAACTTTACAAAAAATGAATTAACTTATTTAGCCACACTTAGTTGCAGCATGGAGGATCTTTGATGTTTCTTGCGGCACGTGGGATCTCTACTTCCCTGACTAGGCATCAAACATGGGCCCTCTGCGTTGGGAGCGAGGAGGCTTAGCCACTGGACCACCAGGGAAATCCCTAGGCCATGAGCTCTAAATGAGGGGCTACTTCTAGCTCCAAAGGACCTGACTCTTCTTCCAGGAGCCAATTAATTTAACTTTCCCAAGTCCAAAAATAAAGTGGGGCCTCCGTGACACAACTTCACAGAGAAAGGTTTCACTGCCCTCGGCAATAGGCTTACAGCTTTGCAAGCCACTCTCAGGCCTTCGTGGTTCTTACACCAGAGAGGAAGGCATTTCTGAATTTTCTGAGTTGTTTTCCATGATTACTTAGACACCTCTCTAATGGTCTGTCGCATGCAGATTGGAGCTTAAAGGCAAGTTAGGAAAGAGTGTCCCTAATAGTATGGATGAGGGGTTAAAACCAGGGTTTTTTCCCCCTCTTAGTGCCTGTCTGCTTTTACAGTGTCTGCAGCCTGGCCTGGGTGGTACTAACTAGCTTTTACAATGTTTGCAGCCTGGCCTGGGTGGATCTACTAACCCGGCAGTTCTGATTTACGTGGTGAGGAAAACAAATGGCGAGGACGCAGCAGGTGCTCACAAACTGCACAGAGCTGTTGGCTGCTAAGACACAGAGCAACATACAAATGCCCAGAGCATTCCAGACAGAAGCCAGAACTCCTGGCTCCTTACCCAAAGCTGGGTTGTCTTTGTCACTTCCGGAGCCTGGTTTATGGTGTGCAATTAACAGACACTGAGTATTCTGTAAGAACTGCTGCTGGACGAAGCAGGAATACCACGTCTCAATTTCCTTCAGGTGACTTGGGATGTCGGCGTTGAAGACGATCACCACTCCGTGAGAGTCCTTCATCAGGGCTGGCCAGCAAGACTCGAACCTGCATGGCGTGAAGGGTAGGTGGCTCTGGTTTCTGTGTCTTGTTTTAAATTTTTTATTGTTTTTTTTAGTTAATTTACACTGTTTCTGCTGTACAGCGAAGTGAATCAGTAATACATATACATATGTCCACTTTTTTTTTAGATTCTTTTCCCATGGTCATTACAGAATATTGAGTTCCCTGCACTAATACAGTAGGTCCTTATTAGTTGATCTATCTTATATATGCATGCTAAGTCGCTTTAGTCGTGTCCAACTCTTTGCAACCCTATGGACTGTAACCTGCCAGGCTTCTCTATCCATGGGACTCTCCAGGCAAGAATAGTGGAGTGCATTGCCGTGCCCTCCTCCAGAGGATCTTCACGACTCAGGGATGGAACCCGAGTCTCTTATGTCGCCTGCATTGGCAGGAGGGTTCTTTACTACTAGTGCCACCTGAGAAGCCCCATTTTAGTGTGTGTGTGTCAATCCCCATCTCTCAGCTTACCCACCCCTCTTTCCCCACCTGGTGACCATAAGTTTGCTTTTTTACATATGCGATTCTATTTTGTAAATAAGTTCATTTGTACTTTTTTTTTAAATAAGATTCCACATATAAACCACAGTTCGAGTTTCTAATCATCGACTTTGAAAATAATGTCTAAACACTAATCATGGATAGATGACCTCTCACTGAATCATAACCCAGTCACTGACATTTCAAGAGCAATGCATGTCACCAGTCATCGATCAAACCCCAGACACATGCTAGGAAGGGAGCTAGGCCTGAGTCCAAGGTGCCTGGTGGCCAGCTGATTTTTGAATCATTTGATGGAGCCAGTGCTCTAAAGGAAACGTACTTTGGATCACCGCCACAATCCCAGAGCTCAAATTCACACCCTGTGCCTTTGTTGTTGCTGGTAACATGTGGGTTCTCGAATTCCAGGATCCTAAAGATAAAATAAGAGCAGCACCTCTCCTTAGAAACACTGTGCTTTGGGGATGCCACCGGCACCAACGTCAGGAGGCGGGTGAGGAGCAGGGACTCTGTGCGACACGGGCTTGTCAGGGCTTACCTCACTCCTTGGGTTGGGTTGTATTCAGTGATGTCAGAAGATTCTGTCAGAAAGTTGGCCAAAACGGTTTTTCCACTCTATGAAAACAAAGACAGTAAAAGATCTCGGACAGTAAAAGAAAAGCAGAAAGTCAATCATAAGCAAGGCCTGCAATAGCCAGCTTGGACCCAGGTAGGATGGAGTAGAGGCCACGGCCACCCTGAGATCACCCAGACCAAGGGGCTCTCTCTGGTTGGGTGGGCACGGCCCACTCTGGGTCGTGGGGAGCACAGATTTCAGTGCTGGCTCCGCTGCTGGGTGACTTTACTCACTTCCAAGCAGGGGGAATAGCTGGTTTAAAGGCACCAGGGCAGGAATGGATGTGACACGTTTAAGGAACAGAAAGGCTGGTAAATTTGAAGAGCAGCAAGGCAGAGGGAGATACATAAATGCAGAAATATGTTTTGTTGTTGAAGCGAGATGATGGGTACTAGGACTTGTCATTCTTTTCTCCCCTTGTATATGTTTGGGAATTTCCTTTAAAAAAAGATGTATCTCTGCTTGTTTTGCTTTTCATAATTCTGAGCATATGTTGTGACCTGCCTATTTAATAGTTGACGTCTTGGAGAGTTCCCCGTGTCAGTTTATTTGCCTTATTTTGTTTCACTCTTGCAGTATCTTCCAAAGTAAGAATGTACCTTAGTTTATTTAGACATTCTCTAATGTCTAATTAGAGATTAGACATTAATTCTCTAATTCTCTGATGGGCACCTGGGGTGTTCCCACCTGTTCAATATTGTATAGACTCATGGGGAGTGTGGATGGATCTTTAGCTTCAGAGTTTGAGAAATGTAACTACTATACTATAAGCTATGCACATTTTAAACCTTAATAATTTGATCTCAGAAAAAAAGGTGTTATCAATTTAGAGTCCCATCTACAGAATCCTAGAATACTCCTTTCCCTCAAAGCACCCTAAGACTGCATGTTGCGAGCGTGCGTGCTCGGTCGCTTCAGTTACGTCCGACTCCCTGCGACCCCACGGACTGGAACCCACCAGGCTCCTCTGTCCATGGTGATTCTCCCGGCAACAATCCTGGAGTGGGCGGTCAAGCCCTCCTCCAGGGGATCTTCCTGACCCAGGGATCGCACCTGCATTAGCAGGCAAGTTCTTTACCACTAGCACTACCTGGGGAGCCTGATGGGCAAACAAGGGGCATCTTTTTGTTTTGTGTTCCTGTGACTCTTTTCATACTTTTCATACTTCTCAGTCAGTTGTATTTCTTATACACAGACTTTGCTAGATTATCTATTGAGTTGCTTCTTACTTTCTTTACTGATTCTTAAACTTTCCTGTATGTTCTGCTTATGAATCCTTTTTTTGTCAAGCATTTTGCTAATATGTTCCCCTGGCTTTACCTTTGCTGTCATTTCTTCTACAGTTTCTTCACGTTTGTGTTGTGTTTAAGACGACCTTCCCTGACTCCAGGTTAAAAACAGGTCTTTCCATATATTCATCTACTACCATGGTTCCCAGCGAGTGGTCCCTTGACAACCAGCATCCACAAAATGCAAATTCTCAGGTCCCTCCCAGACCTACTGAATCAAAACCCTGGGATAGGTCCAGCAAGTTGTACTTGTAACAGGCCTACCAGGCAATTCTGATGGGTGCTGGAGAGTTATTTATTTACAACTTCCACAGTTGTTTTACACATTTAGCTTTAGTCCATCTTAATTTTATTGTGTACGATGTGACCTACACAAATAGATTTAATCCCCCGCCATCACCACCCACGTTAAAGGCTAACTGTTCCAAGGCCAGGTAATAGTTTAGTCCTGCCTCCTGGTTTTCTTGCTCTGCTGATGTATTTCATTAGGGAAAGCCACAGGCGCAGAAAAAGTCGTGAGATCTAGGCTTTGATCACAAACGCCACTCACTACCATGGGCCTTTGAGCCTAAGTCCAACAGGGTCAAGGTCTGGGAACGCCGAGTTCCTGGTGACGCCGGCGTCACACAACAAGGTGGGCGCGGTGGGAATGGGCTCCTAGCTCCTGTGGGGCTCCGGGTGCTAGGCACAACGCCGGGGGCGATCCTGCGCCCCCCTCCCCCAGGCCCTGCTTGCCGCCCCGCCGGTCCCGGCCTCACCTCGCAGGGCCCCACAAAGAGGATCTTGGCCTTCAGCATCTCTGTCCGGGGCCCACTCAGGCGCAGCTCGAGCCCGCGTCGTAGTCTGGGCGGAGCGGAAGTCACTGCACTGGTTGGCTACCTTCGTTCCCACGGAGACGGGAGCGGCGCGGGGGCCGACGGGAGTGGGCGGGTTCTTGCCGGGGTCCAGGCTCCCAGAGGGCTCTGGGGTGGTACCCTGCCAGCCTGATGCGAGGCGTGGGCTTTAGGTTGGAAGTGGGCAGCAAGGCAAGAAGGTAGGAGAGAAGCAGAAAATCCGGATGCAGGTTCGCTTCGGAGTGGGGAAGCCTGTAGAGCTTGCGAGCCTGACCTCTCCTTGTGGGGAGGAGGTCGACTGCAGGTCCCGATCTCCTTTATTCCTCCCTGTAACCCCCAGAGCTCAAACGGGTCAAGTAGCTGGTGAGGTGGGATTCGAACCAGGTATCTGACGCCTGCATCGCTCTGGCATGATACTGTCCATATTGAGAACGGATGTATCATATCCCTAGCCCAGTCTAGGAAAGGTCAAGGAAAAAAAACGAATCTCTAGGGGTCCACCACTCACTGTCATTTCGATGATATGGAAGAAACCAAAAGGCCCTGGCCTGACTTACCGATAGCGCAGGGGTCTGAAAGCATTGCTGCTACATTCAGTTTATTTTTGGTGAGGTTTATTTTAGGTCAGTGTGTTTTTGTCTGTGCTGGGTCTTTGTTTGCGGTCTTTCCTCTCATTGCTGTGAGCAGGGGCTATTTACTCTTTCTTGCAGTGGGATGGCGTCTCATTGGGGCGGCTTCTCTAATCATGAAACAGGCTCTAGGGTCTCTGCTTCAGTAGTTTCAGCTCCAAGACTCGAGCATAGATAGGCTCAATAGTTGTGGAGCTCAGGGCTTAGTTGCTCTGCTGCATGTGGGATCTTCGCAGTTCAGGGATTGAACCCACATCTCCTGCATTGGCAGGTGAAATCTTTACCACTTAGCTACTAGGGAAGCCCCTTAGGGCAGTTTTAAATTACAGAGCCCTCCAGAATTTTGAGTGAGGCCATGAGATCTATATGTGTGTCTATATGGGGAGAGCGCCAATACAAAATATGCTGCTGCTGCTGCTAAGTCACTTCAGTCGTGTCCGACTCTGACCCTATAGGCGGCAGCCCACCAGGCTCCCCAGTCCCTGGGATTCTCCAGGCAAGAACACTGGAGTGGGTTGCCATTTCCTTCTCCAATGCATGAAAGTGAAGAGTGAAAGTGAAATCGCTCAGTCGTGTCCGACTCCTAGCGACCCCATGGACTGCAGCCCTCCAGGCCCCTCTGTCCATGGGATTTTCCAGGCAAGAGTACTGGAGTGGGGTGCCATTGCCTTCTCCAACAAAATATGCTAGTCCGTCGAAAGTGCTGTTAATAGTATGACAACAGCAACAATAAAACCAAAATAAGTCCAATCCCAAACTGCTTTCTTTTGTAATACAGGGTGAACTGTAAAGAAGAGTCTACCTTAACTTTAAGATGTGGTACAGGTCTTCCGTGGCGGTCCGGTGGCTAAGACTCCGTGCTCTCAAGGCAGGGGCCTGGGTTCCATCCCTGGTCCAACAGTTGGATCCCACATGCTGCAACTAAAGATCAGCTAAAGATTCCACATGCCGCCAGAAAGATCGAAGATCCCAAGTGCTACAACTGGAAAGAAAAGAAAAGAAAAAAAAAAAAAACTCAAAAATGTGTCATTCAGTAAATACCTTTTGAATGCCTGCTGTCTTCTTCTAGGTACTGGGGGTTTGCCTGTACCTCTTGAAGCTTTGATTCTAGTGGAGTAGATGGATATTAAGTAAAACAAAACTGTCTACTCTCAGGTAGAGACAATTGTAGATATTGACAAGTGCTATGAATAAAAATAAATCACTAAAGAGTTAAACTTTCCAAGTGTGGCTCAGTGATAAAGAATCTGCCTGCCAAGCAGGAGATGCAGGAGACATGGGTTCAATCCCTGGGTCGGGAAGATCCCCTGGAGGAGGAAATGGCAACCCACTCCAGTATTCTTACTTGGGAAATCCCATGGACAGAGAACCCTGGCAGTCTACAGTCCATGGGATTGCAAACAGTCAGACAAGATGTAGCAACTCAACAGCAACAACAAAGGAGTTAAAGGGTGTGAAGGAGCCAGTTTTGGATGGAGTAGTCAAGGCAAGACCTTGGTGCAGAGGTGACATTAGAGCAGAAAACTGGGTAAAGAAATGTCTCAGATGAAGCATGTGAAAGATCTAGAACACTCCAGCAGAAGAACAAGGGCAAAGCCACTGAGGTGGAAATACACTTGGCATGTTCCAAAAATAGCCGGGAACCTGGCCGGGACTCTGGTGCAGGAAGAAATAAGGGGAGAGTGGTAGGAGATGCTTTTGGAGAGACCGTGTCAGACTTTGGGAATTCATTCTAAGGGTGATTGGAAGCCTGTGCCAGGGTTGTGTTTGGCTCCATGTCACAGAAACTTCACCACAGCGACTTAACCAAATAAGGGATTTATTATTTTCTCACATAACCAGGAGTCCAAGGAGGGGCATACAGGGGCTGAGGCAGCTGCCTTCTCGTTACTTTCCTGACATCTTTGTTGTGGCTGCTCTCCTGTTGTGGATTTGCTTTCTAGGCAGGAACAAAGAAGAGCGAAGGTTGAAAGATACAGAGTGGGACTTCCCTGTGTAGCGCAGTGGATGGGAATCTGCCTGCAGTGCGGAGAACACAGGATCACTCTCTGGTCCAGGAGGATCCCACATGCCTTGGAGCAGCTAGGCCCTTGAGCCCCAACTACTGAGCCCACGCTCTGGAGCCTGAGAGCCCCAACTACTGAGCCTATGCTCTAGAGCCTGTGTTCTGCAACTCCTGAGCCCCTATGCCGCAACTACTGAAGCCCATGTGCCCTGGAGTCAGCAAGTTGCAACTCCTGAGCCCCCATGCTGCAACTACTGGAACCCATGCTCCTAGAGCCTGTGCTCCACAAGAGAAGCTACCGCAATGAGAAGCCCAAGCACCGCACCTGGAGAGTAGACCCTGCTCTCTGCAACTAGAGAAAGCCCACGTGCAGCATCGAAGACCCAGTGCAGCTAAAAATAAATAAATAAACAGTAAATATATACAGCAGTGTGTACATATCAAATAAAGTTAAAGCCAAATGAACTTAAAAAAAAAAAGATACAGAGGACAACAGACTCCACTTTTCTAAGGAAAATACTGGGTTCCTTAGAATTCCTATCCAGTAATTTCTCATGTCTCATTGGTCAGAAATGTGTCACGTGGCCTCCCTCACTGCAAAGGAAACTGGGAAATAGAGGTTGTAGCTTTGCATATTTCTCTTCCCAAGAAGTGGGGCACAGAATGGGAGTGAGGGTGGGCATGGGATGTGGGGTTAGTATTGGCTAGGAAACTGGCCAGCCAAAAAAGTCATCATGGAGGATTCTGAGCAGTGGATTGACATGATCTGATTTATGTTTTAAAAAGTGATCACTGGCTGCTGTGTGGAGCAAAGGGTTCAAGTGTGACTGCACAGATGACAATTAGAAGGGTATTCAGGTAGCTTAAGAGCGAGTTGATGGTGGTTTGGCTAGGGTAGCAGTGGTGGTTGAATCTGCGACATTTGGAAGGTAGAACTAACAGGAGCTGCTGACAGATTAGATGTCAGGGAAAGAGGAGTTCAGAATGAGTCCCAGGACATTGACTCATGTGGTTACGTGAATAACATGCCATTTCCAGACTTGGGAAGGCTGGAGGAGGATTTTGGTGGGAGATTAAAAGTTCTGTTTTGGTTGTGTTAGTTTTGAGATCCCTGTTAGTTGTTGAGGGAAAAATGGGAGATAAGATTCTGTACCTGATGGGTGAGGTGAGGACTGGAGCTTAAATCTGATGAGGTATCAGTCAGCATGTGGAATGCCATTGAAGCCATGGGATGGATGAGAACAAGCAGAGGGTAAGTGTCGGCAGAGAAGATAAGTGTAGACGGAGAGTGCCCTGGGACACTCTGCTATTTAGAGGAGAATCTAGCAAAGAAAGCTGAAAAAGAATGTCCAGAGAGGCAGGAAGAAAACTAGGAGGGCATGACATCGTGCAAGCCACGTCAGGACCGTGCTGTAAGACAGGGAGTGATCCATTTTGTCAGATGCTGCCGAGAGATCCAGGGAAGCCAAGGAAAGTGAAGAATTGACCATTAGATGTAGTGACAGTCATGGATCACTTTTTAAAGCTGCTGCTGCTGCTGCGTCACTTCAGTCGTGTCCGACTCTGTGCGACCCCATAGATGGCAGCCCACCAGGCTCCCCCGTCCCTGGGATTCTCCAGGAAAGAACACTGGAGTGGGTTGCCATTTCCTTCTCCAATGCATGAAAGTGAAAAGTGAAAGTGAAGTCGCTCAGTCGTGTCTGACTCTAGCGACCCCATGGTCTGCAGCCTACCAGGCTCCTCCGTCCATGGGATTTTCTAGGCAAAAGTGCTGGAGTGGGGTGCCGTTGCCTTCTCCGTTTTTAAAGCTAGTTTTCACTTAATATCTTTGAACATGTGAACACACACACATACTTTTATCAAAATGGCTAAATGTGATCATGTGTTTCCTTTCATTTGGGGTAATTTCTTTCTTTTTTTTTTTTTTTTCTTTGTTTGGCTCCCTTGAGCTTCCCTGGTGGCTCTGATGGTAAAGAATCTGCCTGCAATGCAGGCAGATCTGGATGGAAGGACTGGGTGCGAATTAATTTGACCGAAATAACAAAATCCTATTCTAGTGACAACAAGACAGTATGAAAGTTGACAGTCTAGAGTTATAGTATGGTGGCTGAAAAATGGCCTCACGGACCGGGATCTTTACACCTTTATGTCTCCGCTTTCCTAAGGTTTAGTCTTTGTCCTCATAGCCTGAACCTGGGTTTGATCCCTGGGTCAGGAAGATCCCCTAGAGAAGGAAATGGCAACCCACTCCAGTATTCTTGCCTGGGAAATCACATGGACAGAGGAGCCTGGTGGGCTGTAGTCCATGGAGTCAAAAAGAGTTGGACACAACTGAGCGACGAATACTTTGGCTCCCTTACCTCACCTTTGACCTCGCCTTTTCCCTCCTTACCTCTTGAAGTTTTCATTCTAGTGAAGAGATAGACAAAGAGTAAACTCCCAATGGAGAGGCTGTGATTGCACCCTGGGGTGTATCCTTCACTGTTTTTCTCCATACATCTCATACATCCCCATTCTATAAGACTCTAAGTACATAGAGATCCATAATAGGTTGCTAAAAGGTGACTCCAATTTTGGCTGAGGCTTTAAAGTCTGACAGCAGGTGTTGAGTGTCTCCCGGAGTCTAGTCCATTCTGTAGAACTTAACGTGTCACCTGGAAGTTATCAAAGTGTCATGAGGCTGCAGAGGGAGAGAGGGAGAATTTCTCTGGAGAGCGTGCTGTTTGCTCATCTTGGTCAAGTGAGAAATGGGGCTTCATAGAACTTGTTCTCTGGCATTTGGACAGCCCTTGTTTTCTTTCCTTTTAGGATTTATGTATTTATTTATTTTTGGCAACACTGGGTCTTTGTTGCTGTGTACGCACTTTCTCCAGTTGCGATGAGCAACTCTATTTTCTAGATGCCATGCGAGGGCTTCTCGTTGCTCTAGGCTCTTGGTGTCAGTAGTTGTGGCACATGGGCTTAGTTGCCCCAAGGCATGTGGAATCTTCCTGGACCAGGAATTGAACCCGTTCCCTGTGCTGGCAGGCAGACTCTCAACCACTGGACCACCAGACAAGTCCAGCTCTCGTTTTCAAAATGCACCTTTGGAGATGACGTGCTTAGTTTGGGGTTCTGGAGGAGGAGGAGGGATGTATTCTCAGTTGATGAAAAAATGAAGATGAAGTGGAAATAATCTGGATGGAAGGATTGGGTACGAATTAATTTGACTAAAATAACAAAATCCTATTCTAGTGGCAACAAGACAGTATGAAAGTTGACAGTCTAGAGATAGTATGGTGGCTGAAAAATGGCCTTGCGGACCGGGATCTTTACACCTTTATGTCTCCGCTTTCCTAAGGTTTAGTCTTTGTCCTCATAGCCTGACTATGACCTCATAGTCACAAGGTGGCTGCTGTGCCTCCAGGCATTATGCTCGCAATTAAAGAAAGAAGAAGAGGGAAGAACAAATGGCAATTAGGAAGGTATTCAGGTAGCAAGATGATGGTGGTTTTCTAGCTGAGTCTGCACTTTTTAAAAAAGTTAATATTATTTGATTATAATTTAACTATAATAGATTGTAAGTCTTTGAGTCTTGGAAAATGCATAGGCTCATATACATTCAGCATCCTACCACCTTACTCAAGATACTGAGCATTTCCATTACCCCGAAAGTCCCCTCGTGGTTCTCTGAAGTTAACTTTTTCCTACCCCTGGTCCCCAGAAAACTGTTTCCTAGCGCTTATTTTGCTAATACTACTTCATAACCATCAAATATTACACACATTCTTTTGTGTGTATTAAAAAAAATTAAAAGTCCAGGGAACCTCAAAGAAGTTGTTTCTTTTCGCACCTGAAAAATTGAGGGCAATATCACACCGCCCTCCTGGCTTTTGGGGACATGACTTAGATCTCTGGGTGGGGCTTTGGGAGAACCAATGCCCGGCCCTTGGGTAGGTGCTGGGTTTCAGGGACGCATCTGTACCGTACCTCCCCACCCAGGGAGCTGCAGTCTAGGTACAGAGACCATCCTGTCTAGTGCTTTTTATCTTGTTCTTTACCAAATATAATCATGTCATTTTAGTTCACGACTGGAGCCAGTATTAAAAGGCAAGTGGTGAATCCATACTCTAAACTGATGTCAGGGAGGAGGCAGGAACCACGAGGCTTTACAGCAGTTCTCCTTTCTGTGTGAACTCTGTGCCTCCTCTGTGTGCATAAATGGCCTTGCCTCTCAGTCTGCACCAGCTGTGTCGGGTCCTGAGCCAGGGCTTCCTCAGCCTCCGTGTTTCCTGAGCCTCTCTGGGAGGTGCTCCATCCCTTTACAGTCCGTGACTTCTCTGAAGAGTCTTCTTCACATTTGGGTCCACTGGACCCAGTTCAAAGCCTGGTACCCAGTAGGTACTCAATAAATTTCAGCTCTGTCTCCGTCTCTCCTGGCACACGCACGCAGACACACATACAAACACAAGTTCATTTACTCTATAAATATGTAAGTTAATGAAAGTTCCCTTATACTTGCCTTGGGGGCTTTAGTTTCTGCTTCCAGGTGAGAGAAATAAAAAATGTGAACTGCTTTACATTTCTTGGGTATAAGTACTATATAAATTTGGGATTATTATTATTATGGTAGATTATTGCAATACTTTGCTTTACGACTTTCATTTTAATTAGGGGAGGTTGACTTCAGACGGCTTAATATCTGGTCTTTGGTCCTGAAGGGAGCAATATGACATTGGCAGGGGCCAGGCCTGGATGACCTAAGAGTAATTTCTCTCCTGATTCTATGACTTGATGCAATAAAACCTCTCAGTTGAAAAAACTTAAAGAAATACACTTGACATACTTCAAATCCTTTCTATAAATTGTTGAAAAGATTTAATATAACCGCCAGTCATAAAATCTTTAATTTGACTTGACCTTCCATGGTCCCAATTCTTACACATGCAGTTTTTATTACTAAAGAGTAAATGATGGATTTCCTGTTATTCGAGGGAATAAAAATGCCCTTCAATCACCTCCTCCTACAACACAGAGATCTGAACATGTTCGGTTCAACTCTAAAAGATAGGAATGATCACAAAATGGATTGTAATCTGGAAGTATTTTGTCTTCTATGAATGCAGGCATCCCTTATTTTTATTATTGTCTTTTAAAAAGCTCTGGCCAAGGATAAGGTTCAGCAAGTTTGGTTTAGGGCAAGATCAATAAAATAAAATTATTTTTCATCAATCCCCATTAGAAAGCCTGAGCTATGCTTTCAATATAAAGAAGTATTTCCCAGCGGGTTGAAGATAAAACTTTTGGCAAAAACAATGAAACAGGGATGTGGCTTAACTAGGACCTTTTGTCTTCATTTGGCATTGTCCTGCATGCACGCTTTGGGGAGGCAGTTGTGTGGTGGAAAGAGCGCTGATTTTGAAGTAGAGCGGAATTTGAAATTAGCTGACCGATCTTAAGAAGATTACTTATCTCTTGGGCTTAGTGGGAAACATTCAAGATGGCCCCATGACTTTCACTTCTTGGTTTTCATACTCTTGTGTAGTTCCTCTGGCACTGAAGAGGGCTGACCTATGTAACCAACAGGATAGTGAGGGATATGTGACTTTCTGAAACTGGGTCATAAAAAGAGACATCGTAACTTCTGCCCTCCACTCTTGTTGATCAGTCATTCTGGGGCAGGTCAGCTGCCGTGTCTTAAGGACACAAGCCACCCTATGCAGAACCTCATGGGGTAAGAAACTGAAGCCTCCTGTCTACTGGCTGGCATCAACCTGCCAGCCACTGTGAGTGACCCACCATCCTGAGTGGATCCCCCAGCTCCGATCAAGCCTTCAGATGACTTGCAACCTGGCCAACATCTTGCCTACAACCTCCTGAGAGATTCTGAACCAGAACCACCCAGCTAAGCTACTGTCAAATTCCCAACCTGCAGAAACTGAAATAGCAAGTGTTTATTGTTGTTTTAAGGTGCTAACGTTTTCAGGTAATTTGTCATGTAGCAATAGATAACACAGAACCTTAGTGTCTCACCCAGCGAAAGGATTCTAGACCAATCCTCTAGGGTTGTTGAAAGTGAAAGTCGCTCACTTGTGTCTGACTCTTTGCGACCCCATGGATTATACAGTCCATGGAATTCTCTAGGCCAGAATACTAGAGTGGGTAACCTTTCCCTTCTCCAAGGGATCTTCCCAACCCAGGGATCAAACCCAGGTCTCCTGCATTGCAGGCAGATTCTTTACCAGCTGAGCCACAAGGGAAGCCCAAGAATACTGGAGTGGGTAGCCTATCCCTTCTCCAGTGGATCTTCCCAACCCAGGAATCGAACCGGGGTCTCCTGTGTTGCAGGTGGATTCTTTACCAACTGAACTATCAGGGAAGCCCTGATAAGGTTGTTAGGATTGAATGAGATGAGACATACAAGCAATCCAGTCCAGTTCCTGGTACGTTAGATGGTTGATATCAGACAATTACCATCACTTGTAATACTTTCAAATCTTTGTAATACGTGTGATGCTTTTTAAAAAATATTATTTCTTTGGCTGTGCTGGGTCTTAGTTGGGGCATATGAGATATTTTAGTTTTGGAATGTGGGCTCTAGTTCCCTGACCAGGGAGCGAACCTGGGCCCCCAGCTTTGGGAGCACCAGAGTCTTAGCCGCTGGACCACTGAGAAAGTCCCTTGTGATACTTTTGATGCACTCTTTCCATCCCCATTGATCACAAGAGTTTTCCCACTACACCGATTGTACCTTTTGAACATTGATCTTCCTTTGCTGAGCCCCCCTCTGCCCCTGTCTTTTGGAGGAAAGAGCATTCATATGCTTAACCTATTGCAAATAAGTTAATGCCTTGACTAACACTTCTGATACACTTCAGATATACTTCTGTTAAAATTTCTTCTTAGACAGTTACTTCACTCTTGCTGAACTTAGCTAGTTTCCTGCTTTTTTTGTTCCAAATTCTGTATGTTTGCTGAAAATGAAGGCTACTGTTCATTCTAAAGGCTGGCGGGTGGAGGGGGATGGAGAAGAGAAAGTTCAGGAGACCTTGCGTTAAATGGGATATTCTGCTACCTCCTCACCAACTTTCTTCCAAAAAAACCTCAAGGCCAGCTTTTGTTTTATTTGTGCTTCATTTGTGTGTTTAAACAGGTAACGAATTCACATGGTTAAAAATAAGAATGTTAGAAAAATAAAATTCCTGAGGAGGTCTCTCTCCCACCTGTTCTCATCCACCCCACTCTGTGCCTCCTCCCCCAGATACAGAACCACCTTTCGTGGTTTTTCATGCATTGTAGAAGCAAATATTATCAATAGCATGTGGCCTTATTTATCCCTTTATTGCAAAAAGGCATTAAGCTCTATGTATCCTCCTCTGTTCCTTCCTCTTCTTCACTTAGCAGAATAGCCTGGAGAGCTTTCCATATCAGTATAGTGAGGGCTTCCATCTCCTTTTCATGGCTGCCTAGTATTCTGCCATATGGATGTACCATACTTTGATTAACCAGATCCATTTTGATGTGTACCTGGGGGTTTCCAGCATGATATTATTGCAAACCGAGCTGCAATGACTGACACTGTGCATCCGTTTCTGAAGCATGCTGTAGGATAAATTCCCGGAAGTGTGATTACGGCTCAAAGGGTAGGTGCACTTTTGAATTGAATAAACAGAGCTAACTGACCTTTACCTAGACTGTGCCACTTTGCATTCCCATCAGCAATGTGTGACAGCCTCTGTTTCGCTTCAGTGTCAACCACGGAGTATATTATAAAGTTAGTTTTCAAAGTTCCCACAGTAATGATGCCTGTGGCTTGGGAATAGGGATATTTATGTTGAAAACTTCAGCTAATTTCTATGATGTGTTTCTTCTCTTACTTATCATCAGGCAGTAATTCATATACCACCTGCTCAGTGGGCAAGGTGTTCAGATACAGGCTGGTGATTACTTGACATGGAAGAGGGGAATAGACCGTGGATGGGGTTGGACTAGGGCTTCACCGATGGCTCAGCAGTAAAGAATTGCCCGCAATGCAGGAGACATAGGAGACGTGGGTTTGATCTCAGGGTCAGGAAGATTCCCTAGAGGAGGGCATGGCAACCCACTCCAGGATTCTTGCCTGGAGAATCCCGTGGGCAGAAGAGCCTGGCGGGCTACATGGGGTCACAGAGAGTCGACATGACTGAAGCGACTGAGCACAAGCACGGGGTTGGACTAAATGTCCTGAGATGCTCTTTCCATCCTAATTATCTGGTCTGATACTCTGTCTCATCCATTGATCTCATCTTCTTTCCTCCCAATAAAACTTACATATTGGAGTCATGTTCTAAAAACATTTGGTAATTGTTTCCTCCAAAGGCGTACTTTGATGTCTTAAGTACGCATCAACATTTCACATACAAGCCCATCGTGGACCTGACTGTATGAGTTTCCTTTTCCTCGGGTGACAGCCAGGCTGGGGGAAGACTTGCCTGGGTGTGGAGCTGAGCCGGGTGATTTTGGCAGTCCCTCCAGGAGACGTGTTTGGGGAAACAATTTCTTTCCTACGAGAAATAGCCCAGCCACCAGAGCAGATCCATTCACTGGCCTTAAGCACTGTCTAAACTCCTTTGAGAATCAACCCAAACACAAATACAGGATGTTTCCTCCTTTGCTTCCCTTCAAAGCTCTTTGCTCCTATTATCTAATCAATCTTCATAGCAGGTTTTGGAAAGGAAGATGGTTTTCCTCCTGTCATGGGGACTGCAAGTCCAGAAGCAGGAGAAGAAGGCGGGTTTCCTGTAACTGTCCTCCCATCGGGGCCTCTGGGAGAGTCCTGCTCTGTGTCGACCTCTACCTTCTCTGTCTCTGGGTGGATGTTTGGGGCTCATAGTCATGTTTTCTAGTCAAGTGGTCCCCAACCTTTTTGGCACCAGGGAGCAGTTTTATGGAAAACCGTTTTTCCGTGAACCAGGGGTGGGGGCAAGGAATGGTTCAGGATGATTCTCATAAGGAATAGGCAACTTAGATCCTCGAATGCACAGTTCCCAGTAGGGTTTGTGCTCCTATGAGAATCTAATGCCGCCCCTGATCTGACAGAGGAGAAGCTCAGGTGGTAATTCGAGTGATGGGGAGTGGCTGCAAATACAGATTAAGCTTCTCTCGCTGGCCTGCTGCTTATCTGTTATGTGGCCCGGTTCCTAACAGGCCATGGACCGGTACCAGTCTGCGGCCTGGGGGTTGGGAACCCCTGACCTACTCCATGAACTGAAGGCCCTCTCCCACTGCCGTTGGCAACTCAACTTTGTGAATTCTGTCTAAATGCTAGTAAGATGACTTTGGGTAAGCATAAGTCTTTGAGGCTCTGTTAGATAGGAATAGTAATCTGCATGGGATAATTGGGAAGATAAAGTGAGATCGTGTACATGAAGGTGCTTGACATATCATAGCCAGGATTCATTGTCAGGGAAAATAACCGACCAACCAAATAAACAAACACCATCATTATCATCATCAACAACAAAATGATTTGATCCAATCAGTTCAGTAGCCCTCAGAAAAACATCCCAGCCAATCAGACAGGACCTTTACAGTCCCTGGCTGTCCCTACTGGGTGAGTCACTGTGCGAAGCAGGGATACAAGGAGTCTGGGCTCTGCAGCTGGCTGGTCTGAGTTCAAAGCTTGGCTCCACCACTTTCTGGGTGGGTGACCTTGGAAAGGTTACTTAACTGCTTTGTGCTCCAGTATCCTTGCCTGTAAAATGGCCATAATAATAGTGACCTGCTTTGTAGGACTCTTGTGAGGATAAATGTGCTAACTCACCCCAGGCACTCAGCTCAGTTCCTGGTACCTGCCCTTGTTGAGCTCCATCACCGTCAGATTTTAGAACTGTGCAAAGTTGGCCCAGCTCCAGGGTAATGCTGTTTCGTGGACTGGTCTTTATTCATAGCATGAAAAATTGCTAAGAAAGGCAGTTAAGATTACTACGAATTAGGACCACAAGAGGAGCCAGGAAGAGGCTTGATTATGTTGTGTAATGCCATCAAATGTAAACTGACTAGTTATGTATCTGTCCTGCAAAGAGCTGGTATGCTCAGATGAAGACCAGTGGGTCATCAGAAGACTCCTTTCAATGTCTTTCATGGGCTTTCAGCTCACAGCACAGCAGTCATGCAAAGGCTGGACAGGAAGCTGGGCTGTAGGATAGCAGAGCAGATCATAAATCAAAGGCATGCTCACTCCTACACAGACGGCGGGAGAGCCTGGTGCCACAGGACATGAAGTCCCCGCTCCCCCAGGAAAATGAAGTATCAAGGATCAACCATCACATCGCTTCTGTCATCAGCTAGTTATAAGGAAAGGTCAGAGAGTTTGGCAAATTCTTACTTGAAAAGAGATCTCTTTGACCCATCTGAAGACTCTCAAAATGGTGAAGGGGATTAATCAAATTGTTTCTGACAAAGACCATGAAAACAAGAGAATTTAATTTGAAAATTAGGAGCATGTGAAAACTAAAAGGCACATTTCGAGCCAAACAATTTGAGGCTATTCTCAGCATTCATATGGATTACGTTATGAAGTCCAGGAGAGGCTGGGGAGCAGGAGGCAGGAACATGATGGTCACCAAGTTATCATGGCTGGGGAATGCATATTAATGGTAATGAAATCACCTAATGTGTGCTGAGTCCTTACAAGGTGCCACAAGGGAAGCCCAAAAATACTGGAGTGGGTAGCCTATCCCTTCTCCAGCAGATCTTCCTAACCCAGGGATCGAACCAGGGTCTCCTGCATTGCAGGCAGATTCTTTACCAACTGAGCTATCAGAGGACCATACTGCGTGTCACATCCAACCTGAAGCACTTTACACATATCAGCTCCTTTAAAATTCTCAAAAACCTCATAGGTACATACGTACTAAATTGCTTTATTCATGTCTGACTTTTTGCGACTCTATGGACTGTAACTCACCAGACTCCTCTGTCCATGGGATTCTCCAGGCAGGAATATTGGAGTGGGTTGCCATGCCCTCCTTCGGGGGATCTTCCCTACCTAGGGATCAAATCTGGATCTCTTATGACTCTCCTGCACTGGCAGGTGAGTCCTTTACCACTAGCACCGCCCTGGGGAGCCACTAGCAACAACCTCATAGGTAGGTACTATTTTTACCTTCATTTCTATTTTATAGAAGATAGAACCAAGACACAGAGACTGACCTGTTAGAAGTCATCCAGGATTTGAATGAAGGTTGTGTGTGACTGGGACCCAACTCCCTGCCCTACCCTGCCCTGCTGCCTTGCTGGTGCCATCATTATGGCGGGATGTGTGTCGCTTGGTGGCTTCGCAATGAGTCTTTTTTGTAATATTTATTTATTTGGACGTGCGGGGTCTTAGTTGCAGCACTCAGGATCTTCCATCTTCATTGCACCTTTCAGGATCTACACGATCTTTTAGTCACTGCATGTGAACTCTTAGTTGTGGCATATGGGATCTAGTTCCCTGACCAGGGATCAAACCTGGGCCCCCTGTGTTGGGGGTTCAGAGTCTTAGCCACTGGACCACCAGGCAAGTCCCTTTGGCGAGGAATCCTGATCATTCACCATTTCTTGATCATTTCCCTTGATCAGGGAAACAAAGCAAGTTGGTGACCAGACCGTTGCATTTTAGGGGGATGCCTCTAAACCTATTAACAGGGAAGAGAGGGTACAGACATCCTCCCCCCTACCTCATCCCCCAACCCATGTGTCTTCCTTCCCCGCCCCTCCTTCCCCCTTCCTTCCTCTTCTTAACTTGTCAGTATGGACAACTTAAAATGCATACTCGTCATCTGCTTTAACCATTATCAGCCATTTTCGACCTCATTTTATCTACCATCATCACTTTTCTTTTTTTTCCTAGAGTATTTTACACTAAATCCCAGAAATCATATCATTTCACCAGTACATACATATGTTTAACAGATAGGGGCTTTTTAAAAAGCATAACCACTATGTCATTATCACACCTAATAAAATGAACAATTAATCCTGAAAACATCATCTAATCTCCAGTCCATATTCAATTTTCCTCTATTATCTTAAAGACTTTTTTTTTTACAATGGATTTGTTCAAACCAGGATCCAAACAAGGGCCATCCATTGTATTTGGCTCTTGAAATTTCAAAGCCTCTCTCTCTCTTTTTAAAATTTATTTGTTTATTTGTCTGCCCTGCTCCAAGGATCCTAGTTCCCCGACCAGGGATCGACCCTGAACCCTCTGCCTTGCAAGGTGGATTCTAAACCACTGGACTGCCGGGGAAGTCCTAACCTTTTTATTTTGGAATAATTTTAGATTTATAAAGAAGTTAAAAAGCTTGTATAAGAGTTCCTGTATATTCCTCACATCATTTTGCTTAATGTTAATCTCTTAGGCAACCGTGGTGCATTTGTCGAAAGTAAATTAACGTGAATATGTTGCTATTAACTAAATCTCAGAGTTAATTAAGATTTCATCATTTTCCCCCCCACTAACATCTTTTTTTTTTTCTGCCCCAGGATCCAATCCAAGATACCATATTGCATTTGGCAAGTCTCTTTAATTTAATCTAAAGTTTGGTCTAATTTAATCACCTCATTTTTTTTCCTTCTCATGCCAGTTATATTGGGAAGAAAGCAGGTTAATTGACCTGGGGAATGTCCTGCATTTGTACTTGGCTGATTGCCTCTGGTGTTTTTAAAAAATATTTATTTTAATTTAATTTATTTATGTCACTTAGTTGTGGTACACAGGATCTAGTTCCCTGACCAGGGATCGAACTCAGGCTCCCTGCAGTAGAAGAGTCTTAACTGGCTCTGGACCACCAGAGAAGTCCACGAATGATTTTTTCCATATTTCTTTATATTGAAGGCAGTTGAACTGAGCTGTAATTTACATCAAGTGAAATCCATCCCTTTTTAAAAACGTATTGATTTTTATTTATTTATTTAGCTGTGGTGAGTCTTAGTTGTGGCACGCAGGATCTTCAATCTTAGTTGCAGCATGTAGAATCTTGCTCCCTGACCAAGGATCGATCCTGGGCACCCTGGATTGAGAGTGCCTGAGTCTTAGCCGCTAGACCACCAGGGGAGTCCTGCTCTCGGATTGTTTAACATGTTCCTCTGTTTCCCATATTTCCTATAAATTCGTGATTAGACGTTGAGGCTTCGTTAGATTGAGGTTCCATGTCTTTTCAAGACAGGGCTTCTTCGTGGATGATGCTGTGTATTTCCCATTGCACCATCTTATGAGGCACATAATGACTGGAGGTCCCACGTTCAGTGATTTTTGGAGGAGTTTTTTGAACCTGCCTCGAATATTTACTTTATTTTCCAACGCACTTTTTCAAAAAAGCCCATTTGCTCTCTTTGGATTAGTATCATTTGCATTAGACAGAGTTTCTTCTTCTTTTTTTAAGTCTTCATTGAATTAATTACAATATTGCTTCTGTTTTATGTTTTGGTTTTTTGGCTGAAACGCATGTGGGATCTTAGCCCCTGACCAGGGGTCAAACCCATATCCCCTGCATTGGAAGGTGAAGTCTTAACCACTGGACCACCTGGGAAATTCCTAGACAGACTTTCTTTCTTTCTTTCTTTTTTTCGCACTGTCTTCTTAAGATGTTTTTCTAACCAGCTGTCACCAGAGGCAGAGTATCAGTGCTAGTCATTCTACCCTGAAGGTTCTCCTCATTGTCAATGGACTTCCCAGGTGGCTCAGTGGTAAAGAATCTGCCTGCCAATGCAGGAGATGCAAGTTCGATCCCTGGGTCAGGAAGATCCCCTGGAGGAGGAACTGGCAACCCATTCCATTATCCTTGCCTGGAAAATTCCATGGACAGAGGAGCCTGGCAGGCTACGTCCATGGGGTCACAGAGTCAGACACGACTGAGCACACACACTGTCAATGGCAAGAAGGCCCTCTTTGAACTGGCATTCAAAGCCTTCATGATGTGTCTGTGCAGTCCAGCTGTTCTGGCCTCTTCTCCTGCCTCGCCCACATCCTCTCTGTTCAGCCCACTTTGCTCCTTCTCCTTCTTTCCCCTTCGGGACACTGCCCCCACTTTCTCTCCATCGAGCTCCTACTCATCTCTCAGTCTTAGCTCTCAAAGGGCTCTTTGGTGACCTGTGACATCTTTAACTCCCATAGGCTGCTCTAGCCATCAGGCCCTCTCTTGGGACTCCCTACACACCCCTTGAAGGTGTCACACTGCTCGTACCTGTGGGTTCACTTATTTGTCTACTCAAGTCCTCTGGGTCCTGGGCACCAAACCATGCACAGTCCATCTTAGCTCATGCAATTTCCCGACACTGTGTATATGGCTTGCTCTGGGATATGTGCATGTAAGGCAGTAAGCAGTGAGAGATGATTCCAGAAGAGTAGTGAGGCCAGTTCATAAAGGGCTTTGAATGCCAGTTCAAAGAGAGTTCAGACTGTGTTCGTAGGCAGTGGGGAGCCACAGCAGGCATTTGAGGGAGAGCAGCTAGGGCAAGGGCTGAGGCCAAGAGGGCCTTTAGCTCTGAGTGTCAGGCTCAAAGTGAGGTCCAATCTAAATCCTTGACACTCTCTGCAAAGTCCTGGAGGGCAATGATATGATCTGCATTCTAGAACTATCTTTACTGAAGGTCACTTAGGGATGAATTGGAGACGAAGTGAGGAAGAGAATCAACAGACATGAAGCTTCCATAGACCTGTGCGTGCGTGCATGCTCAGTTGTGTCTGATTCTTTGCAACCCCGTGAACTGTAGGCCCCAAGTCTCCTCTGTGTGTGCGATTCTCCAGGCAAGAATACTGGAGTGGGTCAATATTTCCTTCTCTAGAGGATCTTCCCAATCCAGGGACTGAATCTGCATCTCCTGCATCTCCTGCATTGCAGTCAGATTCTTTACCTGCTGAGCCATCGTATTATATGTTTGAATGTAAATAGGTATAGATGTTCCGATTGACCCTCGGTGGGAATATTCTTTCCGCCTCACAGAGAGAGAAGGAAACTGAAGTTCAGGGAGGTGAAGAAAGTTGCCTGAGGCACCCTGTAGTCAGTGTGTGAGCTGAGGTTCTGTTGGGCCTGGATGCTCGCTGGAGGGTCAGGAGGCAGCAGTGGAAACATCAGCGAGAGATTCCAGCGAGGCCAAATTGGGGGGGCATCCTGAGCCCCACCCCCACACCAACTGGGGAGCACTGAGGGATGTATACTAGACTCGGGGGCTGCTTCCCCATGGCAGAGCCCCTCTGGGTGGCTCTGTGAAGGGGCCCAGGCCAGCCTGAAAAATGCCCATGCATGGAATCAGACAGCCGCGCAGGCTTTGAAACAAAACGGGTCACTTACTTTGTCCCCCTCCTCCCCATAAGATTTTGATTAAATTGACAGGGTCATCTGGTCACCACCAACGCCTTAGCTTTAATAGTGCCTTAATGTTAAAACCCTTGAAATAATTTTTGGCTCTCCTTAAGCATGAAAAGATTTTCCCTCAAAGCCTTTAATTCTGCACTCATCTATTTTTCCAATCAAAGGCAACTCCATGGCCTTTCATGGTCTTAATTAATGGCTCTGTAATCAGAATTCCACTCCGGTTGCTTTCTCTCCCCACTCCCCCCTTTATCCTGGTTTCTCAATGAAGAGCTTATCTAGAACTTGTCCCGACTTCAAACAGACACTTCATGATAGTAAATTGTAGTGAGGTTTTATCAAGTGGAACAGCCTTTTCCTTCTCTTTCTTTTGGGTCTTGGTATTGGTGCAAAACCTCCTTTAGGGCACATGGTCTGCCTTTCTTTCTGCTTTTCAGCAAAGCATGCCTTCCGAGAAGCATGGGCAAGGTGTTTTTGATTATGTACAACCAAGACCTTATAAGATGTTGGTAAATCCTTATAAGACGTTGGTAGGCTGGTGTTTATGGGGTTATCCGAAGCCTTTTGGTTTAAAGGTTGCACCTGACAGCCCTTTCTGAAGTATTAAACTCAATTTTGGATAGAGATATGAGTAGGAAAGATATCAATCTCTCTTGAAATGAATGTCAAGTTCCTTCTTTGGTCTGGCCATCTGTAGGACCCACCTGGCATTTTCATTTATGGTTTTCTCTTTTTCTTTTCAACTTTTCTTTAAAAAAATGTATTGGACTGTGCTGGGTTTCACAGTTGTGGCATGTGAGATCTTCAACCTTTGTTGCAGCATGTGAGATCTAGTTCCCTGACCAAGGATCGAGCCCAGGCCCCCTGCATTGGAAGTATGGAGTTTTAGCCACCGGACCACCAGAAAAGTCCCTGTTTGTGGTTCTCTCCTTTGCTTTGTCACCTATAAGGAAGGAAGAATACAGAGTAAACAGTTGTGTTGCTCAGGTCCCCAACTTTAATGAATGTCCTCCAGAAACCACCCCTTAAAGGGCAGCTCTGTTCTTGGGGACTTTGGAGAACGAACCAAGCAGTTCACTGATTTACTCATAAGTCCAGCCAATATTTATTAAGCTTAGACTGAGTGTGATGCTGTTAGGTCCAGGGAGACAGAAATGGGTGGGAAACTCCCCTTGTTCTTAGAGTGTGTGGTGTGGGAAATAAAAAACAGGTTAAGAGGTAAGCACGGCAGGTGGAAGTGGGTGTGGACATAGAAGGATCTCTGGGAGCACAGCATGGGTATCAATCCTAGTTGGGGGATTTGGTGAAGAGCTGTGTCCTGAAGAACGCTCACCAGGAGGAGACTGGGTGAGGAGGGAAGAGTGTCTTTGTTCATTTGTGCTGAGATAATACCATGAATTGAGGTGGGTTTACAAGCAACAGAAGCATATTTCTCATGGTTTCTGGAGGCTAGGAAGTCCAAGATTTAGGAGATAGCAGATTTGGTGTCTGGTGAGGCCCTGATTCTTGATTCATAGAGGGTCATCGTCTTGCTGTGTCCTCACATGGCCAAAGAGGGGAGGGAACTCTCTGGGGTCTCTTTATTAGGGCACTAATCCCATTTATGAGGGCTCCACCCTCATGACCTAATCACCTCCCAAAGGCTCCACCTCTAAATACCATCACATTGCTGATGTTCAGTTGCTCAGTCATGTCTGACTCTTTATGCCCCCTTGGACTGCTGCATGCCAGGCTTCCTTCACTTCTCCTAGAGTTTGCTCAAGTTCAGGTTCATTGAGTTGGTGATGCCATCCAACATCTCATCCTCTGTTGCCCTGTTCTCCTCTTGCCATCAATCTTTCCCAGCATCAGGGTCTTTTCCAATGAGTCAGCTCTTTGCATCAGATGGCCAAAGTATTGGAGTTTCAGCTTCAGCAACAGTCTTTCCAATGAATAGTCAGGGTTGATTTCCATTAGGACTGACTGGAGACAAACTAAGACATTTCCTTTCTTCATTTTTTCACCTAGTAATCTCATTAAAGGGGGCTCCCCTGGTGGCTCAGATGGTAAAGAATCTGCCTGCAATGTGGGAGACCCAGATTCGATCCCTGAGTAGGGAAGATCCCCTGGAGGAGGGCATGGCAACCCACTCCAGTATTCTTGCCTGGAGAATCCTCATGGACAGAGAAGCTTGGAGGGCTAGAGTCCATGGGATTGCAAAGAGTTGGACACGACTTAGCACATACACACACACACACACACACACACACACACACAATCTCATTAAGTTTTTAGGGGAGCATTTATTTAGCTGTATCTGTCTTAGTCCACGGTTTCTTTTTATCACCATATTTGACTTGGGCCTTTGGCAGCTGGGCAGACTCCATGTTTTTAAGTGTTTTGTTGTTGCTGTTGTGTTAGTTGCTCACTAGGGAACTGTATTTTAGGTTTTGCTTTTTTTTTTTTTTTTTTTGCTGCACTGCACGGTGGCATGTGGACCGGGGATGGGACCCGCGCTTCCTTGCAGTGGAAGTGTGGAGTCTTAACCACTGGACCACCAGGGAAGACCTAACTTTCACTTTTAATACTACTTTTTCCCCTTTCAAACTTGTGTTTGTTTAAGATCCTGGGCTACTGTGGTAGCCATCTAATTTGCTGTTGTCTTTGTGTGTTTGATTATTTTTTTTTTATTCCTCATAAGAGAACACAGAGAGAGTTGACTTGCTAAAGCCATATGTGAATGTTAACAATGCTGAAAAGACCTAGATGGCTGCGGTTGTCTCCTAAACGTCTGTTTCACTGCCAGTGTTTAGGGAAACCGGTAAGCTTACACTTGTATGTATGCTGAGCAAGGAGGTGTTCCGTTTTATGGGAGTGGGTGGAATTTTACGGGTGTCCAGGTAAAGAAGAAAACAGAGTCAGCATCTTCCATTCTACCCATGCGCTGCTCGTATTTTGCCCCTGGCCAAGTACAGTGAGCTTGGAACAAAACAAAGAAGCCCCTTTGTTGCGACTGTATAGCCACCTTGAGTCAATCCAGCCCGCTCCTGTGCCGGTCTGGGATCTGGAACAGCTGGGAGGGAGGGCTGTTGGAGCAATCAGTATGAAAACCAGCCGGTCTCTACCACTGCTTCCCTGAACTTCTGGGAGAATTACAGGATTTGTGTCCTAGAAGGGGACTGGTGGGGGAGGGGAGATTTCTGTTTTAGATTAACAGGAGGATTTATCATGCCAGAAGGTCAATATTTACCTTGGCTTCAGCTTGATGAGTATTTACTTCTCTGTTCAGTTGGTCTTTTTGCTGACTTCAGCAGAAGCGAATATCTGCTTTTTGTCTGCCCAAGAGGATGCTGACTGATATTTTCTTATCAGAAAGGCCTGGAAACAGTTGCAGAGGAGCCCACTTCTCGAGGGTGTGTGTGTATGTGTGTGTGTTGGGGGGCTTGTCTACTTCCACCAAGAAATCTGATCCCTCTTTGTACAAACAAGCCCGTTTCTAAGGGTCTTTTGAACTTGCAGACCGGCGAGAGAGCACAAAATCACAGACAAATCACTTCTCTCTTCTCCTCATATGAAAAATGGGGAGATTATGAGAAGCCTGATGGTCTGTGTCAGAGTTGTGGTGAGTGGTCAAGGAGTTAAGGGCTCAGTGGCACTCTGATGACCCTTATCTGTCCAGTTTCCATTTTATTGAGGTCCTGGGGGGAGGGGCTAGGTGATGCCCCAAGATTGCCACGGAACTAGGGAGAGGGAGCCAGCAGTACGAGCTGGATACCAACTCCAAGGCTTTAATGCTTGACTTCTTGGACTCTTGGGAACAGTGGCTTCTGCCTCTCGTGAGGCTTTAACACGTATTCAGTGAGTGCCGTGGGCATAGTTTAGATATACAGAGATGAGTACTTGTGTGGAGTGTGAACCAGAGACATGCTGGGGTGGCTAGAATCTGAGGAGTCCCTGGATCTTTCTGAGGACACCAGAAGCCCCTTTATTTCAGGGCTGCTCAAACTTCCCCACTCTTGCCGCCACCCCCAATTATGTTTAATCTTGAAAAATAATGCAAATGGCACATTCTACTCAATGATGTTCCTGTATTTGTTTTAAAATGAAGTTTTGCTTTAAATTATTGACCACAGAGAAAGATATACCAGATTTATCCCAGGCTCCAGATTCTTCTAAGAAAGCTCCCAGCGCTCCTGGGTTATGAGCCCACTTGGGGGTTTGAGAAGGGAAGAGAGGGGCATAGTTTAATTTTAATCCCTCACCAAAGCTCTGCAAATAATAACCATTAACATTTATTGAACATTACAATGCATCAGGCACATGATTCCAAGAACTGTGTGTGAATAATTCACTGAATTATTTTACCAAACCCATACATTGGGTACTGTTATTCTGATTTTACAGATGTAGAAGCTCAGAGAGGTTAAGTAACTTGTCCAAGGTCACACAGCTGGAACCCTTTGGAATTGAACCCTATTACCTGGTGTCCTCTGGAGGTGAGGGAGGGATTAGAATGTGATACTACATATTCCATGTGATACCACACATTCTAAGAATGGAGAATTCTTCTCCACTCTCTTGGCTCCCATGCCCTCTTTGGAGGCGGGGGCGGGTACTGGAAAAGACTTTAGAAACGAGCCAGTCCACTCTTCATTTTCCAAATGAAGGACCAGAGAGGGAAGGGGTTTACTCTAGGTCACCCAGCAAGTCAGCAGGGACACCAGGAGCAGACCTGGGGCTTCTGGGTCTGAGTGACCTGTGATATCACATTTCTTTTCTTGAGTTTTGGCATCTTTGCATTTTTATCCCTTGCCCTCTAAATGGAATCTCCTTTTGTTATCAGAGCATTTGTCCAGACTTCCGGCTGGTTTAAACAAAGCTATTTATTTACTCATGGCGGTGCTGGATCTTCGTTGCTGCTCGTGGCTTTCATTAGTTGCTGCGGGTGGGGGCTCCTCTCTAGTTGCGGTGCATGGGCTTCTCATCGTGGTGGCTTCTCTTGTTGCGGAGCACGGGCTCTAGGCACATGGGCTTAGTTGCTCCGTGGCATGTGGGATCTTCCTGGACTAGGAATTGAATCTGTGTCCTCTGCATTAGCAGGCAGATTCTTAACCACTAGACCACCAGGGAAGTCCATGCTGTTGAAGGAAAAAAAAAAAGTTATTTTAACTCTTCCTAAAAAATAATGTAAGCACCCTGAGGGTGAAAAATATGTTACTTGCTTCTCTTAGAGCATGCACTGCACCCAGCCGAGTGCTGGGCATGCAGAAGTTTCTCAATATACATTCACGGGGCCAGAGTGAACTTTTTGTCTTATAGGTGAAATAGAGGACCAAACTCAACCAACCTCCTTAGTTCTGAAGTTTCTGGGATGTATTAATTCTTTCCCTAAAGCTTTTCATTCTAAAAGAATCTGCAGTTATGGAAGAGTGTTATCCCTTTCTCTCCTTGGTCCCTCTAGCTTAGGTGCCGCCCATGGCACTGGAAAAATGAGTTTAAGATAAAAAGTGAACTCTTGTTCCTCTACTGCAATGCCTACAGAATAAAGCCAATTTATAGCAACATGGAATTCCTCTGGTCTTTAAGGTCTCATTATGCAAGTGAAGGAGGGAGAGGAAGAAGACAGATGCTCACAAATTCCTGGCGGGGGGAGGGATGACCTCATCATTTATTGGGTGTTGGAAAACAGCCCAAGGAACACAGTCCAGATTCCTTTTGGGGGAGGCACTGAACATCCCCTGATAACCCAAATTCTCCAGATCTTTTAGGCCTTGAGAAAGGGATGGAGGGCAAGATGAAGAAAGTGGTCCTCGGTCCAAGTGATGTTTCCCATTAGGGGGCCGTCCACTCGGAGATGGACTCTATGCATCCTTATTCCTAGGTGGAAACTCCGGACTTGGGAAGTGTGGAAGTCCCATTTGAAAGGCTGAGGCATGGGACTTCCCTGGTGGTCCAGTGTTAAGAATCCACCTTCCAATACAGGGGACATGGGTTTGATTCCTAGTCGGGGAATTAAGAGCCCACAAGTGCAGGGCAACTAAGCCCGTGTGCCACAACTAGAGAAGCTCATGTGCCACAAGTAAGACCTGATACAGCCAAGGAAATTAAAAAATAAATCTGCATGCAGGTCAAGAAGCAACAGTTAGAATTGGACATGGAACAACAGACTGGTTCCAAATCGGGAAAGGAATACGTCAAGGCTGTATATTGTCACCCTGCTTATTTAACTTATATGCAGAGTACATCATGAGAAATGCTGGGCTGGATGAAGCACAAGCTGGAATCAAGATTTCTGGGGGAAATATCAATAACCTCAGATATGCAGATGACACCACCCTTATGGCAGAAAGTGAAGAACTAAACAGTGTCTTGATGACAGTGAAAGAGGAGAGTGAAAAAGTGGGCTTAAAGCTCAACATTCAGAAAACTAAGATCATGGCATCCAGTCCCATCACTTCATGGCAAATAGATGGGGAAACAATGAAACAGAGAGAGTAGATTTAAAATCTTATTTATTTTTTTGGGCTCCAAAATCACTGCGGATGGTGACTGCAGCCATGAAATTAAAAGACGTTTGCTCCTTGGAAGAAAAGCTATAACCAACCTAGACAGCATACTAAAAAGCAGAGACATTACTTTACCAACAAAGGTCCATCTAGTCAAAGCTATGGTTTTTCCAGTAGTCATGTATGGGTGTGAGTTGGATTATAAAGAAAGCTGAGCACCAAAGAATTGATGCTTTTGAACTATGGTGTTAGAGAAGACTCTTGAGAGTCCCTTGAACTGCAAGGAGATCCAACCAGTCCATCCTAAAGGAAATCAGTCCTGAATATTCATTGAAAGGACTGATGCTGAAGCTGAAACTTCAATACTTTGGCCACCTGATTCGAAGAACCAACTCATTGGAAAAGACCCTGATCTGGGAAAGATCAAAGGTGGGAGGAGAAGGGGACGACAGAGGATGAGATGGTTGGATGGCATCACTGACATGATGGACATGGGTTTGAGTAGACTCCAGAAGTTGGAGATGGACAGGGAAGCCTGGCGAGCTGCAGTCCATGGGGTCGCCAAGAGTTGAACACGATTGAGTGACTGAACTGAATTGAACTGAAATAGTAAAAAAAGAAAATAAGACAAAAAGCCCAGGCAGGATTCGAGGGAATTGAGTGGATAAGGATGGGCGGTTTAGGGAAAGGGTGAAGAGGACTGGATATGAAATCTTGGGGCTTGTACTCATGAGAGTGTGGTGGTGGTGGTGGTTTAGTCGCTAAGTTGTGTCTGACTCTTGCCATCCCTTGGGCTGTAGCCCACCAAGCTCCTCTGTCCATGGGATTCTCCAGGCGAGAATACTGGAGTGGGTTGCCATTTCCTTCTCCAGAGGATCTTCCCAACCCAGGAATTGAACCCGGGTCTCCTGCATTGCAGGCAGATTCTTTACTGACTGAGCTATGAGGGAAGCCCTCAAGAAGGTACATATGGGAATTGTATATATGGATACACACTGAGATATGTAACAGGAGGGTAAGAGCCATGGAACCTGGGCTTTCCCTCCACATTTTCAACAGCATCTTCCTGTTCTTCTTCTAACAACAACCCCAGAGTTCTTCTATAAAATGGGTCACAGTCCACCAAGCATTTCCATTCTTGATGGCTTCTCTCCAGTCCTACCTGCATTTTAGGAACTAGGAGCTTCCCACTGTTAGCAGGCTTAGAGTCAGCTTCAGGGCCTCTGCCAGCCCCTAGGATGCTGTGGGGAGAACTGGAAAAAGATGTCAACCTGGGGAGTGGGGCACAGGCTGGATTTCAGCTCCCACTGGCCCTTTATGCTGGTACAAGCCCCGAGGGGATAACGTGGTCCAGAAAACACCAACTTGGGGTCAGGCTGGTCTTGGGCTCAGTGTGTGATCTGGGACCCAGTTCTCACACCTGTAAAAGGTGGGATTGTATCACGCCTTCCCCCAGCTCCTTCCCAGATATGATGCTTCACAAATCTGTGAGTCTAGGGACAACTTTGCACCCCATACGGAATGCCTCCTTCCTCAGAAGTATCTTCTTGGCTTAGACAGCTGGCAGGTGACAGAGTCTGGAGGTTAAAATGGGAGATGATTCTGCAGACATCTGGATGCGAAACGATTTAGTTCAAAGAGCCTTGGACAAGGAGCGTGTCTTTCCTGCCTAACGTTTTTGAGCATCAGTTTGTACCTCTGAAAGATGGGACTGGCACCACCTAATACAGACAACCATGTTGTAGGGATTAAAACACACTGCCCAGGAGAGCATGCCAGGAACAGGGTGGGTGCTCCAGAAGGTCTGCGACCTGAAGGTTTGGTTGGGAGGTTTCTAAGGAGCTTGTGTGCAAGGACCCAGGCACAAAGTCTGGCTTTTGGGGCGCGCGGGTCCCGGGACCCCTAGCGGAGCAGGAACACCCTCTCCCCCGACTCGGCCTCCACTGGCGCCTCCTCGGCCCCGGACTGCCGAGGGTTAATGAGAAAGCCCCACGCCCCCTTTGACGGCGCAGAGCCCACCTCGCCGAATTTGAAAAGGCGGCCCTGAGAGGCGTGGGCGCCCCCCAGGCACTTCCAGCTCGGACCCGGGCTCCGCTCGCTCGTCGGCGCGCTAGCTCGGCTCCGGCGGGGGCCGCCGGTGCGCTCCCGACCGTCCTCCCGCCCGGGACTCCGGGTCCCCGCGGGCGGCCGCGCAAGATGAAGCTGGCTCTGCTCCTGCCCTGGGCGTGCTGCTGCCTCTGCGGGTCGGCGTTGGCCACCGGCTTCCTCTACCCCTTCCCGGCCGCGGCCCTGCAGCAGCACGCCTATCCTGACCCGGGCTCCGGCTCCCCCGGCAGCGGCTACGGGGGCCGCCGGTGAGTAGCCGGCGGGTGGGGGGCGGGGGGTGGGGTGAGGGTGCGGGCGGCGGGCCCGGGGGATTTGGGGAAGCCCGGGTCTGGAGGCGCGCGGGGGTGGGGGCTTAGGGGCTGCAGATCATGGGGTTGGGGGGTGGGGGCGCGGGCGGCCGGGGCTGGGGACGCCGGGTGGTTGAGAACAGGGGGCCTGGGGACTCCGGGCGGTCCGGGGCTGGGGGCGCGGAGGTGGAGTCTGGGGCTTGGGAGGGTGGGATTGGGGGCTGGGGGCGCAGGACGGTCGACGACTGGGGGGTGAAGACAAGGGTGATCGCGTGCTAGGGGCACAGACTGTGGGGGCTGAGGGCGCGGGGCCTGGGGACCGGAGGTGCGGGGCTGAGACTGGGGTGGTCTCTGGCCGCGCCCACCCCCCTTCGTTTCCTTGCTCTCCGAACCTTCGCCCCTTCGGCTCCCGAATCCGAGCGAAGGCAGCTCAAACCTGCGGCGGGGGTGCGCGGAGTGGGGCGACCGTGGTTGGCTGGGGCTCGGTGGCCCAGTTCCTGCAAGTTCACCGGCTCACGTGGCTCCGCCGCGCTCACCTGCGCGGCCGCGGCTTTGTGTTGGGGAGCAGGTTCCCGCGACGCCAAGGCCTTGCATCCGGGCCCCCTACTCGCACGCCGGCCGCCAGAGACACCGGAGGGGCGACTCCATCCGGCCTTTGGGGCTGGGCCCGCGGAGCAGCCTGGGCTGCGGCTCCCCAGCCACCGGGGAACGGGGACCCGGCTCGGATCGCAAGAGTCCGCGGCGGCCTGGGAGAGGGAGCTGGGTCCCCGAGCCCGCGGTGCCGGGACCCACCCGCGGCCACCTCCTCTGCCGGCAGGTGGCGCGCTGGCCACCCCAGGACGGTTCGGGCAGCGTCTCCTCAATCCGTGATTGAATCCCCCCAGAAAACGCGTGAGCCCGCGAGTAGAAGTTGCCAAGTCTTTTCGTTTGCGCAACTCGCCGGAATTTAGCCTTTCCCATTTAATAGTAATTACGACTCACACAGCTGTGTTACCGTTCTTGAATACATCCTGCGTTGGTGCCACCCGTCTCTTTTGATCCTAAAACCACCCCAGGGTTAGCGATTAGAGTATAATATTGTCTTTTCTTTAACCGAGGGAACATGGGCTCCGAGAGAGGTCCCCAGGTTCAGTGGCAACTCAGGACGCACCTCCTGTCTTCTTTCTCCAAATCCTGTGCTTTCTAGGGTACCGCGGGGCTTATCGTTTACGCAGCAAGGCAAGAAGCGACAGGTCCCGGTTCTTTTGTGCTCCCTGGTGTTTACCAAGCCTGGCAGGGCGACCAAGGCGAATTCCTGCAGTGCCTTGTATTGAGGAGACCTGGATGCTTTGTGTCGGTACACTGCATGTTTGGTTCAAGCGGTTCTCAGAAGAGCATATAAAAGTACTTCTGGAATATTTTGCATGCAATTTTATTTCCTTCATTTTGTTTGGAAATGCTCCCCCAAGGCTTCTATTAGTACTATTCTCCAAACACCCAGAGTAGTGTGGAAAATGCACACTTGCATAGGAGAATATTTTAAAATCTAAGTTTTTCAAGTTGAAAAATGATATGTTTAAGATCTCTCACTTATGAAAAATTCAATCTATATGTAGATGTATGTGTGTATATATATATATATGTATACAGTTGGTAATAATAATACTGTGTGTGCTCAGTCATGTCTGACTCTTTGCGACTCCATGGACTGTAGCCTGTCAGGCTCCTCTGTCCATGGGATTTTTTCAGGCAAGACTACTGGAGTGGATTGCCATTTCCTCCTCCAGGGGATTTTCCCGACCCAGGGATTGAACCCATTTCTCCTGTGTCTCCTGCTTTGGCAGGTGGATCCTTTACCACTGTGCGACCTGGGGAGCGCATATCAAGTTGGTAGGAAACCATTTTTGGCAGTTTCCCATATGGAGAGACCTGGGCTTGACCAGGTCAGAAGAGAGAGTGAAAGAGAACTCCCATTCCCTCCACCTTCGCCCCCGCTCCGTCTGCTTGTGTCTTGTTTGCATATTTTACAAGGAGCATATACCCGTGTATTACTTTTGTAGTTCAAAAGTGTATGTGTGTGTGTGTGTTGGGGGTGGGGAGGGGAGGTGTAAAAGGCTCCTGCAGCCTGGACTGTGCGTGCTGAGAGGGACCAGATGGGAACTCCATGCAGGGAGCCAGTGAATGGGGGATGTGGGTTCTGGCATTTGGTAGATTGGAACTCGGGGACTTCCAGAGATAATTTGGAAAGGATGGTTTTGGCACCAATAAAAAGAGTCCCAAACAAATGTCATCTCACAGAACTCTTTCCACCAGGATGGGAGCAGGGAGAAGGTGTATTATGTTCAGGGAGGAACTGGATGAATGGGTGGAAAATGGGTTTCCAAATGGGATACTGGGAGGTGTTGAGGAGGCTTGGGGCAGGTTGAGATAGTTGCTTTGGAGCCTGGCTGAGCCTTTCCACCCGAAGGCCTGCGTGGGCACTGCAGGCACTAGATTCGGGTCTGGGCGAGTTGTGGGCTGGTGTCACACGTTCCTGAGTCTGATTCACTCTAGAAGCAGAAGGCTTGGGGACAGCGTTTGGCACTGGGTTCTTCACAGCGTTGGCCTCTGCTTGGCTCCATACGTATGTTTACAGTGGCTTGGTTTCAGTTGATGGGCAGGGTGACAGCACTGTTTCTTGACAAATGGTCTTCTCTTATTTCACGGTTATTGGTCCTGTGTTCTCTTTTCTCTGTGTGTGTATGTGCCTGTGCCTGCCCTCCTGGACTGGGCATCTGGGTCTGACATGTTTTGGGTGCATCTTGCTTTTTATGCAGCGGTGCTCTGCTCTGGTCACCTCCATCACAAGCCCAGCGTGGGCCCCCTGATGAAGCTATTTTGGCAGAAAGAAGAGGACATCAATTCCTTAGAGACCCATTTCCAGTAAAATCTTGCAGCCCTGTGTTTGGGCCACTAATGACTTTTGTCAGCCACAAAGGGTTCAGATGCCAAGTAAAAGCTAAGGGGAAATGTGACATTAATTGACCAGGAGGCTTGCATAAGGATGGAGCCCCCAGCTCCACACCCTAGTCCTTCCATTGGACCTGAATAAGGCTAACACACTGGTGAAGCTCTTTGAAGTGAAAGTGAAAGTCGCTCAGTCATGTCTCCCTCTTCGTGACCCCAAGGGCTATACAGTTCAAGAATTCTCCAGGCCAGGATACTGGAGTGGGTACCTGTTCCATTCTCCAGGGTATCTTCCCAACTCAGGGATTGAACCCAGGTCTCTGGCTCGGCAGGTGGTTTCTTTACCCTGTGAGCCATCAGCTTGTGTATTTCAGTCTTCTTCCTGCCTCCCTCCCCCGATCATTCCCTCCCTCCCTTTCACAGATGGTGATCAGACGTCTCATCTGTTATCACCTGCTCATCTCTGTATCCAACTCTAAAGGGCCCAACACAGCAGTGAGTGATCAGAGCATGAGGAGTGAAAACCAGAGAAAGGGCCCCTCCACCCCATTCTGGGTGCACAGTTCTCAGCTGGGGAGGGAGAGGTTTTAATTTGAATAAGAGTTTTAATATTAATTCTTGGAGTGAGAAGGTTCTGCTAAGAGAAACCAGAAGAGTGGTGAAGATCTGCCCAGATTTTAAGCAGAGGAAGGAATGAATACACCCACAGGGTGGGATCATGGGCAGGGGTGAGGGACAGAGTTGCTTTTGCTTCTGCCCTGGAGAATGGCTTGTTCTGTAAACCTGTTCCTCCTGCACAGGGTGTGAGGCTTGAGGACAAAGGGAGACCACATGCTGCAGGGCTGAATGTTTACAGGTTATACAGTAAGCTAATGGATGGTTAAAAAAGTAGGTCTGATCTTCCAACCTTGAGGAGTAATTGCTCCGTATACTCAAAGGTCCGGATAGTCAAAGCTATGGTTTTTCCAGTAGTCATGTACGAATGTGAGAGTTGGTCCATAAAGAAGGCTGAGCGCCGAAGAATTGATGCTTTTGAATTGTGGTGCTGGAGAAGACTCTCGAGAGTTCCTTGGACTGCAAGGAGATCAAACCAGTTAATCCTGAAGGAAATCAACGTGGAAAGCCAAAGTCTAAAGAGGAATTCTCAGATACTTTGGAATTCACTGCTCTGGAAAATGGTGGTAGGAGGAGGAAGGCTTCCCATGGACCAACTGTCTTCACTGCTTCTTTTGTCTTAATTTTTTTGGCAGGGAAGCCTGGCGTGCGGCAGTCCATGGGGTCAGAGAGGGTGGGACAGGACTGAGAGACAGAACCTCTTCTTTGTTGTTGTTATTTAGTCACTAAGTCATAGCCAACTGTTTTCGAGGTCATGGATTGCAGCATGCCAGGCTCCTCTGTCTTCCACTGTCTCCCGGAGTTCGCTCAATTCATGTCCATTGAGTTAGTGATGCTCTCTAACCAGCTCATGCTCTGCCACGCCCTTCTCCTTTGGGTTCAGTCTTTCCCAGGATCAGGATCTTTTCTAATGAGTCGACTCTTCACATCAGGTGGTCAAAGTATTGGAGCTTCAACTTCAGCAACAGTTTTTCCAATGAATATTCAGGGTTAATTTCCTTTAGGATTGACCTGTTTGATTCCATTGCTGTCCAAGGGACTCTCAAGAGTCTTCTCCAGCACCACAACTCAAAAGCATCAGTTCTTCGGCATTCAGCCTTTTTTACAGACCAACTCTCATATCCGTACATGACTACTGGAAAAACCATAGCTTTGACTAGATGGGCTTTTGTCAACAAAGTGATGTCTCTGCCTTTTAATATGCTGTCTAGGTTTGTCATAGCTTTTCTTCCAAGGAGCAAACATCTTCTAATTTCATGGCTGCAGTCACCATCCGCAGTGATTTCGAAGCCCAAGAAAATAAAATCTGTCACTGCTTCCACTTTTCCCCGCTTCTGTTTGTCATGAAGTAATGGGACCGAATGCCATGATCTTAGTTTTTTTAATGTTGAGTTTCAAATCAGCTTTTTCACTCTCCTCTTTCACAGTCATCAAGAGACTCTTTAGTTCCTCTTCACTTTCTTCCATTAGAGTGGGATCATTTGCCTATGTGAAGTTGATATTTCTCCTGGCAATCTCGATTCCAGCTTGTGATTCATCCAGCCCAGCATTTGGCATGATGTACTCTGCATATAAGTTAAATAAGGAGGCTGACAATATACTCCTTTTGCAGTTTTGAACCAGTCAGTTGTTCCATGTCCGGTTCTAACAGGAGGCAGTGACCAAAATCATCCTCTTCTTTAAAAGAAGGCTTTTCCCCTTCTGCCATTAACTTGGTGAAGAAGGCCAGTTGTCCTGTAGGATCCCAAGTTCTAGATTTGGCTGGCTACTCCCAAGTGGTGTAAATAATTTGATCCACTATCCCCTGTATCTCATCTATATTAGAGATTAGGTGTGAAAGTTTGATTAGATTTAAGGATCTTTTATTTGGGAGAGTGGGGGAGGGTAAGAATGCTTCATAGTTGGTCTGGTGGATCTTGTTAGATCATGTGTTATGGATTGAATGTTTATGTTCCCTCCACCCCCCCCCCCCCCAATTCATATATTGAAACCCTAACTTTCGGTGTGATGGCATTTAGAGATGGGGCCTTTGGAAGATAATTATGAAGATGAAGATTTAGATGAGGTCATGAGGGTTGGGTCCCCATGATGGGAATGGTGTCCTTATAAGAAGAGGAAGAGAGATTAGAGTGTCCTCTCTCACTCTCCCTTCCCATGTGTAGACCCCAGAGTCGCCTGTCCGCAAGCCAAAAAGATAGTCCTTATCAGGAATTGAATTGGCACCTTGATCTTGGACTTCCCAGCCTCCAGATCTGAGAAATAAATGTCTAGAGTCTAAGCCACTCAGTCTGTGGCATTTTGATAAGGCAGCCCAAGCTGACTAGTACTGGTGGACATGACTTTTTTTTCTCCTGGAGAATTGGGTTTTAAACCTCCACCAGAATACTGCTGTCTACAGGTTCCCACTTCTTCCTCTCTCTTTTCTTCTCAATTCATTTTGAAGAAACTAGGCCTTGCTAGCATTCTCCTTGTTTAAGGTTTTGTTGATTATAGGGCTTCCCCCCGGCTCAGCGGTAAAACAAATCTGCCTGCAATGCAGGAGACTTGTGGGAGACGAGGATTCAATCCCTGGGTCAGGAAGATCCCCCGGTGAAGAAAATGGCAACCCACTCCAGTATTCTTGCTTGGAAATCCCCATGGACAGAGGAGCCTGGTGGGCTATAGTCCATGGGGTGACAAAGAGTAGGACACGACTGAGCAACTAAGTCTTATACAGAGGTGGTGTACTAGGCATATTGTTCTGCACTTAGCTTTGTTGTTTCACGATGGACTGTGGAGATTGCTGTAGATCAAGGCATAGGTAGCTTTCTGCATTCATTTTATTTTTCACAATTTAAAAATTTGTGGTTAAAATTTTTTTTAGCTACATCAACCATAAAATTTACAATCTTAACCATCTTTAAGTATGGAGTTCAGTGGTATTAAATACATTGAGTGTTGTCTACCTGTCACCCCCATCCGTCTCCAGAATGTTCATCTCGCCTGCATTCATTTTTGTAGCTCTATAGTCCTGGTGGTGCCAATGACTGTAGTTTTTTTCAGCGAGTCCCCTACTAATAGACATTGTGTTATTCTAACCTTTTGTGTCGCATGTAATGCCACAGTAAATAGCCTTGTGAGTTATTCATTTCATATTTAAAATTTTTTTTAAAAAGCTCTGTTTTTGGCCGTGCTGGGTCTTCATTGCCGCACAGGCTTTTCTCTACTTGCGGCGAGCGGAGGCTACCCTTGAGTTGTAGGGCGAGGACTTCTCATTATGGTGGCTTCTCTAGATGCGGAGCACAAGCTGTAGGGTGTGTGGACTCAGTCGTTGTGGCTCCCAAGCCCTAAGGCACGGGCTTAGTAGCTCCTCGGCACGTGGAATCTTCACGGACCAGGGATCGAACCTGTGTCTCCTGCATGGGCGGGTGGATTCCTTACCACTGAGCCACTAGGGAAGCCCTTCATTTCATATTTTTGCCGATGCCTCTTTAAGATACATTTTAAAATGTGGGCTTTCAGAGTGAGAAGGTAAATACATGCATAATTCTGCCAGATAGTATCATAGAAGTTATACTGTTTTGTATTCCCATCAGAAGGTTTTTCTTGGGGGTGTGTTTGAAGATGACACTTCAGTGATGCTGGGTCAAAATGGCCTTGGGGAGGGGATGAAAACAGCCTTCCCTGGCCAATACTACCTGTCAGTTCCGCCCACCCCTCACATTTGTGAGGTCACAGATGGAAAGCTGAACATTGTATGTTTAAATGTTTAAAAGATATAGTGGGCTTCCCTGGTGGCTCAGATGGTAAAGAATCTGCCTGCAATGCAAGAGACATGGGTTTTTATGGACTCTATGGGAGAGGGAGAGGGTGGGAAGATTTGGGAGAATGGCATTGAAACATGTAAAATATCATGTATGAAACGAGATGCCAGTCCAGGTTCGATGCACGATACTGGATGCTTGGGGCTAGTGCACTGGGACGACCCAGAGGGATGGTATGGGGAGGGAGGAGGGAGGAGGGTTCAGGATGGGGAACACATGTATACCTGTGGCGGATTCATTTTGATATTTGGCAAAACTAATACAATTATGTAATTATGTAAAGTTTAAAAATAAAATAAAATTTAAAAAAAAAAAAAGAGAGAGACATGGGTTTGATCCCTGGGTCAGGAAGATCCCCTGGAAAAAGGAAGGTCTACCCACTCCAGTATTCTTGCCTGGAGAATCCCATGGACAGAGGAGCCTAGCGGGCTACAGTCCATGGGATTGCAAAGAGTTGGACACTGAGGGTCTAACACTATAAACTATTAAAATAAATTCTGTCACTGACCTTGACAAACACACCCTCCTAATGACCTGGGGGTGGGGGGTTGAGGCTCACTTTTAGAAATCTTGCCTCGGTGAATTTTGTGCAGGGACTTGGCAGTGCAGGAATAACCCCCCTTCTCTTCCCTCCTTGTGCCCCGGACAGCTTGCCCTGGTCCAGCCTCACCCACACACCCTGGACACTCCCGTCCAGCCCACCACCCGCTCCTCACCCAACCACTGCCACCTGGTCATATCTCCTGCCTGAGTGTGTCTGGGGAGGGAGTTCTGGACCCCTGGGTACCCACACTTGCTCTCGGGGGGCTGTGGGCTCATATCCCCTCAGCCCCATGGTCTCCGTGCCCTGTGGGGTGGAATGTGGCCAGAAGGGGCCAGATTGGGGCCACAATAGCTTACTGCCTAGGATGGGGCTCCTCTTGCCCAGGTTTAAGGCAGTTTTAGGGGGATGTGGAGTGAGTCTTGGGGAAGGAGCAAGGATGCGTGTACCCCAAATCCTCAAAAGTTGGATGGCCTTTCCCCAGAAGACCATGGCCACAAAAGTTCACAGTGACTGAGCTAAGCCATCTGTGTCCAGATGTTCCGGTCTCCTGTTAGACTGTGAGGACCAGAGGGGACATCACCTGCCTGTTGGGGGCCTGGCCCAGGGTTAGGAAGAGTTGGTCCCTGCCAGTTGTGTGGAGTGAACCAGATTGTATCCACCAAGGACCCACTGAGGCTATGAATTCAGAGTGGATGCAGGTCCTGCCGGGGGTCACTTTGCAGGCGAGTGGCATGGGACACGCAGTAGCTGGGGATGAAGAGATCCCTTCCAGAGATGACGGGGAGCTTCGGGGAAGGAGGATCCAAGGTGGCTCATAGGGATTTTGTTCTGGCTCCTTTAGAAACACATCTGTATTCTGGCCTGACCTTCAGAGCTTTTACCGATTTTCACACTGTGCTAAGAAGTGACAGGATGGAGTTCAGAACTTGCGACTGCTTTTGGTTTTCCATTTAGAAACTCTCTGGCCAGTCAAGATTTTGGAAAGGGTCTGACCCTGATATGCTGACAGTGCTGGCCCCGGGCTATTTCTTCCTTCTTCCTCCGGGCCTCCCACCTGCCTCCCTCTGCCCGGCTTCCCAGGCAGGGCCCTTGGACCTGTGCAGGGGCCAAGGTGCAGTGCTCAGCAGGGTCCACACTTGGAGTTCAGTGCTTTGTCTCCCAGTACTGTCTCCCACTTCTCAATACTCATAGCCTTGAATGCGTGCTCTGTAAGAGAAGTCTGATGGGACCGTGACACACCAGGGACTTGATCCTTAGCGTTGACCATGACCCACCTCTCAACACCTCCCACCACCTCCCTGGTGTTTGTTCTCCGCTACTCACTCCCCACCCTCTGGCACCCCCGGTCCATCTGGCCTCCCCTCTCTCCACCCCTGCCCAGTGACCACTCCCACCCTCTGCCTCTGGCTGGAGCCTGGATGTGCGCTCTGAGAGGGCTGGGATTGGGTGCGTGCACCCTGTGGCACCCTGGAGTGGGGCATGGCAGCTGTAGTCCCTGCCTTGTACTGGCAGTGCCATAGTGTGCTCAGCGGGTGACTCAGCAGGGCAGAGCCTCTGGCCACCCTGATCCTGGCATGTCCTGGGGAGAGACAGTAATACCCTGGAAGGGTGCCCATCCGCCTTATGAAAATGGGCCCTTGGGAGGGGGAGATGCCTGGTTTGACTTCCCTGCCCCTGACCTGAGTGATGCTACAGCCCACTGGCCAGCGGGAAGGGTGGCGTGTGTGTGCACTTACACCCCGTGGAGTTGCAGGGAGGGGTCTGCCCTTGCTAACCACGAGGATCTCTGTGCATAAAGGAACACACGCGAAACACTAAGCAAATGACAGGTTGAGAAGGAGAGAGACAGATACTACCTTTACTGATCCAGCTTTTTGAACGAGGGCTCCCGTAACTTCAGTTTGCACTGTGTCCCACAGATTATTTAGCTGGTCTTCGATACAGCATCCCCTAAACAGCAGGGCACCGAATGGCTCATCAGGATGAACTGGGGAGACTGAAGAATTGGATAACCAGACCCATGCAGACTCAGGAAGTCTAAGGCCTGGAGAGCTGTATCTAATGGCCTCCCCAAGTGTTTTTTTTTTTTTCTTTTCTTTGATGCAGCCAGGTTTGAGGAGCACTGCATGGAGAACAGAGTTTTTTTTTGAGATTCTTTCATCATGACCCATAGTAGGAAATACCTTTTATATGGTGCGTGAGTCTGTGCGTGTGCACTTACACACACACACACACACACACACACACACACACTCACCCTTGAAATAAGTTTCACAAAATCGTGCTTACTATTACCATATGTAATCCTTTCTTTTTTATTGTATTCTATCTAGTTCATAAAAAAATGCTTGCCAAGACTCAGAAAATTGATTCCACAGGCCCTCTGACTTAGGACCTGCAATGAGAGACCCCTTGCTCTAGGGAAATGCAGGGGTCTTTTGGCTTCCCACCCGCCCTCTTCCCAGTTCCTGTGCCTCATCCTCTAGGCTCATCTCTGACTCTGAAGTCTCTTTCTTGTTTCTGCTGAGCTGAGGTGCTTGTCCTGTCCACTTCCTACCCCATATCCTGGCTCCACCGTCTTCTAGGGCGGTCACAAACCCCCCTCCTTCAGGAAGTCTTCCAGGATTGCTCTGTTCCCTCTCTTTGGGCAGTTTCCTGTGCCTCCTGTATCTGTGGTTGCCTATGGGCTTTGTACCAAGAATTCACTTCCCGTTCTCCTTTCCTGAAGATAGAATCATTTCTCTTACCTGTTTCCTTCCGAGCATAGCTCTGACTGGTTGTGAGCCAGCCCGTGCCCCGAGCCCGGGCTGTCTGCCCCTGACCCACGTGAGCTTATCCAAGCTGGGAGTTTAATCACCCACCCTTCTCAGTCCATGGTCGGGGTCAGTCAGCAGGCTGGAGCTGGGGGCTGAGCCTTGGGGGCAGGGGCTCTCTGCCCTGAGCCTGGTATGGGAGAGGCTCTCTGCTGATTCCACAGGAGTGAGTGGATGGTCCTTTCTGCCTGCTCATGGGCCTCGTCCCTGCCACTGGATCCACGGTGCCTGGAGCCTTACCTTCAAACAGTTACTAACAAGCACCCACTGCACGCTTAGTGCCGGGGTAGTGAGATGACTGCTGATTGAGACTTAGCCTCTGCCCTTGATGAGTTCAGAGGCTGGCTGGGGAAGCCCCCAGAGCAAGCAGTGGAACTTGCTGTGACACAGATGTGTGCGAAGTGGGTCAGGTAGGCAAGGGGCATATGAGCAAGTACCCATTTAGGGAAGCTAGGTGTATGGGTGTTTGGGCATCTTTATGTCTAAGTTTTCTCCTCTGTAAAATGGGGGTGATCTACTTTGTAAGGTTGTTGTAGGCTTAGATGAGTGAAAATTAAAAGTGCTTTGAGAAATATGTCATAAACATTCTGTTCATGCTTGTGAAGTGTAGTGTGCTAAACTTGCAAAGAGTGCCAAGAAGGGGGGGTTTCACAAACCTAGGAAGCCATAGAATCCTTTGGCTGAGATGATGTTCCAGACTCTGCTTGTGTGTGCGTCCTCAGTCGTGTCTGACTCTTTGCCACCCCATGGTCTGTGGCCCACCAGGTTTCTCTGTCCATGGGATTTCCCAGGCAAGAATACCTGAGTGGGTTGCCATGCCCTCCTCCAGGGGATCTTCCCCAACCAGGGATTGAACCCGTGTCTCCTGCAATGCAGTCGGATTCTTAACTACTTGAGTCATCGGGGAAGCCCATTCCAGACTCTACACCTTGGAAGACGCTGGCCTGGTGGACCAAGGCTACATGCCAAGGTCTTTTGAGAAGAGTCACCTTTGAAGTGGGTCTTGTAGGGTGAGCGGAGGTGACTGGGAAGGGCGTTTCAGGCGACAAAGCAGCTGCCTGAGGGCTGGGAGTGTGGGGCAGATGAGGCCTTTCAGAATCTGAAGGCGAAGCCTCTTTTCTTCCACCCTAAGGAACCTGGGCTTTGTAACAAGACTTGGTCACAGTGGGTCCCATGCCAGCTTTACTGGTGTGGAGGAGACGGGACAGAAGAAAGAGAGCCAGAGGAGAGGAGCAGCTAACGGACTGTGTAAGGAACCCCGAAACAGGGCTGGGGCGGTAGGGATGCAGTTGAGACAGGAGTGCTCAGAGTCTGTGCGGCTGGCAGCATCGAGCCCCTCGGTGGACGGAGGACCAGCGGGAGCAGATTGTAGCCTCGAGCTCCTGGCCTTGCCCAGAGCCCGAGGGAGGCCGGTAGCTGGCTCTTTGGCTCCCTGGAACCTGGCAGAGGCTCCACGGTGTATTCTCAGCTTTGAAAAGCAACACGGCATGGTGTTCACACACCTTGTGTTTTTGTCAAATACTTGTATTTTTAACATCAAGGGCAGGCTTGCGTGTGTCAGGTGTTCCACGGTTGCTTTTTGAGCAAGTGAATGAACAAGCGGCTTGATCTCCGTCCTCCGGGAAGCTGAGGGGGTGGCCTCTGCCCCCGTGCAGCTCTGCCATTCTAAGAGGTCCTGGCATGAGGTCCTTGTCTGCGCTTTGCCCCCACCGAGCAGCTCTAGAAGCTGTGTTTAGGGGGGCCACAAAGGTGACCCTGCTTTAGGGGGTCCTGCTTCTTCCTTTGAAGTAGGAAAGTGAAAAGTGAAAGTGTTAGTCACTCAGTTGTGTCCAACTCTTTGCGACCTCAGGGACAGTAGCCCGCCAGGATCCTCTGTCCATGGGATTCTCCAGGCAAGAATATTGGAATGGGTTGCCAATCTCTTCTCCAGGGGATCTTCTCAACCCAGGGATCCAACCTAGGTCTCCTGCACTGCAGGCAGATTCTTTACCATCTGAGCCAGCTTTGAAGTAGGAGTGGGTGGAAATCACACAGAATGGGCTGAATGTGAATATCTGGTGAGGCCTTCCCCTCAGGCCCCCGGATTTTCTGCATCTCCTTGCCCTCCATCTCGCTGTCCCCTCTGCCCCCCGCACCCTCCGCCGCATCCCCCCACCCCGCCAGCCTTTCTGTTATTTTAAAATCCATTCCCAGAGAAACAATTCCTATGGCAATAAGAACACGACTCCAGGCTTCTCTTGGCTTGAACTGGTCCGACACTTCATTGCCGCTTCGAGTGTGCGAGCTGGACACGGACCAACTCTGCCTGGGGCAGGGGAATCGAGTAACAATAACTAACTGTTAGAGGATTTTCGGGAATCCTGCAGCGGATCCTTGGGTAGGAGACACACAGAACACGGTTCTCTTCTCTGAAGAATCAGGGAGTCCCCAGCCTCCTTGCCTGGTTCTTCCTTGCCCTGCCTCCCAGAAACATCCCAGGGTCGAAATGGTTCTTTGGTGGCCTTGACGAGACCACCTTGAGAGGAGCTGGATCCAGTCCAGGTTAATTCTGTAACACTCGGGTGAGAGGCAGGGGGGCCCCCTCCTCCTGGGCCTCCGTCTGCCCCACCCCTAGCCACCTCCAGAGTGATGGGTGGGAAGGTCAGAGCTGGCCACGCTGACTGCTGGCCTCCGCCAGCTCCCCTGCCGCCCATAGTGACGTTGCCAAGCTTGTTCCGTCAGGTGTTAATGGAAGTTATGAGAAGCAGCCTGGGAAGTGCTTGTGAACCAAACTTGAGAGTTTCCTTCAGAATGAGGGAGGGCGTAAAGAGCAGGCTCTGAAGCCAGGCAGCCTGGCTCTGAATTCTGGCTCTGGGTGGCTCTGACCGAGTCATCTGACCTCTCTGTGCCTCAGTCTCCATATCTGTAAAATGAGCACAATCACAGTGTTTCCCTCCTCAGGTCGTTCTGGGGCTTCGGTGAGTTTATATTCACAAAGGGCTTGGAACAATATCTAGTAAACACTCTGTGCCGCCCCATGAAGTGATAAAGGCTTTCCCAGAGTGGGCAGCGGGCTGCTGGGCCTTGCAGAGGTTGGGAAGAAGCGGGGGTTTACAGACATCTATGGCCAGCAGATCCTTTTTGGGGGAGCATGTTGTTTGGGTGGGGTCCCAGATGCTATGCTTTGGGGAAGGCTGGCCTAGTGGGTCAAGGTTAAATGCCTCAGTGGTTATGGTAGCTTCCAGCTTTTGCAGAGGCCCTCTTTCTGGGAGTCATTTGCAACCTCACCCTGCAGTTGCCCCTACTGGTGCTGTAGGGGAGCCAGAGAAATACAGAAGGGAGAGGCCAGTTGGTTTTTCTGAATCCCTTAGACCCCGCTCAGGTCTTCACGGCCAAGAGTGAAGGATGGGGGCCCATCCTCACTCCCAGCAGAACCTCAGCCACTGGTGGGGAGTGAGCACTGAGGGTCGCCCTTGGAATATGATTGGGGAGCAGGTTGGAGGGTCTGGGGTCCGGAGATGCCCATGGTGAGTCAGAGGCAGAGGAGTTCTGAGGAGCTTCGTGTCCTGGGAATGTGACAGCTGAGAGGGCCTCATGTGGCCCCAGGATGGGGGAGAGGGGACCAGGGGATCCACAGTCAAGCCGGCCCTTCCCTTCATGGACTCAGTGCCTCACGTGTAACGTGAAACTAATAGGATTGGGCTGAGATCAAATGAGGAACGTGTTTGTGAAATATGCAGACTAATTATTACTCAGTGTGGCCTGCTTGCTGGCCGAGGGCCCCAGCTCTGCAGCTCCGTCTGGCCCAAGTCCACCCTCGGAATAAGACCAGGGGCACCAACACTTGCAGAAGGATGGATGTTTACTGTGTGTGTGTGTGTGTGTGCGCGCGCGCGCGCGTGCACCCACGTGATGTTTGCAGCCATGCCTGGATGCGGTTTGTAGTGGAAACATCTTTTGTCTTTGAAAGTATGGTCCCCTCCCCTTTCCTCATTCTGGAAGGTATGGGACTCTGTGGCATTTACCGGGAAGCGCCCTAGTTCCTAGCACTCAGGGAGGCCCAGCTGAAGGGCTGCTCTGCTTTGGAGCCCTTGTGAAGGCTCGGGCTTTCCTCTTCCCCAGAAGGTAGCTTCTGGAATCCTGCCCTGCTGCAGGCTGCAGGCTGTCCACTGACCCGGCCACTGCTGCTGGCCCCCGGAGGCGCCAGGGCCTTTGGGGAGAAGGGTGGCAGTTTCCTTCTGATTTGGCTCCAGCTGTCTGTACCCCCACCAGCTGCCTCTGGCTTCTGACATTTTTGTCATTCCTGCAAGGGCTTATCTGGGGAGTCAGCACGTACCTCTTCCTGCCCCTCTCTGATGGACTTGGCTATGTGGCTGATTCTCCCTCCTGAGAGGTCTCAAGCTGCCCAGACACCCTCTATTTGGGGGGTCATGAGTTCCTGGGTCTCTTCGGGTTTTGCCAGGCTCCTTCTCTCTTTTGTCCTTTGGGTGATGATAACAATTAGCTCAGATCCTGAAAGTCTTCATGTAAGAAGTATGAACATGTGCCTTCCTGGAGAGGCAGCTGAACAAATGGGAGAGACCCCTGTATCAGGGGCTTGGAGGGAGCACAGTGTGACCCCGCCTAGCCTGCTTCTTGTCTCTCTGGGCGCTCTGCTCATCTCTGGCTACCCTTTAGTCTCAAGCTGCTTCCTGCCCCGGGGCCTTTGCGCTGCCTTGACCAGTCTTTGCTTTCTCTTAGCCTAGTTAGTTCCTGCTCAAAGCTTGGAGATCAGCTTAAACATCACATCTTCAGGGAACCTTTTGCTGCCTCCCCCTCAAGGTAAGGTTAGGACCTTTTGTTAAATGCCCTCAGAGCTTACTCTCATACTTAGAATCTCATGATAACTGTAAGTCAATCCTATAATTAATTGATTGATAATTAGTTAATAGCTGTCCAAGACTATAAGTCCTCCGAGGACAGGAGTCCCTGCTGTATCTCTAGGTTCTTGCAGAGTGCCCAGATTTCAGACAGCATCCAGGAAAGGACTAACCACTTTGCAAGCTGTACTTGTTTCTTACGGTTGGTGTAACAATTGACCGTGAACTTTGTGACTTAAAACAGCCCAAATGTATTACCTTACAGTTCTCAAGGTTAGACATCTGAAGTGGGTCTCACTGGGATGAAAGGTATTTGCAGGATTGGTCCTTCTGGAAAAGAATCCATTTCCTTGCTTTTTCCAGTTTCTGATCTCAGGTGGCCTCAGCCTGCAGCACCTTGGAGCAGGGCTCAGATTCCTAGCCAAAGACTGAGGCTGGGTTGAGGTGCTGAGAATGCCAAATCTTAACCACTAGAGCAGTGGTCAGTGACAAGGGTCCTGGTTCTTGGACTTTGCAGAAAAGAATTCCCACAAAGACAAAAAGTGGTGAAACAAGTAAAGTATTTATTAAAAGGGAAAACAAGTACAGCACGTGTGCATGGACGCATGGGTGGATTCAGAGAGAGTTGCTGAGTTGTGCTCTCATGGCAGTTGGCATTACTTTTATGGGGCATTTCTTCCAGTTTTCCTTTGGCCAATCATTTTGATTTGCCTGGTTCACAACCCATATTTGGTTCGTCTCAGGATCCCACCATGTGTGCGCATGCGTCTGTTAGCTAAGATGGATTTTACCAAAAAGGCGTCTGGGTAGGACATGCCTTGGCATCACTCCCCTTTTGACCTCCAAGAAGCCTTTTCTGCGTATGTGTGGTTGGGGAGATCTCCTGACTTGGAGAATGAGAAGTACGTGGTCTGGGCGGGGCCCACCGCCTCCCTTAGCTGTCCTGCTGTTCCCATCTTGGAGTTTCAGGCCACAGGGAGTGAATCTCCGATGGCTTTATGCTGGTGGTAGTGGTGGGGCTGGGGCCCCTCTGCCTCCTGCTTCAGTTCTAGAGGCTTCCGGCATTCCTTGACTTCTGGCTCCTTCCTCCGTCTTCAACGGGCATTCTCCAGCCCCTCTCTCTGGTTCTAATCCTCCTGCCTCCGTTTTATAACACCCTTGTGATTAGGTCGGGCCCACCCGGATAACTGAGGCTCAGCTCCCCACTTCAAGATCCTCAATTTCATCACAACTGCAAAGTCTCTTTCACCACGTGAGATAACGTATTTGCAGGTTCCCAGGGTTAAGATAAGTACATTTTTGGGGACTGGGCATTATTTTGCTCCCCACCACACAAATGAAAATGAAAAGGGAATGGTACAACAGACAATTGGAGCCTTGGAGAGTTGTATTGATCCTAGATTTCAGACAGTATTAAGATTGAGTGTCTTTGAGCTTCAAAAGCCTGTTAAGACTCAGCCTTGTGGGAAGAGTTGTGATAAAGACATGACTTCCCACCTAAGTTTTTACATAGGTTGTGAGGTAGGGATTTAAACTTTAGTTTCCGCCCCCCCCAAATCTCCCCTTACACTTCTACTGAATAATCCATCTGTCCCCAATTATTTGAAATGCCTTTTTTTTAAATTGCATACTAAATTTCGCTATATACACAGCTTTTTTTTTTTTCTTCCTGAACTCTTAATCTGATCTGGTGCCAGAAATCGCACTATTTTAATTACTGTATCTTTATTCATTGTTTTGTTAGTTGATAGAGCAATTCCTCTTTCGCTGTTCATCTTTATCAAAATATTCTTAGCATGTGTTGCACATTTTTCTTTTGGGTGAATTTTAGAATCATCTTGTCTGTTCTATAAAACATGCTGTTGGGGTTTTGATCTAGACTGTGTTGACTTAGTGGATTAATAGAATTCAATGTTTATAATATGACATGTTTTTCAGGAATAAGGAACACTGCTCCATTTATCCAGACCTTGTTAGATTTATTCCTAGGCATTTTGTAGTTTTTATTGCTGTCATGAATGTGTTCTGTTTGTTCCCTGACGCTTGTAAATGTTTGTATCTGGCAAATAGGAAAACTTGATTTGGAGCAGGTTGGTTTTATACACTGCTACCTTCAGGCATTGAAACATGTTTTAATGGGTTTTCAGGTGGTTCTCTAGGATCTTTGAGGTAGAGAACCCTGTTGTCTTCCAATGTGTTCGTGTGTGTATTTGTGTGTTGGTCATTGTGTAAGTCAGCATCTTGGTTGAGCAGGAAGAATGGGGTTTCATCTTTCTTATGAAGGATGATGAGGTAGAGGGCTCTGAGGAGAGAGAAAAGAAAGTGGGCTGTGTTTTGATCTCAGCCAGAACCATCTTCTCTGCTCCCTCTTCTCCTCCTTGTCTACAAAGATGATGATATATTCGCCTCACCTCTCGGTTTATAGGTAGAATATTTTTGGAGTCAGAGGACCTAGGATTCACCTACCTTTCCCTCCCCTCCATCCCCCCATTTATTAAACAAACAGCCTAATAATGGACTGTGGTTTCTCGACTCCTTATAGGGTCAATCATTCTGATTTGAGGCTAAATTATTCTGCCATAATCACCCATCTGTCCTTTCCTCCCCCATCAGCAACAACTTATCCTTCCTGCAGACAGCCCTGGTCCTAGGCTGTGAACTGGCAGCTCCTGTTTGGTCTATCTCTTTCTCTCTAACAAAGCCAGCATCTGTTTGAAACGGGCGAGGAGGTGAATGCTGAGCTGGGGGTGGAGAGTGTGTGAATTCCTCCCTTCCCCTGCCCAACTTGTCCTGTGCTGGGAAATTTGGTTAAAAGGAAAACCAAAGGCCATCTTGATTAACAGAGGCAAGAACATGAACCTATGTCCTTCCACACAGGTATCCCAGGTAGATGATGTCCACTCCCCCTGCCCCAAACCTCAGGTGTTCCTAAGGGCCAGAAAGCAGTGTTTCAGACTGGCACTACATTCTCTTACAGAACGATGCCAGCTGTTTTAGTCCCTGTCCAGTTGCTTCATATGGACTGGGGGCTGGCTGTGTGTGCCAACTCTGGTCCCTCCATGCCCATTGGTCCCTCCATGCCCCATTGAAATCACAGGGACAGATAAGACTGAGTCACAACTGTGTCTCAGGTAATACAGAAGGCCAAATCATCAATGCCTCAGATCTTGGCATGCCCTAGCAGGGAAGCTTCCAGGAGCCTAGCATTGTCTGCCTTGGTTATCACAATATTCCTGGAATCTGTCCATTTAGAGTCAGAAATAGGTGATAAAGCCAAATAGGTCAGGCTGGGTGGGCATCAGCCATCTGTGAGTAGTTGGGCAGGTCAGTTTATAAAGTTTCAGCCAAGTTGGACTGTGGTGGATGGTCCTAAAAGCATAGACCTAATACTCAGTACTTTGGAGAAAGGCAAATTGATGTCAGAATCTCGGCTCCTCATCTAGCTGTGGGCAAGTTCCAGTTACCTTGCATCAATTTACACATCTGTGAGATGGGACCTAACCAGTTCCTGTGGAAGCTTTCAATGAGTTTGAATCAGAGCTGTGTCTTCTGCTTGGAATCTAACGTGAACAGTGGCCCCTGGGGTGGGTCGTGATGCCTTCTGGATAGCGGAGCACCTGGCCACGTGTCTGCCGTGGGCTGTTTTCCCCAGGTCCTGTCTGACTTGCTTTATTCTTATTTCATGCTCTTGTTCTGCAACTGGGCTGTGAGCCTCTTGGGGTCAGGAGCTCCATCCTTGATGGCTTTGTCTGCCCCAGCAAGTAACCCATGGCTGAGCATTGATTCAACCGTGGCAGGCCCAACTTGGACATTGCAGTGTTTACTTTCCAGGCTGAGAAGTTTAAGTCTCTCTGGAACTCAGGATCCTGGAGTTACATTCTAGCCTGGAATGAACCAGGGAGTGAACAGAGGGGCCCGGTGGACTCTGATGCGGTGTGAGGGTCCAGGCATTGCATGAGCAAGGGGTTTGGCAGGAAAAAGATCAATTCCCTGCCTGGCTGTTGGCAGGGAGGTGGGAGGGCTGGAAGTTGTCTGCCTGCAGGCCTGGGGCAGCTGCACGTGGGGACAGCTGTCTCAGCTTTGGACATAGGATCTGCCCCAAGATTAATAACAGAGCCTGGGCCATGCCCGTGGGGAGCGGAGAGGGGCTTGGGTTACCACGCACCAGGAAATTTGCCTGCCCCGCTGACAGTGGGTGGGTAGCCCGGCAGGATGGATGGGCTCTGGGGGTTCAGGGGGTGTCTGGGCAAGACAGCTCAGGGCTGGCCCAGCCAAATGCACCCCCATGGGATGCAAGCTGACCCTCCCAAGGGCTGCTTTCTTTCCGCTGGACCCGAAACCGGCAGGAGCCGATCTCCAAGAATTATGTGAAGAGTTGAGAATGGAAACCAAATGTTGGTGTCAGGTAGAGAGAGCTGATGGAAGCCTGGGGCCTGGCAGGCCTGGGAGCAGCAGGGGTTGGGGCTCTGGTGGCCAACACAGATGTTTAGGTGAAAGGAGCCTGACACATCTTCTTTCAAAAAAGGTTTATTTTTTCCCCCTGATTATCTTTATCATAGATCATTTGGGAAATATGGAAAAGCAGAAAGAAAGAAATCATTTATAGCTCCTTTTTTAGGTTTTGAATTTTTAATTCTTCATATTGTGATAGAATTCACACAACTTAAAACTTACGACCTTAACCACATTTAAGTGTACAGTTCAGCAGCATTAAGTGGATTCACATTATTGTGCAACCATCAATGCCATCCGTCTCCAGACCCTTTTCATCTTGCAGGACGGAAATCGTACACCCCCTAGACACTAACACCCATTTCCTCCTGCCTGCACCCCCAGCCCTTGGCGACTGCCATTCTGCTTTCTGTGTCCATGGCTTTGACTACTCTGGGTTCCTTGTGTAAGTGAACTCATACAGAATTGGTTCTTTGGTGACTGACTTATTTCACTCGGGCTTCCGTGGTGGCTCAGATGGTAGAGAATCTGCATGCAATGCAGGAGACCCCTTTATTATTATTATCATTTTTAATGTCCTCAAAGCTCATCCATGTTGTAGCAAGTGTCAAAATTTCTTCATTTTTTAAAGACAGAATAATATTCCATTGTGTAGATGGACCATATTTTGTGTATCCATTTACCTGTTGATGGACACTAGGGTTTCTTCCAAACCTTCTGGCTGTTGTAAATAATGCTGTTAAGGGACATGGGTGTACAAATTTCTTTTGGCTAGATACTTGGATGTGGTGGTTCTATTTTTAACTTTTCTGAGGAAATATCATACTGTTTTCCATAGTGGCTGCACCGTGTTACATTCCCAACAACAGTGTGAAAAGCTTCCAATTCCTCCACACCCTTGCCAACACTTGTTATTTTATAATTTTTTTTTGTTTTGGATAATAGTTATCCTAATGGGTGTGAAATAGTATCTCACTGTGGTTTTAGTTTTTATTTCTCCAATGATTAGTGATTGTTAGCATCTCTTCATGTGCTTATTGTCCATTTGTTTGTCAACTGTAGAGACATGTCTAAGTCCTTTGTCGAATTTTTTTGCCTTTTTTTTTTTTCTTTTAAAGATATGTATTTATGTATTTGCCTGTGCTGGGTCTTAGTTGCAGCATGCGAACTCTGAGTTATGGCATGTGGGATCTAGTTCCCTGACCAGAGACCCAATTTCAGCCCTCTGCCTTGGGAGCATGGAGTTTTAACCACTGGACCATCAGAGCAGTCCCTTTTGCCCAATTTTGAATCATGTTTCTCATTGTTATTTTTGTTCCCTTAGCTTTTCTGAGTTTTTACCAATTCATTTCCAAACTCTCCCCCACTTTGGGCAGATTTCCTCCTGACGCTGTACGAGATGCTCCACAACTCTCACCTTCTGGGAGCAGTCGCTCTTGGAACCTCTGACCCTCTGTGATCTGTTATCCTTGCAAGCTTGTGCTTTCTACTAGTTTCTCAGTTCAGTTCAGTTCAGTCACTTAGTCGGGTCTGACTCTTTGCGACCCCACGGACTGCAGCACACTGGGCTTCCCTGTCCATCACCAATTCCCAGAGCTTGCTCAAACTCATGACCATTGAGTCAGTGACACTATCCAACCATCTTATCTTCTGTCGTCCCCTTCTCCTCCTGCCCTCAATCTTTCTCAGCATCAGGGTCTTTTCTAAGGAGTTCTTTGCATCAGATGGCCAAAGTATTGGAGTTCAGCTTCAGCATCAGTCCTTCAATGACTATTCAGGACTGATTTCCTTTAGGATTGACTGGTCTGATCTTCTTGCAGTCCAAGGACTCTCAAGAGTCTTCTCCAACACCACGGTTCATTCTTTTTTTTTTTTTTTTTCAACACCACGGTTCAAAAGCATCAATTCTTTGGTGCTCAGTTTTCTTTATAGTCCATCTCTCACATCCATACATGACTCCTGGAAAAATCATAGCTTTGACTAGATGGACCTTTGTCGGCAAAGTAATGTCTCTGCTTTTTAATATACTGTCTAGGTTGGTCATAGCTTTTCTTCCAAGGAGCAAATGTCTTTTAATTTCATGGCTTCAGTCACCATCTGCAGTGATTAGTTTCTCACCTTTTATATAAATCCCTTTCCTTTCTCTCTAACTTAACCATGCACTCAATAATATAATACATATTTTTTATATTTTAGCCAGTTTGATCAGTTGTCTTGAACTGGAAAGGATTTTGTGAGCAAGAGAAGGGCCTCGGGTGAGGAAGGGAAAGCGGACCATTCAGGGAAGATGAGAACCAGAGCCTTTCTCCAGAGTCCCCAGAGCGGAGAGAAGGCTGTGGACAATTCACACTCAGACGCTCTAAGTGGGTCTGTGAGTGCCAGAACTGTGTGGTCGACTGAGGCAAAGTCAGCCTTGCCTGGTCTGGGGGCTCATGTGGGTCAGACACCCAGTGGGAGCAAAGACCCAAACTTCAGCCTAGTCACGGGTGCAGATAACTGGGGACAAAAGTAAGGGACAAAAGTGAACCCACGAGCGAGCGCCTGATCCATCCTTTTCCGGGAAACTGAGGCACTGACCTCCCTCTCCTCCAAGGCGGGTCTGTAATTCAGAGGGGTCCTGGAGCAGAGGCCTCTTCTGCGCTTTGTTCCCACCAGACCCGCTTTCCAGAAGCCACTTTAAAGGAGCCACAGAGGCCACCAGCTTTAGGGGTCTGGCTTCTTTGAAGTGGGAGTGGGCGGAGAAGGAGGAGTTTTCCAGAAAATTCTTTGTGGCAGCCTCAATATAAATATCTGGTGAGGTCTCAGGAACTGGGAACTGCTTCTCTAGGGCTGGGAAGCTGCAGGGGGCTGTTCTGGGGTGGAGAGGGGGCACTGATGGGAGTGGGGGGAAGGGCCTGGCCAGCTGGGGGCCCCCCAAACCCCCCAGAGCTCCTCACCCTTCTCTCCTCCCCTGTGGCTCCAGGGTTCCCTCCCAGAGCATCCCCCCTCCACAGGTCTCCTCTTGGGCCTGTGCCCTTTGCCCCCCACCCTTCGTCTCCTGCCTGACCCTCTAACCAAAGCCTTCTGTGCGGAGGTCAGTGCTGCCTGGCGTGGTAACAGAAGCCACGTGGGGGATGGGGCAGCGGAAGGAAAGGGGGAGGGGGAGGGGCAGCCTTCCGAGCCGGAGCAGATGGGGAAGAAAAGAAGCTTGTTTGCCTCGCCGGGGGCGTCCGGTTCCAGCACAAGATGGGAGCTTCTCCAGTCTTGGGTGTTTGCTTACATACAAGCCCACATGGGAATGTGTGTGTGGGTCACCCCCTTTTTGCTGGAAGTGCTGGGGCCTGCTGGGGATCCTGGTTGTTGCCTACCTTCCTACAGGGCTGACTGTGACTGAGCCATGAGCGCATCCCGGGCAGGGGCCGTGACACCCCCTGCCCGAGGCCCTGCGTATCTTGGGTGTGCATCCACCCATCCGGCTGAGTGACAGCTGGACCCAGGAGACTGGAGGAGGACAGGAGAGTCTGTGTCTTCCTTGCCGTCCTCCCCGGCAGTGCTCTGCAGGTCTCCTCTAAGACTCTCTGGGGCAGGGAGCCGTCTCTGCATTTGGACCCGATTCTGGAGGCCTGAGAGCTTAGACACGGTTTCTCCTGCCCACTGCAGTTCCTGGGACATCCTCGACGACCACTTACAATGGCAAAGCCTTCATTCGTGCTTATTCTGTGCCAGCTGATCTTCTACCTGTGTATCAGCTCATTTATTCCCCACAATGACCTACAGGCTGCGCTGTGCTAAGTCGCTTCAGTTGTGTCCGACTCTTTGCGACTCCATGGACTGTAGCTCACCCGGCTTATCTGTCCATGGGGATTCTCCAGGCAAGAATACTGGAGTGGGTTGCCATGCCCTCCTCCAGGGGATCTTCCCGACCCAGATACAAGCCTGTATCTTCTTACGTCTCCTGCATTGACAGGCGGCTTCTTTACTACCAGCACCGTCTGGAATGACCCACAGGTTAGGTGCTGGTATTTTCTCCATTTTTTAGGTAGGGAAACTGAGGCACAGGAAGAAGTGATGGATGTATCTGTGGCAGAGATTGTAGTGATCGTTTCCCTAGCATATACTTGTCTCTGAATTCATCAAGTTGTATCCATTAGATACGTACAGCTTTTCGTATGTCCATCATACCTCAATAAAATGGGTTAGAGAAAAGAAAAGCAGTGGGTCTGCAGGCCTCGCCATCATTTGATCCCCAGTGTCCTGTTGTGAGGTCTCTTCTGGAGAGGAGAAACCCTTATTCTGAGGAATTCTAACCAAAAGCTCAGCCATCCCACCACAGACCTGATGAAAAGAAACCTTTCTAGCAGGAAGACTGCAAGTCATTAGTTTTCAGCTTTGTCTCGTGTGACAGACCGCTGGGTGGGCTGCTTCATAGCATCCTGCAGCTTGTGATGGCTTTAATTTTCTGTCGTGATCTCATGGTGAAGCCCACCTGTAGGACTTCATTAGCTGGGCCAGCCCTGCGCCCATGCTCCCGGGACAGACAAGGTGCAGACAGAAGGGCCCTCCTGGGGGGCTCCGTGGGAATCGCCTGTCTGAAGAGGTTCCTGGGAGGAAAGGCCTTTCATCAGTGGGACAGTGGGGGAATGGCTCTGCAGAAACAAACCAAGAACTTGAAAGAGCATCTCTCTGCCGGGTGCCAGGGGACAGAGGCAGTTCTTCTCCGGTGATCCTGTCTCTTTTTTTGTGGCCAACCCCGCGGTGCCTGGAGGACTTGGGCAGAGCAGCGGCATGAGAGGGGAAAGGTGAGGGGAAGGTGGGCTGCCCGACAAGGGGGACATCTGCCTTCAATCACAGCGGAGAACAAAGCAGGGCCGAGGGATTGCCTTCCACCCGGGTTCTCCGGAGGCTGCCACCTTGGGGTGGGGTCTCAGCCCTGGGGTCGTGCACGCAGGGGCTGCTGGAGAAAACCTTCTGGAACTTAGCTGTGTTCACATCCTGCCCTGGCTTACAGACTGTCCCAAGGGCTCCCCTGTCCTCAGGCCAAGGCTGGAACCACATGGCCCCTCCAGCCCCACGCAGCCGTTTCTCTGGCAGTTCTAGAACCTCCAGGCTTTTGCAAATGCCCGTCCTCCTCACGAACACTCCTCGGGCCTGACTGATGCTGATGCTGGATGCTAAGAATCATTTCCCGCCCTGGTGTGGGGGTGGGGGGCGCTGGAGGAAGCCAAATTGTGTCCTGGGAGGGACCATGAGGCCAGGACCAACGGCAGCAGGAGTGAGAAGGGGAGGCCCAAGTGGGTGCTAAGGAGACGGCATAAAGCCCTGGTGCAGGCGTGGTGGCAGAGATGCTGGGGACGTTTGCTGAGCAAAGGGCCTAGGGCTGAGTCATGGGGAAGGGGAGCCAGTTTGGTGTGCAGGACGCTGAGTTCGCTTTTGAGCTTGGGGACAGTGCAGTGCCTGGACAGCCTGGAGAAGATGACTGGGGGCCTTCCCTGTAGACACCTGGAGTGGACGAGCTCCCTCAAGGCAGGCATAGAGGGAGCGGAAGGGTTCATGGGACCTGGGGGATCCCAACGCCTAGATGAAGCTCAGAGAGGAAGGAGGAAGAGGAGGCATTGATGGGGCTCAGAGAGTCTGGAGTGGAGACTCGGGAGGCTGGGGCATGTGGACTCCTCTTTTGAGAACTGTGGCCCCGAAGAAGCAGAGGAGAGAGAAGGGCGAGCCTGGGTGCGGGGACCGGGATCTGATGTGAGAGCCTGGAGCGTGTGGGTTGCTGGACAAAGATCCAGTGGAGGATGGACGTGAAAGCCTGGACTATATGGGGCTTGGGAGGTGGGGGGACAGCTGGCCTCCTGATCCCAGTGAGCTGAGAGGCGGAGAGGCCACCTCTTCCGGGTGAGTGGGAGGGGGAGGATGAGCAGGTAAGCCCGGAGGAGGCTGGGGGAGAAGCCTAGGGAGTGCACATCTGGGGGCTCAGCATTCTCCGTGGATTGGGAGGTGGGCAGCCTGCGGTGGGGGGGAAGGAGAGGAGGGGAAGGGAAGGCCAGTAGAACATCATGGGGGGGGACCAGGGAAGACTGAACTGCCACCTGCCGGAGGGCCCCCGCCCAGGTGGGCGTGGCTCGAGGGGATCAGAGTGGTGGTGTGGGGTGAGGAGAGGGGGTTGACCTTCCTGTCTCTCCCGGGCAGAGCCGGGCGTCCCAGGTCCTCACCTGTTCTCATCACCTGCTTCCTATTTCTGTGGTTCTTCTCTGTCCTCCTCCCAGGCTGCAAGTCTCCTTTCCTGCTCCGCCAGCCGGTGACCGTGTCAGGGGCCAGTGCCGGGAGAGCGCTTAGTAAGTGTGAATGGACCAAATGGCTTAGATCCGGCATCAGGAGCTCAGAGTGCCTGTTAGATGGGGCAGGTGGACAGCGGCTCACCTGACGTGCCCCACACGTGCTTTGCTGGAAATTCTCCCTGAGCCCCTGGCTGGGGGACGATTCTGCAGACGCAGGTGTTTGCAGAACTACCTGCCCGGAGAGGGTGTAGGGCAAGGCTTTCCCCGACACCGCCAGCCCTGTGGGCGGCAGAAGCCTGGCCCTGCCTGGCTGGAGGACGTGGGACCTCACTGGGCCAGTCTGGTTTCCCGGCTGTCTGACTTCTAGGCGAGGGGCAGTGTTTCTTGGGCCCTTCTGCCGAGGTGGAGGGTGATGGTCTTGATAACAGTCCCCCAGCTCTGATGCTGTCTTGTCTGTTCCATCTGCTGCTGAGGAGGAGGTGGCGGCCCAGAGAGGGATGGGGTCCGAACAAAGTCACACAGCAATTCCTGCAGCTGGAACCCTAGTTCAGGGCTCTGGAAGCTCCTGTGAGGAAGGTCCCTAGAACCCACTGGCTTGTCTTGGATGAAAAGTGCAGGATCCATTGGTTTTAACCCATGTTTCCCTGATACCTGCTGGAGGGGTTGATGAGCTGCCAGTGAAGGGTGCTAAGAGCAAGAGACTGCTAAGAGGTTAGGAAGCAAAGACAGGTTTGAGAAGTGGGGATCCCAAAGAAAAGGCAGAGTTCACAAACAGCAGGATTTAATTCGGAAGGCGCCATTCATTCGCCCGAATTCTGCCCTTTGCAGGGGAATTGAGGAAGCCCTTAGAGGCTCCCACAGCTGCAGGATTCTGGGGTGTCATGGGCCACCCAGCTGGGCCCGGTGTTGAGAGCTGGGACCCTGTTCCTTTGGAAATGGACGCAGGTCCAGAAGGTGTTTGGTTCACGGAAGAGTCGCTTGGTCGTGATTGTGTGTGATCCTCGGGCGGGTATCAAATGCCAGATTCCACAGTCAGTCCCTTTCAGCCGTCACATTCTTCAGATTCTTATCAGCTTTTTTTTCCTCAAGTGAACACTGGGAACCACTCGCCTGGCTGATTGTAGGAGGATGGGAGAAAATTAAAAACAGGAGTCCTGGCTTTTGTCTGGACTCTGCCACCAGCTTGCCATCCACCTTGGGTCCTTCCCTTCTCTTCTCACCTGTAAAGAGTCGGGGTAGGGACAGGATGATCTTTGCAAAACTTCTTGGGGGTACAAAGCTTTCATGATCCTCCATCTAAGTCCATAGCAAGACGCTGTCCAGAAAACACACCTAAACCACATCCCGACTGCGTCACCAAGTGTGAGAACCTTCCAGCACATCTACAGTGGTGGGGCTGAGGAGAGGTGGGCTTTCCATGTGTCCCCTTCCTCGTGGGGTGCCATTCCTCCCCCTGAACGTTGCAGCAGGGATTCTCAGAGATGGGCACTCTTGAGTTCCAAGGGGCTGGGCCGTCAGGGAATGCTCCAGTGAGTTTGCAGCCCCCACATCTCCCCAGCAGTCTGCTGTATGGCCACTGACGGCGATAATAACCATGGCAGTCACTGTCACGGATGCTCCTTAGCAAGTGACAAGCGGCTCTCACATTCGTTTATTTTTTGTGGATCCCGGGTAGCATGTTATTATTCCCATTTTATAAAGGAGGTCACAGAGGCTCGGATGCCATGAAGCCTGTTCAGCAGGATGGAGCAGAACCAGGCCTGTAGTCTGACTCTCCTGATTCCCCAGGACCTGGGCGTTTTCTGCATCCTGGAGTGCACAGGGCCACACACAGCTCATTGGGGGACCTTGCATGAGCCAGGGGCTCCATGGACACTGGTGGGATCGGTGAGTGAGGCCTGCTTGGGCCCACCAGGCAGAGTCAGCGCCATGGTTGGCACTCAGCTGTGGGAACCTTGGGGCACGTGCTACGCTGATGTTTATGGAAGTGAAGCATTTACATCCCAGGGATCCTAAGACCCCAAACCAAGGTTGGTCAAGCCACAGCAATGTAACCCTCACAGACACAGCCTCTGAGACTGTTCATCATCTAGTGGAGGAAAAAAGATGCAGATTCCAGGGACTTCCCTAAGAATTCACCTTCCGACAGGAGAGGAGTTTGGGGGATAGTGGATACGTGTATATGTATGGCTGGGTCCCTTCACTGTTCACCTGAACCTATCGCGATATTGTTTGTTAATCGGCTCTACCTCAATACAAAATAGGAAGTTAAAAAAACAAAAAGGATTCGTCTTCCAAAGCAGGGGACGAGGGTTTGATCCTTGGTCGGGGAAATAAGATCCCGCATGCCGAAGGGCAACTAAGTCCATGTGCCATAACGAAAACTCAGCACAGCCAAAAAATAAGTACATAAATATTTTACAAATGCGGATACCACTGGGTAAAGAGCAAAGTCCTCTTTCATCCCAGAAGAGATCAAGCTAGTTCAGGACCGTGATTTACATTATGAAGTAAATCTTTATAGTTTGAAAGTAACGCCTATTATCTCCCTAGAGGTTTGCAGTCTGCAGGTTACATTCATACAGATGTTATTTCTCTTGAGACTTCTGGCAGTCCTTGGAAGGTGGGCTCCCATTTGCAGATGAGAAACTGAGGCTCTGAAGTTGAGACTTGCCCAAGGTCATGCAGGTGATAAGTGGTGCAGGTTGAACACAAACGGGGCCTCCTGGTCTCACAGTCTTGTGTCTCAACAGTTTTGTGTGATAGCACGTTTCCATTAGGTTGCTTTTAGATGGTTGTAAAAACCTACTGGTATCGGCTTACACAACAAGGTGATTTAATATTTTGCATGTTGGAAGTGGGTGGCTCCAAGGTTAGCTGATTCAAGAGCATCACATGCTCAAGGGCCCTGTCCTTCACTCTACCTTTCCTGGGCTGTCTTTCCTCATGGCTCTAATATGGCTGTCACAGCTCCAGACATCACATTCTCATACAACTCTGTCTTTCTTTCTTGCACACCCTGCTTTCTCCCATGGGGGATAATGTTTTCCAGAAGCCCTTTAGCCAACTTCTGCTTGTCATTGACCAGAACTGGGTGAACTTGCCTGTGCCTCAACCAGTGAGACTATGATTTTGCCTACTTGTCTTACTGATGCCCAGAGTCTGAAGAAACCCAGAGGTCTATGCCTAAGGTAGGAGGAGAAGGAGGAGGAGATGATTATTGGGGACGCGCGTGTCATCTATAAGAGGTCAGCTTGGGCTGGCCTGTCTCGCAGTCTGTTCTAAAGGCCACAGTTCCCCAGAGTACCTGCTGCAGGGGTCCTGGGCCCCCTTGTTTTGTACCATGTGACTCCCCCTCCCCTACAGCCACCTAGGAGTGAGCATCTGACCCAAAGCAACTAGACCTACTGGGGCCTGGCATGGGTGAAGAAGCTGGGCCAATACGAGTCTCTCCAACCTAGGAAAGAGACCTGGGGGAGAAAGAAGGCTTTCTCATTAGTGCCATTCCTTCCTACTCAGCATCACCTGCGAACCCATTACACCTGCCTGTTCCTGGGCCCGTCCCCACAGAATCTGAGTCAGGAGGTGGTTTTGAGAGATGATGCCCTTTGGAAGGACTACAAAGGACCATGTCTTCTGAGAAAAACACTGTTGGATCCGTCCTGATCTTGGACGCAAGAAGGCTCCACTTTCCACAGAGATCACTCACTGACCAAATGCAGCCTGGTCCCCTGTGGACACTGAGGACCGTTGGGAGGTCCAGAACGAATGCACAGCACCTTGTTGACGCACTGTGGGCACTCAGGAAAAGTGCTGGTCAGTTCCAGTGCTGGTCGTGGGTGGGGCGGCCCTTGTGGCCAGAGAGCGTCTCAGCATGTGGTCCCCCTAAATGTGTGCAGGAGTGCTGATCCCACACAACGCATTTGGCCCCATCTTCTCACAACTTGCTGACTCTGGTGCTCCCATTAAGGGGAGTAGATGCAGATCGATATAAATGCTCAAAAACCACACGGTCGGCTCGGCCAAATCATATACTCCCTTAGCTGCCCTCCTCTGAATGAGAAATTCAACTCCTAAGTAGCTGATGTTCCGTGCAGGGCTCTCTCCAGCCTCCTTTCTGGTGGGGGAGGCCTCAAGAATTCCCCGCTGTGGAAGGTGCTAGAGGATGAGTGCAGACAATAATGGAGTGGGAGGAAGCCCAGAGGCTGCCTGCAGCACAGCCGAGATCCCTGGGGTCTGCCGGCTCTCCAGCACACCCCCCACCCACCCACGAATCCGAATTACCCCTCGAAGTCTCCACTCGGCACCCTGGAGTCTGTGCCAGCACACTCCTTTCTTGCAGAAACATTTGGTCAGTTGCCACGGGGCTTTCCGATCAGCATCCTTTCCCTCTGAAAGTCAGTGACCTCACATGTACTTAAATTCCTCTCCAGTGTTGCCTCGAAAGGGAGAGTTCCAGTAAAAACGATTGGGAGGAGATGCAGGCAAATTGATCTGCTTATCCAAACACTCCTATTGGTTTTTGTGCCCTGAAAACCCATCAGGCCTTAGCGTAACACACACTCAGTGATCCTTACATAAACAAAGCCCTAACTCCGGACAGTAGTCTCGGTGGATGAGAGATGAGAGATGGAGAGAAATGTCAGCTGGTTTCTTGGACGATTAACTTTGTTGCGAGACGCTGCATGGTGGCCCAAGGATGGGTCCAGTTTCGACCTAGGTGGTAAAGGCCATTTCAGGGGGCTTCTGTGGGGCCTTGGCTGACGCTTTCAAGGACTGTGCCTGTTTATCCCGAATGGGTTCAGCCTCCGGCCTCTGCCAGCAGCTGGTCCTCCTGGAATCCCACTGACTGGGTTCCCATCTCGTTTGAAAATCTGTGTCTTACCCCGCCTTTTCCAGGTAAGGTGCGTCTCCTCCAAGCTCTTTGAGGGCCAGCTGTGTATGTTCACTCTCCATCCACTAAGTGGGTGTCCTGCCTCTGCTCACCCATCACCTTCCAGGACGGGGCACCCACTACAACCATATGGGCAGCTCATTGCACCGTGGCCCACCCTTGTGGAAGCAGACACCTCCCCAGCCTCTGTGGAAGTCTATCTTCTGATGGTCTCCATATTCTGACCCTGCTCTGGGCCCATGGTGGCCCCACGAGCAAGGGTCATCTGGCCCCCCTGTACTTATCTCTGGGGGGAGAGTTGGGCTCCCAAGCTGCCCCACCCCACTGTGGCCCTCAGCTTATTTCTGCTCATATATCTGAAGTGTTAGTCATTCAGTCGAGTCTGACTCTTTGCAACCCCATGGACTATAGCCTGCCAGGCTCCTCTGTCCAAGGGATTCTCCAGGCAAGAATACTGGAGTTGGTTGCCATTCCCTTCGCCAGAAGATCTTCATGACCCAGGGATTGAACCCGGGTCTCCTGCATTGCAGGCAGATTCTTTACCAACTGAACCACCAGGGAAGCCCATATATCTGAATATGTCTGAATGATCTGTTGCCAACAGGTCTCACCTACTGGAGAGGGCAGGTGGGAATCCGAGGGGCATGGGCTTCCCCTCTCCCTCCCCAAATCGTGGGCTTCTGACCTGTGGCCTTCCCATGAATGCTCACTGGTCCTCAGCCCCACCTTGCTCCCAGCCTGTCATCTCCTGCTCACAGGACAGTGGCCGGCAGCCCTCTCCTCCTAGTGCACCTCCTCTCAGTTTGTTCCTCTCCTGTTGAGGCTCCAGCAGACACCAGGTGGAGTCCCCAGGAAGCAGATTCTGAGATGTGGTCCAAGAAGGAGGATGTGTATTGGGGGCGGCTCTTAAGATTGGTGCCCGTGGAAGCTGGGGTGGGGGGTGGGGTGGGGCAGAAGCAGGAGTTAGAGGGAGAAGTTGAGCTGTGATGTGGACCCTGTACCTCCAATGGCCCTCCCACTTGTCCCACGGTCCATAAGGCTGGGCCTTTCATCTCGTGCAGGGACCAGACACTGGACAGGGCCCCGGCAAGACCTGGGACTTGGGGGAGGTGGTTCTGGGCAGCCGAGGCTGAATGACCCCTGGCAGTGTTTCTAGCACCTGGGGCTAAAGACCCTGCATTGAGGGGCTCTGGGTGGTGCAGCCCAGGGTCCGCCGTATTTGGGCCGGTGCAGAGGCGAGCAGGGATGTTCTTGACATTATTCTGCTCTTCAGACGGCCTGAGATCGCCTTTGCTCGCTGTAGACCGCACACTCTGCTGACTCACAGTGAACTTATTGTTGGCGAGAACCACCGCACCCCACTTGGGGCTCGTCCGCTGGGTTTTGGGGCCCGCAGTGCCGGACTCCACGTTTGCCTGGTCATGTTTCCTCTTGTTAGATTTGGCTCCTCGCTATGGGCTGGGGAGATCTAGCTTGGATCCCAACTCCCTCCCAGGCCCTAGGCCTCTGCATCTGCCAACTCCCGGGCTTCCGCAGTTTCCTTCAGCAGCACTATGCCCACCCCCGCCCCCCGCCCACCCTGCTGCCTGCGTCCATCACGGTCTGCAGCCCCGTCCCCTCCTGGCAGCACGGCCCCAGGTGGACAGACCCCTGTATGCAGGGACCCAGGCTCTCAGGGTGAGCTTCAGGTCAAGCCAGCAGGGTAGCCAGGTGGCAAAGGGCTGGGCTTGAATCTGGGTTGTCCGTTGACTTGTTGGGTGGCCTTGGATATGCCTTGGCTTCCTTACCTGGAAAACTGGCATGATAGAAGTTCTGACTGCCCAGGGTTATGTGAGGAGGTCTTGATTAGGTAACCGCAGCGGGGAGGGGCAGGGGACAGGACCCGCTTGGAGCCCACCCCGTGAGCCCTGTTGTGGCCTGAAACGCCCTTGGCGGTTGTCCCGATGGTTTCACACAAGAGGCGGGGGCTGGCCCCTCTGCCTGCTGTTTGGTGTGTGAGGTGGTCCCCTGGGGGCCTGCCGGAGTATGCGGTGTTTGCTAACTCTCCGCTGTCCTTCATGGCCACGTGGACACCACATGAGGTTTGGAATTAGAAGGCTGCCCTTCAAGACCCAAGATAAAAGGGATAAACTTACAGTTACAAAATAAATGAATCTCGGGGATAGAATGTGCAGTCCGGGGAATATAGTCCATGGTATTGTGAAAACTTTGTATAGTGACAGATGGTCACGAGACTTATCATGGTGATCATTTTGTGAGGTGTAGAAATATTGAACCACTCTGTTGTACACCAGAAACACGTAGTATTGTCAGTTAATTATATTTCAATTAAAAAAAAAAAAAAGAACTTACACTGCTCACTTATCACTATGTGACCTTGAATCTTCCCTGCAGTCTGGGTTCCTTCTTGGTAGAATTCCTACCTGAGACTTGTTCAGAAGTTGAACAAGGTCATGTATGTGAGTGAGTTGACCGGGATGGCCATAACCAAGTACCTCACAGGGGCAGCTAGAACAACAGAAATTACTTTCCTTATGGTTCTGGAAGCTGGAAGTCCAAGATCAAGGTGCTGGCGAAAGTGCTTTCTCCTGAGGCCTCGCAGATGGCCACCTTCTCCCTGTGTCTTCAGTCATCTTCCCTCTGTTCATGAAAGTCAACAGTTGTGTCCGACTCTTTGAGAACCTGTGGACTGTAGCCTGCCAGGCCCCTCTGTCCATGGGGTTCTCCAGGCAAGAACACTGGAGTGGGTTGCCGTTCCCTTCTCCAGGGGGTCTTCCTGACCCAGGGATCAAACCTGGGTCTCCTGCATTGCAGGCAGATTCTTTACGATCTAAGTCACCAGAGAAGCCCCCCTCTGTTCATATCACATATTTCTTCTTTTTATAGAGGCACCAGTCATATGGATTAGAACCCACTGTAAGGACCTCACTTTAATGTAATTATCTCTTTAAAAGATCCTATCTCTAATACAGTCAGATTTTGAGATAACTAGGGTTAGGGTTTCAGAATACGAATTTGTGGGGATACAGCTCAGCCTATGACAGTGTGTGAAACTGCTTTGTCAGCCATGAAACCAGTCTTGAGGGGCTGGGCCCGACTCTGTCTGCAGGAGAAGGTCCTCTGTGTGCTCAGGACTCTTGGGCTGACTCTGTTTGGGCCAGAGTTGTTCTTTCTGCCCCTGGCAGGGGCTGGGAGCTGGCTCCTCTGCCTGCAACTCTCTGGGGACCAGCCCCAGGCCCTGTGGGCTCTGTGTCACGAGTGTGGCCTCAGCATCATCCAGCTCACCCATCCATCTGGCCATGGCCTTCAGGTTACAAACTTCAGTTCTCACAGAGTTTCTTGAGCCCAGCTGGCAGGCAACCCCACCCCCCAGAACTGGTCCCCCCTGGAATTGATCAGGCAGGGAGTGATCAGGTAGTTAGAACAGTGAGGGCCAGGTGGAGAAGGGTCTGAAACAGGACACCCCCGGCCTCGAGGTGGGTGGCTGCATCCACGGGAGCAGAAGCAGTTTTTGGTAAGAGTGAGTGAATGTGGATGGGAAAGGGTCCCTCTGGGATGTGGAGCTTGGAGTCACATAGATGAGGACACCTTTACAGGGCCTGCCCTGAGCCCACTGTCCTTGGGAGCCTGTGGTCCTCAGGTACAATGAAGGCTAAGATAGAGGCGTGCAGGGGGCCCTGTGGGGCAGAGGATCAGAGAGGGCTTCCCCGAGGGGATGGAGCCTGAATGCAGGCTGGTAGGGTAAGAGTTGGCTGAATGAAAGAAGGTGGGATGGCATGCCAGGGAGGACGGAGTGACAGGGTAAATGGCAAGATGGAGCGTGTTTGAAGGTAACACCAGGGAGGTGGGTGGGAACCGAGGGGGTGGGGAGCTAAGAAAGGGTTTCCAGGGAGGAGGTGACTGGGCCAGATTTGTGATTTAGGGAGCGCCCTCTGGTGGCACCTTGAAGAGACTGCAGGGAGACTGGCAGACCAGCAGGGGCTGGACTGCGGGAATCAGGACCCTCGGCCCTGGGCCGGGGTGCTGGCAGGACTCCCCTGATGTAGGGCTGGTCAGCCATGGAGCATGAGGGAGGGAGAAGGTGGAGGGAGGGAGAAGGTGGAGGGAGGGTGGGGCAGCTTCCCCTGGGGATTCTGGGTCAGGGGACCTGAAGCTTAGTGCAGCTGGTCACCAAGATGGAGCGAGAAGGGGTGGGAGAGCAATGGTTTCAGTCGTGGACGGATTGCAGTGGTGTATCTTGAGGTGTTCCATGGGCTGTGACGAGGTGTGTCCACGCAAGTGGGGCACATATGTTGGGGGTTCAAGAGGAAGCATTAAGGTGATGCCACGTGGGGGTGGAGCAGAGCGTGGGGCAGGGACATGGGCGCAGACCGTGTGGTCCTTGTGGGAAGGAGGGCACTGTCAATGCCCCCAGGCTTGGGTCAGGCCCAGGGGTCGGTGGGGGAGGCGAGATCAGGTCCCAAAGCAAAGCTCAGACAGGACTGGGGCTCAGAGGTCACTTGGGGAGGGGGTCCCAGGGCTAAGGCAGGGAGGACTGCTGCAGTGGCATCTCCCGGGTAAAACAGCATCAGAGATGGATTGGTTAGTCCTGTTAAGAGGAGGGCATGGGCTGGGGGTGTTCTAAAGACCTCTCTGTTTCATCATGACATGATTTCCTAAAGCCATTTAGCGCTGGTTTTTCCCAAAGGACTCAACGGAGGATTTAACGATTCACCAAATCAGAGAGCCAGACACTTAACGTGGCGAAAGCTGCTTGGGAGCAGCCCTTCTGGGGGTCAGGTGGAGCAGGGCCAAGTCAATTGCTCTTCTTCATCAGGGGTAGATTGGGCTTCCCCGGTGGCACAGATGGTAAAGAATCCTCCTGCAATGTGGGAGACCTGGGTTTGATCCCTGGGTTGGGAAGATCCCCTGGAGGAGGGCATGGCAACCCACTCCAGTATTCTTGCCTGGAGAATACCCATGGACAGAGGAGCCTGCTGGGGTACAGTCCATGGGGTCACAGAGAGTCGGACACGACTGAGAGACTAACACACATCAGAGGTGGGGGGTGTGTGTGTGTGTGTGTGCGCTAATTCGCTTCAGTCGTGTCCTACTCTGTGCGACCCTATAGACTGTAGCCCCAGGCCTCTCCTCCTAAGGAAACAAGTCTGGAGGAGAGCAGATTTGTGCCCAAAGCTGGGAGTCAGTTTCCCTTCCTGGACCCTCCACGAAAGCTCAACTGGAGGGTGGATGGCAATGATGAATGGATATTGCTGAGATGATGTCCCCAAATAATGCCAGTCATCCCCCCTCCCCCGATCCTGATGGAGACTGCTGAGGCCACACTCACTTCCTAGGCAGTTTGAAGACCAGCCCTGCCACTCCCGAATTCTGTGCCCCTGGGCCAGTCCTTCCGGTGCAGTCAGGATTTGTACTTCCGCTGTCAAGCTGGTCTCTGGGTGGAGTCATTCTGTAGCCCATACAGCCTTGTTCACCCACCATCGTGCACTCATCATGGTCAGGGGTAGGGGTGAGGGTGGGCGGTGGTGCGATGCCACCCACCAAATAGGTGTGATACTCAGGACCTGGGGATCCTAAGGGGGACCCCATGTGAGGGCAGCATGTGTCCTCCCAAGATTCCCCAGAACCTCGGGAGCCTGGAGATGAACAGGGTTTAGAATTCCATCTGAAAAGACCCGGAGCCCTCCTTCCTTGTCTCTGCCTGCCTTCTTGGTTGTTTTTGGCCAGGTTTTGATTTTGGGAAGCCATTTACAGCCCATTAAAAGATCAAATGTCTGGAGATGATGAATCGAGGCATTTGAAAATGTTTTCCAATTCATAGCTCATTTCCCTATAGAAAGCGCTGACCCAGGAGTGGCTGGACTTTGTTCCAGATTGCCAGGGGCAACTCTCAGGGTGGAGCATGGTCCTTGGCTTGGGCAGCAGTTCAACCCTCAAGATTCTTGCTGATGCTCCCAGGTAGAGATGGAGGAAGGGTCCAGGCTGGGTTTCCCTGAGTAACTGACAGAGACAGTGGTTTGTATTGTGTAGGTACAACCCTGGGCAGGAGAGCTGGATTCCCTTCCCAACTCGGCCTCCGGTTTGAGTCATGGGCAGTGGGAATTCATCTCCCACTACATATTTTCCCATCTGTAAAAATAGGAAGGACAGTTTTTACACTTTTATGAACATTGTGGGGTTCGAGTGGCCAGCTAATCAGTCATGACACCTTGGGGCAGGGAGTGCCATGTCGTTCACACACCAGTAGCCTGGACCTGCTCATTTAATCCTCACAATAACCTTGAGAGGTAGGCTTTTCTATTTCACTGAGGCTTGCTTCCAGTCATGCAGTAGACTGGTGACAGAACCAGGTTGCTTGGTGCCTTTGGGGAAAGGGATCGACTTTTGACTCCTTTTTCATGTTCTTTCGTGGTATTTTTGACGGCGCCAATATATTTTCCTAGAAAATTGTTCAGTTGTCGAGATTTTGAAAAATTTTGATGTCACAATCAGACACAATATTTATTTACAGTGTCTAATCTCTATATGGAATTTTTTTCTTGTTCTCAATGACTACTTATGTATTTTGTTGTTTCTCAATAATGATTATCTAAATTTTGTCTGTTTGATTTTTTAAAAGCCTGTGTTTGATTTTGTTGATTCACTTTTGCATGTACTCTATTTTCATTCATTTCTTTGTTCATCTTGCTTAGCACTCAGTGGGCCCTTTCGAATTAAGAACTCATGTCTTACAATTTTTAAATGAGCAGGTCCAGGCTACTGGTGTGTGAACGACATGGCACTCCCTGCCCCAAGGTGTCATGACTGATTAGCCGGCCACTCGAACCCCACAATGTTCATAAAAGTGTAAAAACTGTCCTTCCTATTTTTACAGATGGGAAAATATGTAGTGATATCATAGGATATCACTCATATGTAGAATCTAAAAATATACAAATGAACTTCTTAACAAAATAGTAATAGACTCATAGAGATAGAAAACAAACTTGTGGTTATCAAAGGGGAAAGTTGGGAGGGGGATAAATTAGGAATCTGGAATTAACAGATACACACTACTATACATAAATGAACTAAAAATAAAGACCTACTGTATAGCACAGGGAACTATATTCAATATCTTGTAATGATCTATAATGGAAAAGAATCTGAAAAAGAATATACATGTATGTATATATATATATTTAAAACACTGAATCACTTTGCTGTATACCTGAAACATTGTAAATCAACTGTACTTCAATAAAAATATTTAAAAATGAAAAAATTATTCACACACGCAAAAGAATTCACGTCTTTCTTCAGCTCTGGGAAATATTCTTTATTATTGCTTCAAGTCTATACATTCCTGTGCTGTCTCTGGTCTCCCCTAATAGATGTGTGTTGGAACTTGGTCTGTCCTCTGGGTACCTCACCTTTGCTCACACATTTTCCATCTCTGTGTCCCTCTGCAGTGCATCCTTGGAGAGGTCATGGCTCACATCCACTCATCAGCTCATTCCTTAATTTGTCTGCTCTGAATTTTCAGCCCATCTGTTGAGCCTTTTTTCTTTTCCCAGTCATATTTCATTTCCAAGGCATCTAACTTTTTCATTTCATAGTATTTCTTATGTGTGAAAAATTATGTCTCCTTGAGGACATTAATTACACTGGAGACAACCATCTCCATAAGGAAGCATCTCCAATTGCTCTATTCATTGTTTTTTTTCTTGAATTGTGATTTATTCTCTGTTGAGTCAGTGCCTTTCAGGGTATTGGCCTTTTTTCCTTAAATAGTTTGAAATTCTTGGCATTTGGGGTTTTCCATTAGCTGTTTCTGTTTCTCTGTTCATTGCTGCTTTGCCTCTTGGTGGATTGGTGGAATAGGTAGAGGATAAAGAATGTTCAAGAATTCAGCTGTCTGACCTTGAGAGAGTTCCAGTTTTTCCTGGAGGTCATCTGCCTTTGAGGCATCCATTCTGATCACATCTGCCACGAAACAGGACAGTTCAATGCCTGATTCTTTTTTTTGTTAATTAATTTTTTATTGAAGTATTGCTTTACAAATGTTGTATTAGTTCCTACTGTACAGCAAAATGAATCAGCCATATTTATACGTCTATCTCCTCCTCTCTGGACTTCTTTCCCATTCAGGTCACCACAGTGCATTAGAGTTCCTGTGCTGTACAGTATGTTTTCATTAGTTATCTATTTCATACACAGCAGCAATAGTGTATTTGTGTCAATTCCAGTCTCCCAATGCCTCCCCCACCCCCGCCCCCCGCTTTCCCCCCTGGTAGGTATCCATATATTTGTTCTCCATGTCTGTGTCTCTTTTTCTGCTTTGCAAATAAGATCATCTATATACCATTTTTCTAGATTCCACATATATGTGTTAATATACATATTTGTTTTTCTCTTTCTAACTTACTTCATCTGTGTGACACCAATGCCTGACTCTTGACACCAGCAAGAATAGGAATCCTGGTCCTGCCTGTCTGGCTCCTTCTCCTGTGGTCCTCTGACAGTCGCCTCTGCACCCCTCCCCTATCCCATTGGCCACATTTGCTGCTCCTAGAGTGCGCCCGCCTTGAACCCAGTCTTCCCTGTGTGTTTTGGTCTGTGCTTCCTCCTTCAGTTAAGTGCCTGGTGCTTTTAGCTCCTCAAATTCCTCAAAGTACCGGTCCCACTGCTTTTTGTTTTCCAATGCTCCTAGGGACTTTTTTATTTGTATTATCTGCTTTATTGAATTCTGATTGACAAATTTAAAAAGTGTTTATTTAGATTGTACAACTTGATTTTTTTTTTTTTGGTTTACAATGTGATGATTTAATTGCATATACATTGTGAAATGATTACCACGGATTATTAACACATCTCTCATTTCACATAGCTACCTTCTTTTTGTGTATAAGAACACAAGTAAGAACACTGAAGATCTATTCTCTTAGCAAATTTCAAGTGTACAGTATGGTATTATGAACCATAATCACCCTATACAGATCTAAACTGTACACTAGATCCCCAGAACTTATTCATCTTATAACTGGAATTTTGTATCCTTTGACCAGCATCTCCCCATCTCTCCCATCCTCCTCTCCCCTGACAACCACTGTTCTCTCTGGTTCTATGAGTTTGGCATTTTCAGATTCTTCTTATAAATGAGATCATACAGATTTGTCTTTCTCTGTCTGACTTTATACCCTTAGCATAATGTCCTCTAGAGTCATCCATGTTGTCACAGATGGTAAGGTTTCCTTTCCTTCTTGTGGTTGAATAATTGCATTCCATTGTGTATATACGCTGCATTTTCTTTATCCATTTATCTGCCGATGGACATTTGGTTGCTTCCATCTTGGCTATTGTGAATAATACTGCAACGAACGTGGAGGCGCAGATATTTCTTTGGGATACTGATTTTGTTTCCTTTGGATAGATGAACCAGAAGTGAGATTCCTGGGTCATATAATAATTCTATTTTTAATTTTTTTACAGAACCTGCCATAATGGGTGCACCAATTTACCTTCCTACCAATACTGTACCGTGCTTCCCTTTTTTCTCCACCTTCAACAACCCTTGTTGTCTCATGTCTTTTTGATAACAGCCATCCTAACAGGTGTGAGGTGATATCTTATTTTGATTTGCATTTCCCTGACGAGGCTTTCCTGGTAGCTCAGCCGGTAAAGAATCTGCTGCAATACAGGAGACCCCGGTTCGATTCCTGGGTTGGGAAGATACCCTGGCAAAGGGATAGGCCACCCACTCCAGTATTCTTTGACTTCCCTGGTGGCTCACCCAGTAAAGAATCTGCCTGCAATGCAGGAGACCTGGGTTGGGATGATCCCCTGGAGAAGGGAACTGCTACCGACTCCAGTATTCTTTCCTGGAGAATTCCCTGGACTGTATAGTCCATGGGGTCGTTTCACAAAGAGTCGGACATGACTGAGTGACTTTCACACACTGATGCTGAGTACCTTTTCATGTGTCTGTTGGCCATCTGTATGTATTCTATGTGTATTCTTTAGGAAAATGTCTATTCAGATTCTTTGGCCATTTTTATTGGATTATTATTAATTTTTGCTATTGAGTTTTATGAGTTCCTTATATATTTTGATATCAGTCCTTATCAAATAAATAGTTTGCAAAAATCCCAAAGCTCCCACAAAGGCATTTTTGTCTGAGGACGACTGCCAGATTATTGTTATTGGGGGGTATTGAGTAAGGGACCTCCTCTGCCACCATCTTGATGATTTCATGGGGGACTTACTTTTAGATTTTCAATTTCTAGGATCTGGAGATGGGAGGGGGGAGGTGTCTGCCATCTTGATCTAATCACCATATTGTTTGCACATGTTCTGCACCCCCACCTCCCTGGGTCCCAGCTCAGGCCTCCTCAGCTCTTACACACTGCACCAGAGGGGCTTTTCTGAAATCAGAATCATCTGAATCATTGCCCACAACTCAGAGTCTTTCAGTGGTTCCCACCAAAGTCAGGATGAGACCCACTTCTAGCCTGGCAGGTTCCAGGCCTCTTGGTGTCTCCTGGCTCCTCCCCTTCCTCCAGTCTTCTGGCCGCAGGCAGATCTTTGAACCCACGACGGTCTGTCTCAGCTCCTTGCCTTTGCTCACTCTGCTGTCTCTTCTTCGGACTGCCTCCACTCTTTGCCCCTACACTTAGGGTTGGCTGACTCTGATCTTTCCCCTTTCTTAGGACCTGGGTGGGGGGCCCTGCTGGGTTCCCACAGTTTCACAGCCCCATGCCCATCCTGTGATTGTCCCTATGACCCCGCGTTCCAGTGTGTTCTAATCATCTCCCCGACAGTTTTCCTTCAAGAGGGGGATTTCCTGGCAGGGGTACAGCCCCATCCTGATTTCACACGGAGTTGTTGGAAGACTGGAATGATGCGGGGGGCTTGATGGCTACGGGGTGTGGCTACTCTCTCCTTTTGACCGAGGCAGAGGGTCTCAGCGGGCCCCTTGCCCAGCAGCAGTGGCCCTGCAGGCATGTGGAGGGGCCCCGTCTGGCCTTGGACAGCCTTTTGATCCGCAGTCAGATGCCTCAGGAACGGGCGGGACTGATGCGACTGTTGCTCTCCCCACAGGCACTGGTGCCATCACACGGTGACACGGACGGTGTCCTGCCAGGTGCAGAACGGCTCGGAGACGGTGGTCCAGCGCGTGTACCAGAGCTGCCGGTGGCCTGGGCCCTGCGCCAACCTCGTGAGGTAACGGCCGCAGGGCTGGCCAGCTCTGCCTTTCCTTTTACTTCCTCTGGGTGAACCCAGCTCTAGCAGAGCTGCTGGGGTAGGAGGGCTGAGGCCTGGAAACAGAGGCCGGCACGCATTTATGGAGCAGCTTTTGTGTATGGGGTATGGGGACAATGTGTGTGCAAAGATGAAAGGGACTTGCTCCCCAGCTGAAAGATCCTCATAATCCAGCGGATATTTGATGAGCAAAAGGGCCAGGCGAGGCCATTCACACACACATCCCTCCACAAGCCCCTCTTCTCAAGAGCTGCCCACTTCAAGCCCCACCCTCACAGCCCCACCCACCACCAGCCCCGTCCACCTCACAGCCCCACCCCTCAAGTCCCACCACACCACAGCCCCCCAACCCCTTTCAAGCCACACCTACCCAAGCCCCACCTCTGCCCAGCCCCACCCCACCACGGCCCTGCCCATTTCATGGCCCCGCCCATCTCAAGCCCCACCCCGCTCCACAGCCTTACTTCTGTCTCCAGTGTCCTCCACTCCCAGCTCTCAGGAGCTCCTCAACATTCACAGGGAGAGGTCTAAATGGGTGACTAGACGTCCAAGGACTCTGAGACCCAGCCTTGCCTGCCTCCTTGTCCTCTGCCCCTTCAGGTCTTGCTCCAGCTCCCGGAACTGGACTCCTTACCGTTTCACCCCTACTGGTCTCCAGCTCTAGCTTTCTGTTTCAAAGACCCTTCCTCATCTTCTTCCTGGGACCACCCTCCTCAAACTCCAAATCCCTCTCCCTTGTGTGTTAAGAGAACACTTTGTGCCCTCCACTAAGAGGACATTTGCGTGGGGGATCTGTTTTAGGCAAGGTTCTTCAGAGAAGCGGAACCAATAGTGTGTGGTAGTAGATATATATGGGAGATGGACAGATTTTTAAGGCATTGGCTCATGTGGTGGTGGGGGTTGGCACCTCCAAAAACTACAGGGTAGGCTCCAGAGACACAGGGAAGAATTACCGTTGCAGCTGGGGTCAGAAGGCAATCCGCTGGCAGAATTTCCTCCTCTTCAGGGGAGGGCGGTCTTTTTCTGAAGGCCTTCACCTGATTGAATGAGGCCCACATATTATGGAGGGGTAATCTGCTTTACTCAAAGTTTACTCCCTCAATGTTAATCTCATCTAAAGAAATACTTTCATGGCAACATCCATTCATATTTGACCATAGAGCTAGGTACTGTGGCTCGACCACGTTGACATGTAAAATTAACCATCACAGAGTCATCATGAGTTGGGTATGTTTTCATCCCCAAAGATTAAGAGTGAGCCCCTGAGTTGGGGCCTGTGCCCACACAGCGCTGCCCACTATAGGGCTCAGCATGGAGCTGACCCCAGAATCAGCCTGCAGCATGAATTGGTGGGACCCACAGGAGTATGCTCCTAGGCCAGAATTATTATTGTTTATTTTTATTATGAAGATAGTGATATATCCTTACTGCTAAAAAGAAGTTCAAACATTTGATCGTAACTGAGTAAAGTAAAAAATGAACATTCTCTTCTCTTCCAGTGTCACTTCCATAATCCCATTGTTAAAATGTCATTACAGATTTTTTCTCCACATATATGTATATATGTAAATATATTTTTTCTTTTTTAATTTATGTTTTATTGAAGTATAGTTGAATTGCAATGTGTTCATTACTTCTGTGCAGCAAAGTGACTCAGTTATACCTATACATATATGTATATATATATATATATTCTTTTTCATATTATTTTCCATTTTGGTTTATCACAGTATATCAAATATAGTTCTCTATGCTAAACAGTAGAACCTTGTTGTTTATCCTTTCTGTATATACCAGTTTGCATCTGCTAATCCCAAACTTCCAAGGCCCCCCTTGGCTGCTACCAATCTATTCTCTTTGTCCCTGATTGTAAACATATTTTCTTAAACAAATATTAAGTAATGTTATTTTGTTCTATAACTTGGTTTTCCCCCAGGAAAATATTTTGCAATATATTCCCATAGAGACACCTCATTTTTAACAGCTGTGTAGTATTCCACTGTAGAAGAGCATCATCATTTATTTCCCATTCCCTCAACTGATGGGTATTTAAGTGGTTGTCTAATTTAGCCACTCCAGACCATGTTTCAATCACATTATCATATATATTTTAACAATTTTACAAGTGTTTTTTCAAACTTTTCTTAAAGTTTAATTTTATATTTACACAAGTGTTGCAAAAACTAGTAAGCAGAGTTTCTGTGTAGCTTTTCCTTTCATCAGCTTCCCTGCCTTAGTCCATTTTTGGGGCTGTTGTATCAAACCACCATAGACTGGGGGGCTTAAATGACAAACATTTATTTCTCACAGTTCTGGAGGCTGAGAAGTCCAAAGTCAATGTGCTGCCAGATTCATTATCTGGAGAGAGCTCTCTTCCTTGTTCATAGACAGTCCTTTTCTCAATGTATCTTCCCTGGGGTCTTTAAAAGGGTGCTAATCCCATTCATGAGGGCTCCACCTTTATGACCTAATCACTTCCCGAAGGCCCCACCTTCAAATACCATCACACTGGGGATTAGGTTTTAACATAAGAATTTAGAGGTGGGGGTTGGGGGAAACACAGACATGAATCTATAGCATTTTTCCTAAGGTTAATATCTTCTAGAACCATAGTACAATTATCCAAGCCAGGAAATTAGCAATGATATAATACTCTAAACCAAGACATTATTTAAATGTTACCAACCATCCTACTCATATCATTTTTCTGGTTTTATTTTCCCCATTTTACATTTGTCTGTTAGTCTCCTCCAGTCTGGGGCCATTTTTTGGTCTTACTTTGTCTTTCATGACCTCAGCACTTGTAAAAGTACTAACCAGTTATTCGATGGAGATTATGCATTTTGGGGGAGGAGATTGTGAAAGGCATGTTGTACCTTTCTTGGCGCGCATATGAAGAGGTACATAGAATCAATACTGCTGATGTTAACTTTGATCACTTGGTTAAGGTGGTGTCTCAGCCAGGTTTCTCCACTGTTGTGTAATTATTTCTCTCTTTGCCATTTATAAGTATATTGTGGGGAGATATTTGGAGTCTAGACAGATATGCTGTTCCTCTTCCTCCTTTCTCCCAGTAATTTTAGCATCCATTGATGATTCTTGCTTGCCATAATTATTATTATGGTGTTTGCAAATAGTGACTTTTGATTTTCATCATTTTCTTAGTAGTAGAGGTTCTTTAGTTGTGGTCTGTGTTGTATACAAGTGTTTTGATATACTCATTCTGCAGGAGGAATGGTAAGTAAGTGGATTCTGCTGTTGCTGTTTAGTCGCTCAGTCGTGTCCAACTCTTTGTGACCCCATGGACTATATTCCACCAGGCTCTGTCCATGGGATTTCGCAGTCAAGAATCCTGGAGTGGGTAGCCATTTCCTTCTCCAGGGGAATCTTCCCGAGTCAAGGATCGAACCTGCATCTGCTGCTTGGCAGGTGGATTCTTCACCACTAAGCCACCTGGGAAGCCCAAGTAAATGGATACATCCATTAAAAATTGAAGGCAAAAGGCTACTTTTAAATGTTGTGCTAGAGGATGACCAATGGATTGATAATGAAGAAAAGATGCTAGTCCCCCTTTCCTCTTTTATTTATTTTTTTTTTTACAGTAGGCAGGATCATGGTTATCCATCTCCTGCCCCTGCTGGCTCCACAGTCCCTCTATTCTCCCCCTTTCCTCTTTTAAACTATTATTTATTTACTTGGTTGCACTGGGTCTTAGCTGTGGCATGTGGGATCTAGTTCCCTGACCAGGGATCAAACCCGGACCCCCTGCATTGGGAGCACAGAGTCTTACCCATTGGACCACCAGGGAAGTTACCCCTAACTCCCTTTCCTTTTCAGCAGAGGGGACAGAGACCCCATTTTCCCTCCCTCCCTCATGTCTCAGATTCCAAGGACCCAGATTCCAAGACTCTTCTGCTTTTCTCATCATCAGGGGTCATCAGAGGACTGGGTCATCATCATCTGATCCTGGGAGCATCTTCTGAGAAGAAGGGTCTCTGGAGTTGGGTCTATAAGTGACCCTGACAGTGTGGGTCTTGCTCATTGTGAGGAACGACCGCTCCAACAGATAAACTGCTGATTGGGGCTGGAATTCAGGCCATGAGGAGTGAGGGTATACCTGTCTCACAGTTCCAATCCCACCAGTCTCGATTTGTGCAAGTAGGGAGCCCAGCTCGGAAACGGCTCTTTACAAGACATAGGATTTGACTTCAGTAAACTCATACCTATGTCTTCGGAGTTGAGGCATAAACATGAACAGTTGTATTTTTGTTTTTCCATATTGGGCTTTAACTGCAGTCCTGTGTGTTGGGTACACTCCACGGTCAGCTCCCAAGGTGGAAACAAGGGCTTCCACAATGGCACTGGTGGTAAAGAATCCACCTGCCAATGCAGGAGACCCAAGAGACAGAGGTTCAATCCCTGGGTCAGGAAGATCCCATGGAGTAGGAAACCCACTCCAGTATTTCTTGCCTGGAAAATTCCACAGACAGCGGAGCCTGCCGGGCTACCGTCCATGAGGTCACAAAGAATCAGACATGACTGAGCATGAGTGGGCTATACATCAGAAAACCTGGACAAACACAAAGCACTGAATGTGGAACAAAAAAGTTCATGCATGCAGGCACACACACACACTCCACTGGGTTGTATTTGGGTTTAGAGAATGAACTGTCAGGATTCCCTTTACTAGAAAACCTTGGAAGGAAGGGAGCAGTGGGCTGGCTTTCTTAATGTCAAAATTACAGCCTGAGGTTTTTATATTTTCTAAATACAGTAAGGCACCTTTAAGAAAAGCCAAATGAGCTAAGTACTGAGTCACTGACCTCACCTGAAAAAATGTTAAATGTTCATTGATTTTCACAAGGGCCCTTTGCTTTATGACTGAAGAAATAACGAAAACAATGGTTCAGGAGCATCGGGGCCTTGTCTTTGGAATGGGTGTTTACAGGCCTTTCAGGGAGGTCTCTCCCTCCCCTTGGTATCAGGAGTCGAGAACAGAATGTTCAATCATGCGTCTGTCATGAGCCTGCCCTCTGCCTTCAAAACTTCAGCCAGCAGGAGCTTTGTGAAGTAAAACTCAATTCCCATTCTTTCAAGGAATACTGCATTTCTGGTGTAATTGTCCTCGCTACTTCTGTTACTGTTGTTTGTTAAGGAGGGAGGGGTTAACCCCCCTTTCTTCCTTGCCAGTAACTCTTGTCTGAGTTGAACTGGAGTGCACGCCCTCTGTGACCTCGGGCTGCTGGCTGGGCAGGTGGGGTGGCGGGTTGCTGCCTGGTGACCTGGGGAACCAAGTGCAACCTGCGTTCAGGTCCCAGTTCTGCTGTTTTCGCGTCTAAGAGGCATTGTCCTGGCTGCAGCCACCGCACTTGTGTCCCCGCATCCCTCCGGTCCCCTTCTAGCTCCTTCTGGCTGATCATGGCATGGCCCTCCTCCAAATCTTCCAGGAGCTCCCATCTCACTTAAAAGCCCATCCCTCTCTCCGTGGCTGACCATTCTCTTCCTGACCCCATGAACGGTCTCGCTCCCTGGGCTCTGGGCACATGGACCAGGCTGTCCTAGAGGCTCAGACTCTCCCCGGGGCATCACCTTTGCCATCCTTTCACCTGGGCTGTGTTCACGCTGGAGCAGCTGGAAACCCTGTGTTGCCTTATGGGATGCTGTCCTCTGTTCCAGGGTCTCTCTTCTCTCCCTCTCCCTGTAACTCTCCAGCCCTTTATCCCGCCTAATCTCATTCTTAGCATTTACTGCTCTCTGACCCACAGCGTTCATTCTGTGGTCAGCCTGGTCATCGTCTGCCCAGCCTACCAGCCTGGGGGCCACAGGAGAGGAGGCTGTCTCAGTCCCTCTAGGCTCCCAGTGCCTGGTGTTCAGGGGCTCAAGAAACATCACTGAATCAATGATCTTTGGAGGATAAAATGAGATCAGAGTTGTCAGGACATGTAGAATTCATGCACAGCGAGCTTGTGATGGTGAGCTGGAACACAGATCATTATGGAGCAAAGTTCTTGTCTGATAAACCAGTCTACAAACTTGCGATGAGGCGATGGAGGCTCAGAGAGGCAAAGTGACTTGCCCACGGTCACAGGGAGTCACAGGGGCTGGGCTGGGTTTGACTCTGGCCCATCAAACAGGCCCCATTGGGATGCTTCTGAGGTTTCAAGGCCCAGCTCCCCTTTCCCCCCAAACGAACATTTGTTGACCTCCTCCTTTGTACACACGCCAAAGCTCCCAGGAGAATGCAGGTGAGAACGTAGACCAGTCCTTGACTTGGGGCGATGACAGTGGGGTGGGAAGGGGGGACGTTAGTCAAAGCACCACGGTTACAAGTGCAGTTACATCTGTCACTGATGCTGTGTGGACATGTGTGGGGGCCCAGACCTGAGGGGAGGGCTTTCCTGAGCTGGGGCTTTCTGCGAGGGGCATTTACCAAGGTAAGAAAAAGCTCCAGGGACGTCCCTGGTGGCCCAGTGGTTACGATCCTGAGCTTCCAATTTGGGGGGTATGTGTGTGTGTGTTCGATCCTTGGTTGGGGAGGTAAGATCCCACATGCTGCATACTGTGGGCAAAAAATTAGAAAAAAGAAAAAGCTCCAGATTGTATAGTTCTGTCTCAGTGAGTTTATTATTTCTTAGTCTAATTTTTTTAAAGCATACTTTTTAAATAACTTACAAATTTTATTTATTTATTTTGGCTGCCCTGAGTCTTCATTGCAGCATGGGCTTTCTCTGGTTGCAGTGAGTGGAGGCTGTGATGCAAGGGCCTTTCATTATGGTGGCCTTTCTCGTTGCGGAGCTCGGGCTTCAGGAGTAGGGATATGTGGGCTTAGATGCTCCTCGGCACGTGGGATCTTCCCGGACCAGGGATCGAACCAGTGTCCCCTGCATTGGCAGGTGGATTCTTAATCACTGCACCACCAGGGAAATCCTGTAAAGCATCATTTTATAGTTTTCTTAAGAGTGCGTGCTTCAAAAATTTGTTCGCTGGGCTGATAACCCTCAGCAGAGCCTCAGGGCAGGAGGAGCTTGGGAGATTCCTGGGGGCCCTTTGGGGCAGGCTCTGTGTCTTAAGTGTGTGTTCTCCTGTGTCTCACGATACCTTGGGTCGAACGCAGGAGACAGCGTTTGCCGCGTTTGCCAAAAGAGTCTTTGATAACGGGATCTTATTAACGTCACAGCAATCTGGAAGAGGTACTTCCATGTGGGGCCGATGATATGCTCAAGATCTTGGCCTCCTTTGACTTCCTTTCTGCCAGGCACCTCATCCTGAGGGGGTGGTGATCAGGAAGTCTCCTGGGATGAGGTGACGTCGGAGCTGAGGCAGGGACTCACAGCAAAGAAGCAGTAACAGCTAGTGGTCATGATTGGGAGGGTCTCTCATCATGGGGAGGGAGACCCCTGCATGGGGCTGGGTGATGACAGAAGGGACCTCTGTGCTGTCACACAGCTGAGGAGTTGGGGCTTAGCTGGTCCTTCCATAGATTTTGCAGCGTCTAGTCCAGGAGCCTTCAGTTAAATAGATTTATCTCCCCTAACCTTCCTGCCAAGACAACTGGCTGAGGCATTTCTTTCTCTTTGATGGGAGCACTTTGGGCAGTGAGGACCCAAAGCAGGAGGCGGGAGGCAGAAAGGAGGGTGAGCTGAGTGAGGAGCCCTCCATCCATCACTTCGTGCCTGGGGAGTGTCCTGCTGGGTCAGAGCTCTGGGTTTTTTTCAGAGCAGCTGTCTCGCCATGTTCTCTAGCACCTGTGGAGCCGTAGGAGATGGACAGGCATGAAGGAGGGGCCTGCCTGCACCCCTCCACCACCCTGCAGAGCAGAGTGCCTGGGGAAGATGGCCTTTCCACTCAGGTCAAGGAGACCCTTTAGGGAGGCCACTCTGGTCCTCCGGCCATGCCCATCCTCGTGGAGTACAGAGTCCATGAGGCCAGGAGAATGTGTCCATCCGGAGTCCACACCCCTCTCCTAGACCATTCTCTGGGCACCTGGCTAAATAGCCTTGTCTGGCTTCCAGGCCTCCACTGGCCTCTCCCTTGAATCTGGGGGACAGTGCCTATGGTGGGTGCACCTCAAGCCTTTATGGGGGCGCTGAAGGATGGCTCTTTTTGGGAGTGAGAAGCATGGTTGGAGCACGAATGGAACTGGTACATGCGGGCTGGGCCCACACAGGGGAGGAAGAGAAGGGAAGGGGGTGGGGGTCTGGCTTGTTTCTTCTGTAAAAATGATGCGTCGTATGAAGTTACTGGGGGCATTTGGCGTTGGGGTGACGGCGCGTCCAGGCCAGTGTCTTGCTGGTGGTACGCCCTCGGTACGTTGGCTCCGACTCTCAGAGAAGAGGCGTAAACATCCAGTGACTCGTGAGCGGGTGTGCAGCTGTTTTGCTGCTGAGCGCTTGGGGCACCTGCACTAGCGCCCTCTTGCCGCCCACCCGGCTCCGTGTGAAGCCTGCGCTGGGGCCACGGCAGGGAGGAGGGGTCTCTGCACGTCTGCAGAGTGAGATTTGGGGATCAGCGGGGCCATAATCCTTGGTGGGGCCTCTCTTTGCTGAGCACTATGAAGTCATCACGTTATTTCATTACACCCTGATGACATTTTTATGACAAAACCGCGCAGGTGGGGGAAGGGAGGGTGTGGTTGTGAAAACATGAGTGTAACCAAATCTGGGCACAGTGAGGCCGATTTGGAATGCACTGGGGGATTGGCATGTGTCCCCAGTCCCTCCCTGCGCCCCCACCCTCTCCCGCAGGAGCCCTGCGTAGGCCTTTTTCTCTGCGTTTGTTCAGGCACTCAAGGGTCTCAGCAAATGTTTATAAAGGAACCTACTTTGTGCCATGGGGGCAGGAGTGGAATATGATGGTGAATAAGACTAAATCTTCTCTCTGATGGAGTTTGAAAAAGTGAAAGCAAAAGTCACTCAGTCATGTCTGACTCTTTGTGACCCCACGGACTGTAGCTGCCAGGCTCCTCTGTCCATGGGATTGAATATTGGAGTGGATTGCCATGCCCTTCTCCAGGGGATCTTCCTAACCCAGGGATCAAACCTGAGTCTCCTGCATTGAGGGCAGATTCTTTACTGTCTGAGCCACCAGGGAAGTCCCCCAGTGGAGTTTATATTCACCTAGATAGCATATTTAAAAGCAGAGACATTACTTTGCCAACAAAGGTCCGTCTAGTCAAAGCTATGGTTTTTCCTGTGGTCATGTATGGATGTGAGAGTTGGACTGTGAAGAAGGCTGAGCGCCGAAGAACTGATGCTTTTGAACTGTGGTGTTGGAGAAGACTCTTGAGAGTCCCTTGGACTGTAAGGAGATCCAACCAGTCCATCCTGAAGGAGATCAGCCCTGGGATTTCTTTGGAAGGAATGATGCTAAAGCTGAAACTCCAGTACTTTGGCCACCTGATGCAAAGAGTTGACTCATTGGAAAAGACTCTGATGCTGGGAGGGATTGGGGGTGAGAGGAGAAGGGGACGACAGAGGATGAGATGGCTGGATGGCATCACTGACTCGATGGACGTGCTGCTGCTGCTAAGTTGCTTCAGTCGTTTCCGACTCTGTGCGACCCCATAGGCAGCAGCCCACCAGGCTCCTCTGTCCACGGGATTCTCCAGGCAAGAACACTGGAGTGGGTTGCCATTTCCTTCTCCAATGCATGAAAGTGAAAAGTCAAAGTGAAGTCGCTCAGTCGTGTCTGACTCCTAGCGACCCCATGGACTTCAGCCTATCAGGCTCCTCCGTCCATGGGATTTTCCAGGCAAGAGTACTGGAGTGGGGTGCCATTGCCTTCTCCCGATGGACGTGAGTCTGAGTGAACTCCGGGAGTTGGTGATGGACAGGGAGGCCTGGCGTGCTGCGATTCATGGGGTTGCAAAGAGCCGGACACGACTGAGCGAATGAACTGAACTGAAATATGAAAACAAGAAAAAAAAATACACCCTCCTAATGAGTTCAGGAAATTTAAAAAGGGTAACGTGACTGAGTAAGACTCAGGAACTTTAGAGGACATGGGAGAGATTCTTTGAAGAGATGACTTGGATGCTGAGTCGAGAGAAAGAGCTTCCATGTGAAGATGGGGTAGAGACAGTTGGTGCAAAGGCCCTAAGGCAGCAAGGTCCTGGATGAAGGAATTTGAGAGAGAAAGGTCCGTGTCCAGAAGCAGAGCAGGTGAGGACAGTACAGAGGCAGAGACTGATCTCAGCAAGGGTCAGTTTGGACTTTATTGTAAGAGAGTGTTGGGAAGCCAGGGAAGGTTTTATTTTTGAAATGTGTGTTTGTTTATTTGGCTGTGTCTGGTCTTAGTTGTGGCACCAGGATCTTTGTTGCGTCGTGCAGGCTCTTTCATGGCAGCACCTGGCCTCTATAGTTGGGGTGCTTGGGCTCAGCTGTGGCGGTGCACGGGCGTAGATGCTCCGCAGCATATGGGATCTTAGTTCCCTGACCTGAGATCAAACCTGCATCCCATGCATTGGAAGATGGATTCTTAACTACTGAAATACCAGAGAAGTCCCCATTGAAAGGTTAGGTACTGATGATAAATGACTTGCTTTAGGATTTTTTTTTAAATTAAACTTTATTTCAAGGTCATTGTAAATTCACATTGTGTTAAGATCCTCATAAAGTTTGCCATCTTAACCATTTTAAGTGAACAACCAGAAGTATTTGTACACAGTATCTACTCTGTTGTGTCAAGATCCCACATGCTGTGCCCAGTACACACACAAAAGAACTTCTTCCTTTTTCTAGCTGAGTAGTATTTTGTAATATGGATGTGCCACAGTTAGTTTAACCATTTGTCTGTTAATTTAAAAATAACTGGGTCATTTCCAGTTTGGGGCTGTAATGAATAGAGCTGCTATAAACATTTGTGTACATTCACGTTTCTGTGAACATCGGTTTTTGGTTCTCTGGGTGAATGCCCAGGAGTGCAGTTGTTGGGTCACATGGTATTTGCATGTTTAGTTTTTAAAGAAACTGCCAGACTGTTTCCAGAGTGACTGTACCATTTTACGTTCCCACCAGCAATGTCTGAGTGATCCAGTTTCATGTATCCTGGCCAGCATTTGGTGTGGTCACTATATTTTATTTCAGCCATTCTGTGCAGTCTGTTTCACTGTGGTTTTAATTTGCATTTCCCTAGGGGCTAATAATGTTGAACATCTTTTCATGTGCTTGTTTGCCATCTGTATATCTTCTTTCATTAACTGTCTCTTCATGTCGCTTGCCCATTTTCTAGTTGGGTTTTTTTCTTTACTGTAGAGGTTTGAGGTGTCTTTATGTATTCTAACCCAGTGTCAGGTACATGGTTTGCAAATATTTTCTCCCTCTCTGTGACTTGCCTTTTCATCCTCTTATGACAGTCTCTTGCAGAGCAAAAGTTTTTAATTTGAACAAAGTTTAGTGGATCAGTGTTTCGTTTTATGGATTGTGCTTTTGGTGTCAAGTCTAAGAAGATTTTCCCCTATTTTTTTTTTCTAAAAAGTTTATAGTTTTTTATTTGGCACACGAGTCTGTGGTCCAGGTTAGGTTGATTTTTGCACGAGGTGTGTAATTTAGGGCAAGGTTCGTTTTATTGGTCTATGCAGTGTCCCAGCTGTTTTGGTACCATTTGTTGAAAACATCCTCCCTTCATCGAATTGCTTTTGCATGTTTGTCAAAAATCATTTGGGCACAGTCACGTCCGGCTCTTTCTAAATTCTCTCTTCTATTCTATTGATACGTGTGTCTATAGTTCTGCCAGTATCACACAGACTCGATTTCTGTAGCTGTGTAAGACTTGGAATCAGGTCGACTGACTTTTCCCATTTTCTTCTTCTCTTTTAAAAATTTTTTTGGGGGGGTGCTGTGCCATGGGCCATGTGGAATCTTAGTTCCCCAATCAGGAATGGAACCTGTGCCCCTTGCATTGGAAGCTTGGAGTCTTAACCACTGGACACCAGGGAAGCCCCCATTCTTCTCTTTTAAACTGTTTTAGCTACTGTAGTTCCTATGTCTTTTCATATAAACTTTAGACTAATTTTGTCTCTATCGACCAAAAATCTTGATGAGATTTTAATAAAAATTGCATTAAACCTGTATATCCACATGAGGAAAATTGATATCTTTCCTATGTTGACTGTTCCAATCCAGAAATATGGATTTCATTTACTTAGATAATTTTTTATTTCTTTCATCTTTCTTCATTGATTTCTTGGATTTCTTATAGTTTTTGGCATATAAATTCTCTCTTTTTTTTAAATGATTGTAAATAGGGCGTTTTTTTAAATACAGTTGGTAAAATTGAATTTTTAATTTTGATATCCATGTGTTCATGGCTAGTACATAGAAACACAATTGATCTTCTAGGATCCTATGACCTTGCTGAACCCACACATTAGTTCTGGGAGTTTGGGTATAGATTCCTTGAGATTTTCTACAAAGACAATCATGTCATCTATAAATAGAAACACTCCTGTTTATTCCTTTCTAACCTGTATGTCTGTTATTTCCTTTTCTTGCCCTTTCACTGGCTAGAACTTTCAGGACTCATAAATAAGAGTGGAGAGAATGCTTTGTTCCCAATTATAGAGGGAAAGCATTTCACTTTCAACTGTAATATTAACTGTAAAATTTTTGTATTATCCATGTTCTTTATCAGATTGAGGGAGTTCTCTCTATTACTGTTTTTCTCAGAGTTTTTAATCATGGGCACTGAATTTGGTAAAAAAAAATTTTTTTTTGCATTGATTGACATGGTCATGGGATGTCTTTAGCTTGTGAATATGGTGATTACATTGAATGGTTTTGGGATACTGAACCAACATCGCATCCCTGGAATAAACTCCACTTGGCCGTGATGTGTAATTTTTAAAAATGTAATACAAATTCCATTTGCTAATATTTTGCTAAGGGTCTTTGTGTCTGTATTGACGATGGATATTGGGCTGCAGGTTTCTGGTCTTGTACTGTCTTTGTCTGAACTTGGTATCGAGGTCTCATATGATAAGTTGGGAAGTGCTCCCTCCTCTTTTATTTTCTGGAAGAGATTATGTACAATTGCTATTAATTCTTCTGAAACATTTGGAAAAAGTCTCCAGTGAACATCTGGGCCTGGAGATTTCTTTATGGGGAGTTTTTCAGCTACAAATTCAATTTCCTTAATAGTTATGGGGCTATTCAAATGATCTATTTCATATTGAGTCAGTTGGGGTACTTTGTGTTTTTTGATGAATTGGTCCCTTTTTTCTAAGTTGTTAAATTGATGTGTGTTGTGCTCTTCCCTATGTTGTTCCTGATATTGATAATTTGTGTCTTCTTTCCTTTTTTCTTTGTCAGTCTTGCTAGAGCCTTGTCATTTTTGTGATCTTTACAGAAAACCAGCTTGTTGGTTTCATTGATTTTTCTCTATTGATTTTCTATTTTTAATTTGATTCCTGCTCTTCTGTATACTTTGTCTTTCCTTGTGCTTGCTGTTCAGTTGCTCAGTCTTGTCTAGCTCTTTGCGACCCCATGAACTGCAGCATGCCAGGCTTCCCTGTCCTTCTGTCTCCCAGAGTTTGTTCAAACTCATATCCACTGAGTCAGTGAGGCCATCCAACCATCTCATCCTCTGTCGTCCCCTTCTCCTTTTGTCTTCAATCTTTCCCAGCATCAGGGTCTTTTTCAATGAGTTGGGTCTTCGCTTCAGGTGACCAAAGTATTACAGCTTCAGCTTCAGCATCAGTCTTTCCAATGAATATTCAGGGTTGATCTCCTTTAGGATTGACTGGTTTGGTCCCCTTGCTGTCCAAGGGACTCTCAAGAGTCTTCTCCGGCACCACAATTTGAAAGCATCAATTCTTCATTGATGCATTCAGCCTTCTTTATGGTCCAACTCTCACATCCATACGTGACTACGGGAAAAACCACCATAGCTTTAACTATATGGACCTTTGTTGGCAAAGTGATGTTTCTGCTTTTTCGTAGGCTGTCTAGGTTTGCCATAGCTTTCCTTCCAAGGAGCAAGAGTCTTTTAATTTCACGTCCGAGTGACTTTGGACCCCAAGAAAATACAGTCGGTCACTATTTCCTTTCCTTGTGCTTGCTTTGGGTTTATAGTTTCTCTACTTTTTGGAGGTCCCTGAGATGGGCTAATTTAGGTTTTGAAAAGATCACTGGCTGCTGAGGGAAAAGTAGACACAAGCTCAAGATGAGAGTGGGTGAGAGCTGGGGAAGTGGAGAGAGGTGGGTGGATTCAGGGGTGCTCTGGAAGTTGAGATGACCAGAGTGTCTGATCACTTATGGGTGGGAGCAACTAGGGATAACTCTAAATTTTCAGTGTGAGAGGCTTGCTGGTTGGGCATGCCGTTCATTGAACTGGGGACACTAACCAGAGATCATCCCCAGGAGGTAGAAACCAACAGCTCTTCTTGGGCCAAGTGAAGTCTGAGATGCCTGTGGGGGATCCATGGGGAACAGGGTATCAGGTAAGTAGCTGAGTAAGGAAGTTTGGAGTTCCAGGAAGACTCTGGGGCCATATTGAATTTCATGGATTCTCATATGCCATTGGTAGGAAGAAGTGCATTATACTATGGCACCTAAGAATGTTTCAAATTAAGCCATAGCACACCATCAACTGTTACATGAATTTCAGTATCAGAGATGTTAAAATGTAACAGTATGTGCAAGCTTCCCTCCTGGCTCAGTGGTAAAGAATCCGCCTGCCAATGGAGGAGCCTCAGGACATGTGGCTTTGACTGCTGGGTCAGGAAGATCCCCTGGAGGAGGGCATGGCAACCCACTCCAGTTTTCTTTCCTGGAGAATCCCATGGACAGAGGAGCCTGGCGGGCTACAGTCCATGGGGTTGCAAAGAGCTGGTTGGACACGACTGAAGCGACTTAGTATGCATGTGCGATGGTATGTGCGTGTGAATACGATATGATTGACAATCACAAGCATTCGGATGGTATTTAAAGCTATGGGGCTGGACGTGAACTTGGGGATGAGTAGATGGAGAAGGGGTGCTGATCCCAGAACAGTCTGGGAGGTAGGGCTAAGGAGATGAGAAGCAGCAGCCAGGTCAGAAGCAGCATCAGAAAACCCAGTGTCCTGGGAGGAAAGTTTTGGGAGGGAGAGTAGGAGTCTCTCAGGGCTTCTGGGTGGCCAATGGGATGAGGGCCAATGGAGGACCATTGGGTTTGGCAACATGGAGTCACTGGGGACCCTGGCAAGGACAGTTTTGGGGAGTGATGGGGATGGATGCTGAGATGGCATGGGTGGAGGAGAAAAGTGAGGGGTGAAGGAATGAAGACTGGAGAATAGAACACTCTTTCCAGAAGTTTTGCTGTGAGGGAAGCAAGAAATGGGGCTTGGATGCTGGAGGCGGAGCACGGGGCCCAGGGAGGTGTTTTGGTTGGTTTTTAAGACAGGAGACACAGGAGCGTGTTTGTAAACTGCCAGCAATGAGGTGGGAGAGTGGGGAGGCGGCTGGTGAAGATGGGCAGAGGACAGCCATAGGAGAACAAGTGCTGAGGAGCCCGGGGCTGGGTGTGGGTGGTAGTGGGGGAGGTGGGGAAATGAGGGAGTGGGAGGATTGGGGTTTGGACCCCAGAGGGAGTGGGGGCGACTTGTCAGAGCAGCGCTAGGAGAAAAGGCCAGGGCGGGGCACCCATCCCCTGTGCAGGGGCAACCACGTGGCAGCCAGGCAGTCTGATTTCAGTGCTGACTCTCCAACCACCACGAACACATCACTGTGGCAGGACCACAGTGTCCTCATCCCAGAGCCTGGGCACATGAAGGCGCTCAACGAATGTTCATTAGAGAAACATATCCATCCTCTTAAACGAAGGGAAAAAAATTGTATTACAACTGTGTCCGGTGTGGATTTTCCCATTCTGTGATTTTTTTATGTAGGATTTTTGTAATGTGTGTGTGTGGGGGGGGAGGTGGCACCCAAGACTACTGTTCACAGACAAACATGAGACCTGGAGGACTGAGCCTGGGGCCCAGTCTGTCCACGCTAGTATGGACCCGGGTCCTCTGATGCCTGCTCTGGCTTCTGGACCTGCAGCCCTGACTCAGGTTTCTCTGAGCCTGTGTCTGGTCTGTTTAGCTGTTTAGTTCTGAGTGAGCACTTAAGTGCCAGGCACTAGTGTGCAAAAAGATCAGGACCCCTCCCTCTCAGAGATGGGGGTGGGGCTGGGGCGTGAGGGCTATGTCCATCCAAGACTCACAGCCAATGGTGGGAAGGGTGTCTCTGCTGTGAGCCCTGGTTCTGGGGCTTCCCTGGGGGACACTTGAGCTGAGATCTGCGGAAGCAGGATGGGGAGAGGGAACAGCAGGACCGAAGACCCTGGAGGGGGGCAGTCTTCTCCCTGGTGGCTTCTTCTTCTGGCTTGTAGTGAGGGGGCTGGACCCGGACCCTTGCCCCGAGGGCCCTCAGAACCAGTTCAGAGGATGAGGGGTGCTGCCCGCTCCCTGTGCCTCAGTTTCCCTACCTGGGAAATGGGGATAAACGGCCCCATCTTGCTCCGGGGTGGGAAACACAGCCCTGGCCTGCAGCCGGATGTCGGGGTGTTGTCACCCACCGCCCTTCCGCCCTCCAGAACCCCTGGTCAGCGGCTGGACGCGGTGGTCGCAGGGCCAGCCAGATTCGGAAGGAGGAGCCCCGGGGCTGCGGGGGTTAAGTTTTCCTCAGCCTGGTTTCCCTGCCCTCAGCTCTCTGCCTGGCCCCTCCGAGCTCTTTGATGGCATTAGAGCCAACCTCTTCCAGATGTGCTGAGCCGAGGGGTTTGCCGGAACTTCTGCCTCCTTCATTCCTCTCCGCCAGACGGCCCCCTGCCAGCCAGCCTCCCACCTCGGGCTGGGTTGCCTGCAGCCCACAAGGCCACAGGAAGTCCTGGACTTAGTGCTTTCTTAGAACGTGGCCTTCTTTCCTGCCCCTCCTCAGCCAGCCTGGGTGGGTCTAGAAGCTTGGATGTGTCCACCTCCCCCGCCTCGGCGGTACCCTCCGCCCCACCATCTTCCCGTCCCCCACCAGTAGACTCTGGTCCCGGGCTTAAGTGTGAGTGACGACCTGGGTGGGGGACACTGCCCTCTGGGCCTGCTGTTCCTTCCGTCTGCACTTGGGAACGCCTGGCGTGGACTGTGGGGAGGCCAGCGCCCGGAGGACCCTGCCTCCTGCCGAAGAACTGCGGTGGGACCGCCCCTGCCCCGCCCCCTCCCCGCCGGCCCCGCTGCTATTAATCAAGAGATTAATAATCTCCTGCCTCCCTTTCTGAAACCCCCACTCCCGTTTCCTGTTGAGTCTCCAGTCTGTCTCGGTACCTCCCAGTCTGGTCCTCCTCGTGGTGGTCCCCGGTGAGGAAGCCTGGTCGGGGCAGGAGCCGCGGTGCCCACTGAGGGAGGGGGCGCCTGCCTCCCCCAGATGAGGTCATTGGCCTGGCAGAGTCATTCCCAGCGGACCCTGCCCAGGACGATGGCACCCACTCAAGGATCTCACGGTGTTGTAGGGACATCGCCTTTGGAGGCCAGAGAGCCATGACCTTGGCTTGCACACCTCCAGTGACGGGCGTCTCATCTCTCTCCGGAGCTCTTCCTTCATATTCCCTCTCATGTGACCTTGGGCACCCAGGACCGCCTTTGGGGACACACAGGACTCATCTGCCCCCTATCCAGGACAGTCTTTGAGCGGCTGCCGGAGGACTGTGGCCAGGCATCTCCGAGGACCTCATGACCGCCCTGCTCACTGAGTGGGTCCCGGGGGCTGCAAAGGGCAAGGCCCTCCTCCAGTTCCTGGGAGAGAACATGGGGTCCCTTCAGGAGATCAGGTTCGGTCCAACCTCTGCCACTTTATAACCTGGAATCTGACCCCCTGCTCCTCTGTGGCCTCAGTTTCCCCTCTGTTACCTGCAGCCATCCATCCCTGCCTGCCCCACCCCCTTTCTCGGCCAGCAGCCTCCTGGCTCGCCTCCCCACCTCCCATCTCTTCTGTCCCATCCGGCCTCCATGCCAACGCAGGTGGGGTCTCTCTTGATAGCAGATCTGATCACGGATGTTCCTCTGAGCCACAGTGCCTGGGTGGCTTCCCCACGGCTGGGAAGGGTGGTCTCCCTGTGGGTACTCGAGACTCTCTTGTCGAGGGGTGGAAAAACCACATCAAATCTCCTGTTTATTTTTTAATCTACAAAATAAGACAGAAATTAAGCTTTACTGATTTTTTTATGTATGCAAAGATGGTAAATAATATGTGTTTATATACATGTATAAATTAATATGATCTCATGCAGGCTCAGAAATATTTTTCTGATCAGCATCCTTGGATGCCTGGAGAGCATGGCCAGTCTCCAGGGACACAGTCCAGACTCTTTGCCTGCACTCCAGGCTTTCACAGCCGCCCCAAGTGCTCTGTCTGCCTGTCAAAGCATTCTGCCCCCGAACATCATCCAAATTTCCTAGTTCTCCTGGTGCTGGCTGCCTCCTCACCTTGTCAGCTCAGCAGGCCTCCCTCCAGTCTCCCCTCATGTGGGCAGTCTTTTTTGAGCCCTCCTGGTGGGTGGAAGTGGCCATGCCCAGCTCCCCATCCCTGCATCCATCAGTTTCCAAGAATGTCACCCTGAGCTCCTCCTGGGAGCTACCCTGTCTCGGTTAGCACTGAAGTTCCCAGCCTGGGACTCCATCTGGTGCAAATTATTCATGGATTGTTTCATTCATTCCATTAATTTTTACTGAGCACGTATGATACGCCAAACCCTGAACTAGGCCTGGGGGTTAGTGGAGGAGACAGATGTCAGACAAATGATCGCCCAGGTGGGTGTATACTTATAAGGGTGATAAGAGTTTAGGAGAGAAGTCAGGGTTCTATGAAGGTTCTATGACAGTGAAAGTCAAAGGGGTTCAGCCTGTGGTGGAGTGGGTGGAACTGAGGGGTGGGCTGATCAAGGAGGGCTTCTCAGAGGAAGCGCACGGGGGGCTGCATTGGTGTTAGTGGTGTCTTGGGCAGAGGGAACAGTGCATGATGAGCCCTGGTATGGGAAGGAGCCCTGTGGGTTCAGAAATTCAAAAGCCAGTGACTGCTGAAGTTCTAGCGGGGGTGGGGAGGTGGTGGATGTGGGCATGAGCAAGGGTGGGCAGCCAGGAGGGACAGTGGCCAGATCTTAGAAGACTAAGTGGTCATACTGAGGATTTGGTTTTTGTCCTGAGATTGAAGGGAAGCTGGGAAGGGTTCATGGAGGAGACCTATGCTTTGAAAACATCACTGGAGCCAGCTGCTGAGTGGGGGGTGGAATACCAGGGGTGGGGGTGGAAACTGGGGCATCAGTCAGGGCCCATTGCTGCTGTCTGGGAGGGTGCTGATGGAGGCCGGACCAGGGCAGGGTGAGGGAGTGCAGTGGGCAGGTAGGATCTACTTGGTGGAACTGATCTCCCTGGACTCGTTGATAGGAGGGGCCAGAGAAGGGTAGGGTCCAGGTTTCCATGGATATTTGTTGAGTGAATAACCACCCCCTGGGGAATATATGTCCCTGAATGTGCCGAGTGGCAGTGAAGGAACTCCCAGGATCTGCCCTACAGAGGGAGCGAAAACAGAGAGATCAGAAGTCCCTGGAATTAGTCTGTCTTGGGAAGAAACAGCAACAGCAACAACCAGGGTTAGTGAGACATAGATGGGAGACTCCACATCATATTTGGAGAGTCTCAGGATAGCAAGAGATCATCTGTATGCCGCTACATCTTAGCCCAGACTTTACAGGGGGTTCAGAGAGGCAGGACGTGCTCAATCAGTGGCTCGCAGATGGGCAGGGATGCATTGGGGTCAAGTGTTGGTGAGGATGTTTTAAACCATCCAGTCTACTATATTTTAATATGGCAGCCTGAGCAGAGGAGTACAAATACCTAGGGGTAAATTTAACAAAAGATGGCACTCTGCTGAGAAAAATTAAAGAAGACTTATATTAATGGAAACGTATGCTGTGTTTGGGCTTCTCTTGTGACTCAGATGAAGAATCCGCCTGCAATGCAGGGGACCTGGGTTTGATCCCTGGGTTGGGAAGATCCCCTAGAGGAGGACATAGCAACCCATTCCAGTGCTTGCCTGGAGAATCCCATGGACAGAGGAGCCTGGCGGGCTAGAGTCTATGGGGTTGCAAAGAGTCAAACATGACTGACCGACTAAGCACAGCACTGCTGCTGCTAAGGCGCTTCAGTTGTGTCCGACTCTGTGTGACCCCATAGACGGCAGCCCACCAGGTTCCGCGGTCCCTGGGATTCTCCAGGCAAGAACACTGGAGTGGGTTGCCATTTCCTTCTCTAATGCATGAAGAGTGAAAGTGAAGTAGCTCAGTCGTGTCTGACTCTATGCGACCCCATGGACTGCAGCCTACCAGGCTCCTCTGTCCATGGGATTTTCCAGGCAAGAGTACTGGAGTGGGGTGCCATTGCCTTCTCCAAGCACAGCACAGCAAGTGCTATGTTTATGGATAAGAAGACCAGAATTATTAAGATGCCAATTCTCTACAAATTGATCTATAGATTCCATATAATCTTATCAACATTATAGTGGGTTGTTTGTGTGTTTTTTTTGCAGAAATTGATAAGACAATTTAAAAAGGCAATGAGAATATAAAGGACCTAGGTGCCAAGACAATCTTGAAGGAGAACAAGATTGGAGGATTTACATGACCATATGTCAAGACTTATTAGTAAGCTGCATTAATTGAGACAATGTGGTTTTGGTGCAAGAATGGACAAATGGATCAACGGAACAGAACAGAGTCAAGAAATAGACTCACATTTGAACACTCATTTGATTTTTTTCAACAAGGCACTGCTGCTGCTAAGTCGCTTCAGTCGTGTCCGACTCTGTGCAACCCCATAGACGGCAGCCCACCAGGTTCCCCTGTCCCTGGGATTCTCCAGGCAAGAACACTGGAGTGGGTTGCCATTTCCTTCTCCAATGCATGAAAGTGAAAAGTGAAAGTTTAGCCGCTCAGTCGTGTCCGACTCTTTGTGACCCCATGGACTTCAGCCTTCCAGGCTCCTCCGTCCATGAGATTTTCCAGGCAAGAGTACTGGAGTGGGGTGCCATTGCCTTCTCCACAACAAGGCACTAAAATAATTTAATTTTAGTGGGAACATTTAGGCAAAAAGGTCTTTTCAACAATTGGTGCCATAGCAAGTGGGCATTCAAATGGAAAATAATGAACTTTGACTCCTGCCCAGCAGATAGTAAAATTTAAAAAATGATAATTGAACTTGATAAAAATTTACAACTGATCAGTAAAGATATACTTTAAGAAAATGAAAAGGCAAACCACGGGTTGGGAAAAAACATTCAGAATACATACATTTGAAAAAGGTCTCTCTTGTGTATCTTACAAACTCATAAGAAAGACCCAAAACCCAATTTAAAGGTGGGCAAAAAACCTGAGCAGATACTTCACAAAAGGAGATAAATAAATGGCAGACATGAAAAAGAGTTCAACTTTGGTTAAAACTATAAATGAGAGTTCTGCATACACCTTAGAATGACTGAAATGAAAGTGACTGACAATATCAAACGTTATGGAGAAACTGGTTATGGAGAAACTGGAACTCACACACTGTTGCTGGGCACGTGAACCTCGTTCATCCGAATAGGTCTGGGACATGTGTTTGTAGCATCTACTAAAGTTAAACATATATCCGTCCTGTGGCCCATCAATTCTATTTCTAGGTACTTACCTTAAAGAAGTGGAAATTTGTCCACAAAGACTTGTATAAAAACACTCGTATCAACAGTGGATCTGGAAATAACCCCAAAGTTCATGAACAGGAGAACAGATACATTGTGGTATGTTTATGTAATGAAATATTATTTAGGAATAAAAAGAAACAAAACATGCTACCCTTAACAATACAGATGAACCTCACAGACATGATGGTTGGGAGAAAGAATGCAGACAAATGAGTGCATGCTGTGTGATTCCATTTATATGAAATTCTACAACAGGCAAAGCTAATCTCTAGTGAGAAGTCAAAAGAATGGTTATGCCTGGGGGCTAGAGAATCAACTTGGAAGGCGTTCAAAAGGACTTTGGAGCAATGGGGATGTTGGTGTATACATAGGTTCAGAGTTCATTGAGCTAAACACTAGATTTATCTACAGATCTTCCTTGACTCACAATGGGGTTACATCACCACAAACCCACTGCAAGTTGAAAATACCTGAAGTCAAAAATGCATTAGAGGCACCTAACCTATTGAAAGTTGTAGCTTTGCCCAGCCTACCTCAAACATGCTGAGGACACTTCCATTAGCCTACAGTTGGGCAAACTCACCTAACACAAAGCCTGTTTTATAATGAAATGTTGACCATTTATTACATGAGATTGAGAAGGTGAAAAGTGAGAAACAGAATCCCCGTTAGCATACACCGCTGAAAGCACATTGAAGAGTGATTGCAGCACTCAGCTAAGATTAATCGCTGGATGACGGGGAAGCTACAGAGACAGGGTCGTCCATTCCTCTCTTCTGATGAGGCTCCAGAATAGCTTGGGAGAAGGCACCGGGTCGTCAACACTTGATGGTTTAGCAGGTGGAGTGTTCTTGGGGAAGATACCAAGTTTCGACTATATGGTGTGTTTCTTCTCTCCGTTGTATATTTCTCTAGAGCAAGCAAGAACATCTTGTATCTGCCTGTCAGCTCTTGTGGACCTCCCATAATTGACATCCATTTCTTCTAACATCCTTCCACCATTGCTGATGGCAGCAAACGTCTCTGCCAGTTTCTTTGCTGTGAACTTTCCTGGTGCCCCGGGCATAACTTCCTCCTCTGCCTCAACTTCTCTCCACCTTTCTTTCTCCAGTTCGAACAGCTCCTCATTGGAAAGTTCTTCACCCTCGGTACCAACAAGCTCACGAATATCCTCTTCTTCAAATGTCCAGTTCTAGGTCTGTACCAAGCATTCATATCTCGGGACTGTTTCATCCACAACAGAATCTTGGTTAAAACCTTTGAACATGTTCACGTATCTCTTTAAAACTCTCTGCAAAGTGCAGTTCAGTGTTCACTCATTGCTGTGTGACTTCTTCCCACAGGCAGCGATGCATGGTCTGGGTAGCACGTTTAATGTTAAAACCTTTCCAAAACGCTCAGAGCGTTCGACCAGTTTCCATTGCTTCCAGGCCCTGCACAGACATTTGGTGTCAATAGTATGGTTTGAACGTAGCTGTGGTGCCTTGGTCCTTGGGTGGAATGAGTGCACTTGTGTTCAGTGGCAACTACACAACCTTGACATCAGGATGCCTATCCTGATATGCTGTGGATGCCCCGGAGCCTTGTCTGAGATCAGCCGAATCTTGAATGGGATGTTGTTTTGCCTCCAATATTCTCTTGCCTGACGGATAAAACACTTCAAAAGCCAGGCTTCAAACACTGTTAATGTCATCCAGGCTTTCTTGTTATGGCGATAACAAATGGGAAGTGAATGCCTGGCTCACATACTTGAATGCTCTGGGGTTCTCCCACTGGTAGATTAGGAAAGACTTTCATGGTAACTTTTCCACCCCCAAAGCAGCCTTCCACGCGCTCTCTGAAAGCCTTGAATCCTGGCATTGTCCTGGACTCCTGATGAATGTGCGTTCGCTCCGGCACACACTTCCAGAACAGGCTCATTTCATCGACATTCAATATTTGTTCTGGCAGATATTTCTCATCCACAATTATCCTCTGCAGCTCTTCTTTAAAAGCTTTGGCACTTTCAGTATTGGCACTTGCTGCCTCACCGCTGACTTTCACATTATGAAAATCATGATACCTTTTGAAGCGTTGGAACCAGCCATGACTTGGTATAAACATGTGCGTTACTTGTAGGATCATGGACATGCTTTTTTTTAGTGTATTGAAAGACGTCTTGCCTTAGCCTGGATTGTCAATTGGCTAAGTGATATGAGCTTCTGAACCTGGTCTTCCATCCGCATGGCAAGATATTTTTCCTTCTTTCCTTTTTAAATATTCATTTGTTTATTTGGCTGTGCCAGGTCTTGGTTGCATCATGCGGGATCTTTGATCTTTGATGCGGCATAAGGCAACTAGTTGCCTGATTAGAGATGGAACCTGGGCTCCTTCTTTGAGAGTGTGGAGTCTTAGCCACACTAGACCACCAGGGAAGTCCCTGTAAATTATATTTTAATTAAAAAAAAAAAAAGAAAACGAATCCATTGCAATGCAAGTAGTGAACGCAGTGCTTTCTTCCCTGGCACTTACCATCGTGTGTGTTAGTTGCTCAGCTGTTTCCGACTCTTTGCGACCCCACGGACTATAGCCTGCCAGGCTCTTCTGCCTGTGGAATTCTCCGGGCGAGAATACTGGAGCGAGTTGCCATTTCCTTCTCCAGGGGGATCCTCCCTACCCAAGGATCGAACCTGGATCTCCTGAATTGCAGGCAGATTCTTTACCATCTGAGCCACCAGGGAAGCACCATGCACAGGCACATATTCACACCTATGATACAGAATTTGCACCGCCAGCTCTAGCACCGTGAGAGGTCTTGCTGCCTCCTTCATTCTTGTAATCCCGGTGCTTGGTATACAGCAGGCACCCCGCATGTAAAGCCAAGCTCTGTACAGGGTGTGGGGTTGCTGAGGAAGGAGCCCATCGCTCTGGCCAGGACTGGGGGTGTTTCACAGGGAAGAGGATGTTGGCATCACACTCTGAAGGCTCTTGGGGCTTTTCTCTGCGGAGTACAGGAGGATGGGCCAATAGGCAGAGGAGCCTGCACGTGCAAAGGCCAGGAGGCAGGAAGAGCTGCTTGTTGTGCTGTGGGGGGAGGAGCCTTGGCTGGTGGTTGTGCAAGGAGGCGAGGGCAGGACGCTAGGTGGGGCCTTATTCGCTGACCTGGAGAGTGTGGTCTTTGGTCTGTGGGAGCTGTGGAAAGTTTTGAGAGAGATCAGCCACAAAACAGAATCATTTTAGAAAGATCAGTGGATCTGTGGACTGGACCCCAGTGGAAGGGCTGGGAGTTCTTCATGGACGTAGGAGGGCAAAGTGATGGGAATAAGCCCATGGACACTTGCACCTGCCCTGGGCATTCAGGGGAGGGTGGAGGGTCTGAGCCTCGGCCTGCTGGACTGGTGAAGCAGCGCCACCTACTGGCAGGCCCTGCTCCTGGCCTTCACAGCCACCCAGATGCTTCTGGTCCTACATGGGATAGACCAGCCCATGGCCCTCGCTTGGAATGAGGGGCAAAACAAGACCTTCTCTGGGGACTGAGCTCTCCCTCTGGTTCAGGGGCCACGTCTCAGTACCTTGGCCAGATGCAGAGAGGAACAGGGTGCCCTGCTACTGCATGCACACAAGTTAGTATTCCTAAGTTCTGCCAGTTCTGCCTGGCAGAATCTAGTTGCACCACCTTCTAGCAGTGTGACTTTGATAGAGTTACTGAAGCTCTCAGTGCCTCAGTTTCCTTATCTGTAAATTAGGAATGGTGATAGCATCCCCCTGTTAGGATTGTTATGTGTCAGAACAGTGCCTGATACATGGCAAGTACTCAAAGCTCTCATTGTATCTGCTATCACTTTGTCCCCATCATCACTCAAGGCACACAGTGAAGAGCCCTTTGGAGGGCTCCTGGGCTGGAGGCCGAGGCGCAGCCGATGGCACAAGGGGCCTGGGGGCAGCCACGGCAGCTGGAGAAGGGCTGGTCCCCGGGGCTAAACAGCTCAGACTGTCTCCTGACCACAGTGGGGATGACCAAAGGGTGCGGGCCAGGAGGAATGAGGTCAGGGCTGTATTTTGCGAACCTAGCACCTACACATCCCTTTCTGCTCTCACACATGCCCTTCCATTGAGCCTCACACCCAGCATCCTGGTCCTCAGCATGCAAACCAGGAAACAGGCTCAGGGAGGTTCCGGAACATGTGCAATTCCCATCGTGAATTAGGGTCAGGACCCTAAATTCTCAGCTGGTGCCCCCAGCGCCCGGGGCTCCATCTACCCCATGGTGCTGTGGTTATGGGAGGGGTTCCCTCGCTTTTCCAGCCCCTCTTAGCCAGAGCAACAATCTGCCTTTAAGAATTAATTTTAGAACTGAGATTGGGACTGGCATGCAGGCGTGTGTGCCAAGTCACTTCAGTCGTGTCCGACTCTTTGAGACCCTATGGACCGTAGCCCACTGGGCTCCTCTGTCCGTGGGATTCTCCAGGCAAGAATACTGGAGTGGGTTACCATGCTCTCCTCCTGGGGACATTGGCATATATACGCTGTTAATGTGTAAAATAGATAACTGATGAGAACCAAGGGACTTCCCTGGCAGTTCAGTGGTTAAGACTCTGCCCTTTCAATGTGGGGGACATGGTCAGGGAATTAAGATCCCATATGCCATGCAGTGCGGCCAAAAAAAAAAAAAAAAAGAACCAATTGTGTAGCCCAGGGAACTCTACTCAACGTTCTGTCATGACCCAAATGGGAAGGAAATCCAAGGAAGAGGGGCTGTATGTTTGCATATATATGAATCAGTGTGGCTGATTCACTTTGCTGTACAGCAGAGACTAACACAACATTGTACAGCAGCCATGGTGGTCATTTAGTAGCTCAGTCGTGTCCAGCCCTTGCGACCCCATGGACTGTAGCCCGCCAGGCTCCTCTGTCGGTGGGATTCTCCAGGCAAGAATTCTGAAGTGGGTTGCCATTTCCTTCTCCAAGGGATCTTCCAGACCCAGGAATCAAACCTGGGTCTCCTGCATTGCAGGCAGATTCTTTACCTACTGAGCTATGAGGGAAGCCCCAAAGCAACTATATACTCCAATTTAAAAAAATGACATTTTAAATTGAAATTAAAGCATCTTCCTTTCCCCAGATGGGCCTGTTTCTGGCTGGGAGATCTGCAGCAAGAAGCAGCTGTGAGAGTGTGAGTGTGTGTGTGTGTGTGTGTGTGTGTGTGTGTGTGTGTGTGAGTGAACGCGTGGGTGAGAAATGTTGTATGTTTCTTATCAGTTCAGTTCAGTCGCTCAGTCGTGTCTGACTCTGTGCGATCCCATGGACTGCAGCATGCTAGGCCTCCCTGTCCATCACCGACTCCCAGAGTCTAATCAAACTCATGTCCGTTGAGTCGGAGATACCATGTTTCTTATGCAGACAGTCTGTTTGGACTCCTTGGACCCAAGCTCACCTACCCTGCTGTGTCTCCTCAGGTCCCTTGCTGTGAGGAGTGGTGACATTGACTGGTCCTCTGCCCTCCCGCCCCCCACCCCAGTGGCCTATGCCAGCTGCTTTCTGAGATCTTCCTGCCATGGATCTGAGGGTCCCCGAGGCCTGGGTTTGCCCCTGGGCATCTCTCCCTGCAGACTCCCGTCCCCTCACTTATAAGGTTCCAGCCCCTGCCTGGCTGCGCCCTGCCAACCCTTCCTCCTCCCCTATCCCCAACTTAGAGCTCCAGGGGGAAGCGGCTTTGCTGGAATGTTTACGAAACACAAGGGAGAAGATTTTTTTTTTTTTCCCCAAAGAAAAATTAGTGTAACAGGATTTTTCAGATTTAGCGCACTATTTCTGAAATTCGAAACGTGACTTATGTGTTTTCCTGTCAACAGTGTGCCTAAAAACATTATGCCTGCTGCTCTCAATTAATTCATAATTTTCCCATTCATGATTAAGTTGCTTGGTGTCAGCAGATGCAAGTTCTGTGAAGTCATGCAGTTTTGCTTTCAAGAGGAAGCTGTGCAGACTTGATCAAGCCCTGATGGAAATTGAATCATAAAGCTGGACTTTTGCCCCTTGTGAAAATCAATCATATGTATGTTTTCCTTTTTTAAATTACAGTTGATTTCCAATGTGTAAATTACACTATGTTAGTTTAAGGTGTGCAGCAAAGTGACTCAGTTTTATATGTACGTGTGGGTGCTCAGTCGTGTCTGACTCTGCGATCCCATTGTAGCCCGCCAGGCTTCTTTGTCCATAGGAT